>NC_041384.1:86250169-86276432 GCF_002162155.2 Triticum dicoccoides
GGTTGAGAGTGGTGAGACTTTAGCTTATTTCCTTTTTGTTTTGCACTTGACAGATGAATGATGAGGTCGTTCCTCCAAATCGCGGGCATCGCTAGATAAAGCATCTTGGGGGAATATCCGTTGCATGCAGACAGTCTGGTTCTGGTTACATACCCAAGTGAACACGAGGACGGGCTGCCAAAGACCGAATCAACCCATTCATTGACACCTTATCCTCAAACCGAACACACCCCTAGAGAGAAGGTAAAATGGTCAATCTTGCACCCCGTCCACTTGAAGTTATTAGTTGTAAAGTATGTGCTTCGCTATGGAGTAAAAGTCAGGTCGAGGATCAGGGTCACATGACAAGGGTCGATGATGGCAAAAATGATGGATCGATTTAGGGCAGAGTTCTTCAGGACGTCAGTTAGGGACATGTGATATATGTTTCCAAGTTTTGCAGCCCCATCCACTTGCAGTTTTTATTATCATAAAGTCCATGCTTAGCTATGAAGCAAACGATGATAGTTGTCATGAAGTATGATTGGTCAGGTCAACGATTAGGATCATAGGACAAGAGTCAGTGATGACAAAAATGATGGATCGATTAATAACAGGGTTCTTCAGGACATTAGTTGGGGACATGGGATATGATCCCTAATCAATTGATCCACGTGAACAAATGTAATTCCATATTATTAATTAGTACTGATATTTAAAGGTAGAGAATGAGAAGTAGCATTATCAACAAATTTGGATTAACATGTGCAACAATCAGATCATCCTCGAGTAACAACATCACCAAACAAAATTTGCTTGGCCGTGTTCAGCAGGTCATGATTCCTATCTAGTGAGATCGTTCATGTTCGTTGAGATTAGGTGCTCTTGTTTACAACCTTCAGAAGATCAATGTTTTCCTTGCATGAAGATCCTCCTCCTCATATTCGCAAAAAAGGTCCTCCTCCTGTTGCTAATCGAATAGGAAAAGCAAGGAGTTTGTGTAGGACAGGCCATGGAATTATTTGATTTGAGCTACCATCTTTGCTTTCAATTTGGTTCGAATTTACAACTCGCTGCGTCGAAGACGCATGCCACACGGACACACCCGGGCATTAACCTCCCAATGGTGAGGAGAACATGTCTTCCTCGACTTCGACCACCATCTACTAGAACTTCGGCGTGAAACAGTAATATCTGGACGAGGCGCCGCCCGGTAGTGCGGAGCCTACATTTTTGTAACGCCTCGGCCATGGTCATTGGTTCTTGGTCATTACGCCTGCCTACCACCTGAGATCTAGACTTGCCGTACAAACTAACACTGGTCCTTCCTGAGCATTTTATTCTCACTCATGCGCACCCGGGAAAGCTTCCCAATCAGTCACCCATCCTCAATTACAAATACCAATCACGTTTAGCCTCAAAGTTCCTTGGACATGAGATTCCAAAACATAAGATGCATTATGATATGAGTAGTCTATCAATCTTATTAATCAGGGGGTTACAACCTTCCTCAACTCCGTGAAGGAAATATTCCCTAGAGGCAATAATAAAGTTGTTATTTATATTTCCTTATATCATGATAAATGTTTATTATTCATGCTCGAATTGTATTAACCGGAAACTTAGTACATGTGTGAATACATAGACAAACAGAGTGTCACTACTATGCCTCTACTTGACTAGCTCGTTAATCAAAGATGGTTAAGTTTCCTAGCCATGGACAAAGAGTTGTCATTTGATGAACGGGATCACATCATTAGAGAATGATGTGATTGACTTGACCCGTCTGTTAGCTTAGCACTTTGATCGTTTAGTTTACTGCTATTGCTTTCTCCATAACTTATACATGTTCCTATGACTATGAGATTATGCAACTCCCAAATACCGGAGGAACACTTAGTGTGCTATCAAACGTCACAACATAACTGGGTGACTATAAAGATGCTCTACCGGTGTCTCCGATGGTGTTTGTTGAGTTGGCATAGATCGAGATTAGGATTTGTCACTCTGTGTATCGGAGAGGTATCTCTGGGCCCTCTCGATAATGCACATCACTATAAGCCTTGCAAGCAATGTGACTAATGAGTTAGTTACGGGATGTTGCATTACGGAACGAGTAAAGAGACTTGCCGGTAATGAGATTGAACTAGGTATTGAGATACCGACGATCGAATCTCGGGCAAGTAACATATCGATGACAAAGGGAACAACGTATGTTGTTATGCGGTTTGACCGATAAAGATCTTCGTAGAATATGTAGGAACCAATATGAGCATCCAGGTTACGCTATTGGTTATTGACCGGAGACGAGTCTCGGTCATGTCTACATAGTTCTTGAACCCGTAGGGTCCGCACGCTTAACGTTCGGTGACGATCGGTATTATGAGTTTATGTGTTTTGATGTACCGAAGGTAGTTCGGAGTCCCAGATATGATCACGGACATGACGAGGAGTCTCGGAATGGTCGAGACATTAAGACTGATATATTGGAAGCCTATGTTTGGACATCGGAATGGTTCCAGATGAGTCCGGGCATTTACCGGAGTACCGGGAGGTTACCGGAACCCCCCGAGGAGTATATGGGCCTTACTGGGCCTTAGTGGAAAAGAGGAGAGGAAGGCCAAGGTGGAGGGCGCCCCCCCTAGCCCAATCCGAATTGGGCGGGGGCCGGCCCCCTTCCTTCACTCTCTCTCTCCTTCCTCCTTCTCTCCTACTCCAACTAGGGAAAGGGGGGAATCCTACTCCCGGTGGGAGTAGGACTCCCCCTAGGGCACGCCATAGAGAGGGTCGGCCCTCCCCTCCTCCACTCCTTTATATATGGGGAGGGGGCACCCCATACACACACAAGTTGATCTCTTAGCCGTGTGCGGTGCCCCCCTCCACAGATTTCCACCTCGGTCATATCGTTATAGTGCTTAGGCGAAGCCCTGCGTCGGTAACTTCATCATCACCGTCATCACGTCGTCGTGCTGGCGAAGCTCTCCCCCGACACTCAGCTGAATATAGAGTTCGTGGGACGTCACCGAGCTGAACGTGTGCAGATTGCAAAGGTGTCGTACCTTCGATGCTAGGATCGGTCGGGTCGTGAAGACGTACGACTACATCAACCGCGTTGTCATAACGCTTCCACTTACGGTCTACGAGGGTACGTGGACTACACTCTTTCCCTCTCGTTGCTATGAATCACCTAGATGGATCTTGCGTGTGCGTAGGATTTTTTTGAAATTACTGCGTTCCCCAACACTCCGACCATCATCTATAGGAACACAGGTTGGGATTGACAATGAAGAATGCCGACAATAATGGATTGTTGGTGCACATACATCGGCATGGAGCTAGCCAGTGCTAAGCATGTGCGTCTACTGCACCTTGGCCTGGGAGAGGAGCAGGAGATGGAGCTGGTGGTACTGCAAAGGCCAAGTAGAGTGTGTGTTCCACCTCATCCATCATCATCACCATCGCCTTCGACATCCTCTTTTATGCCATCGCAGTCTGATGCCTTGCTCCAACCCAATGTTATGGCCCAACTAAATTGCACTGCAAGGGCCTCCTTGGCTAGTACACTAATTATATACTAGATGATACCTTGCGCGTTGTCTTGGATTTAGATATATAGTTTCTAATCGTGTAGAATATTAATTTAGTCCTTATGGTTAAACTATGTGAGAATTTTTTGCATAAGGAAAAAATCGTAACATGAAAAGTTGTGCATGCCACAATTAAATGCAATGTGATTTGAAACTCACTTATAATGCACTAATGCATGTTGCATGGTAGAGTATTCTCATGCATAGATAAAATAAATCCTAGTGGATTAAGCTAGTAAATATAATGAAAACACCAAGTTTGATGATGTGGAAGCACCCATGTTGAGATAATTGGAAGTAGTTAAAAAATTCCTCACCTCCTAAGTGACACTACAACCGGCAAATATTTTGCAAAATTTGATGGCCATTTGTTTGTTATCACTTGGATCCTCTATCCAATCTACATCATGGGTCAACCTCTTGTGTCATCGAACTGTTTCCACAAACCAGCACCACCTGCCTTTAATGTAGTTGCCATTATGCATAACCAGCACCACCTGTCATCGAACTTGTATCCGATCTTGGTATTATTTACAATAGTGTCCGAAGAATTTCTATTTTATTAAAAAAGACATCCCACCAAGTGTTGGCATCCATTACAGTAACAAAAGGATTAACGATAATAGTATTATACATTTTTATTTTGTTTGGAATGACATCAGGTCGTTATGAAAATTTCCCTACAAGAAACCCATCTCCTTCATATAAGCAATCACAATATGTAAGGGGAAGTTGAGGAAACATACAATGTCTCATACCTTGTGTGAAACATTTGTAGAAACACCAAAGCCATGAAATTCTTGATTTTCCTGCCAGGAAATTCATAACACCAAACATAATTTATAGAAGCAGAAAATCAAGATCGCACACTAATACTAAGTTTCAGTTATAATCCACCCACTATCATGTCTATTTTAAGTGTTTATGCTAATATATGCACATGCTTACACCGGAAAAAAATTATACCAAGATCGGATACACTTCTTGTAGATTTGACTATTATTGTAGAAAAAGATCTACCTACCATTTCCCACAATAGTATCCCAAGCTAATACCAAGCTTCAGTTATAACGCACTCACTGCCATGTATCCTTTTTAACAATGTTTATCCCATAATGTATGCGATAATTCATCTCTGAGCCCGGGCTCATCTACTCCTGGTGAACAGTAAAATCATTAAAAATAGCAAAGATCATACACACTTTATATAGATTCAATTATTGTTGTAGAGAAAGATACATCTACCTCCCACAGAATAGTTAACATTAACAACATAAATGATGAAGCTACAGTTGATAAATACTAAAAGATACAATATGTGAATTAGCCAAGTAGGTATCAAGGTAAAGCAGACAAAAATATGATTTGCAATAACTAAGACCATAAGATTAATTGTCCTACACTTTTAGAACATTTTTTCTTCAATAAGGTAAAAATAATCATCTATAGAAAATCATGCTATGGAGATACTAATGTTAGGAAGATTTGTAAACTTACCAAACGATAGTCTCTTCTTGAAAGTGGCTCTCATGCTTTTGTGTCATTCAACCATAGAAGATACACTAACAGAAGCTTCATGTGCCATAGTATCATCTAATGAGACAACTGATTGAATTGGTTTACAACTAGTATCACATTCTACCTTATTTTGGCAGTAGCCACTAACAATATATGGCATATACACCACATATAAACACTTTACAAAGGTAGTAGGTGTAACCTGAGGTTCGTGTTGGCCCCTTCTTCGGTGAAAACCAAGCGTGGGGACGAAGGAAGGAGCGGAATGACAAAAGAGCAGAACAGAAAGCTTATGTTCTTTAAGTAGGAGATATTTCATACAATTTTTTAATGTCTGAAGCATTTACGCGGTTATATTCCCCTCAAATAGCTAAGAAATTCAAGAGAAATGGTGTGAAGCAACTAACTACTCCACAAAAGGCACATAATGGAGCATTCAACCGACACGAATAGTGCTTGGTATGCAATATATTAGGTTATAAAAATATACAATGTCTAAGCACAAGAACTTACCATTCAAAAGCAAGAAGACTAGATGCCCAAAATGCTTCTTTACGATCCATAAATTTTCTTTCTGCATCATTGATGCCAGCTTTCAAATATAAATGTAAATCCAAATATGGGATTACCAGTATAAAAATAAGGCATAAGCATAGACAAATTCAACCAATTTAAGAATAACATTGCTTACACGAAGAGAATCATGGGTAGTGCATCAAAATGAATGACTTTTTTGTGTGTGTATGTGAAGATTTTAGCACAATTTGTAGCACTAGTGTAAAATGAAGTCCATAAGGTAGAATGAAGAAACATATCTCCAATGTGAAGTCTATCTTTCATTGCAGCACGTGTATTGAACAAAGCAAAACCGCGTTCTTGATTGTTTGTCTGTTTGACATACGTCTTAGTAGAACCATTGTTCCTGAGGTTACATTGGGGAAATCGTATTAAAATTCATAAGCATGGGAGCCTATGATTGTGAAGAAGTAAAATAAAATAATTACAATCCACACTTGTAATGTATTGATGCCTTGGTAGCATGAATTAATAGGGAAAATATCTAAAAAACAACCCTTTTAGTGAGGACCATGTACAAACCATGTGTTTAATGGTAAAAACTCCACTCCTTTAGACTAGTTCACAGTGGGGAGTAACTTAGAGTAGTAACATGCACATGTTACTAGTTTATGTTACTACCTCCACAATGGGCAGTAACATATGTGTTGTCTCATGCATCACTTCATTTATTACATTATAGACTCATCTTTTCTTGATATGTGTGATGTTACAAACTAGCTATGTTACCACTTGCCTCTCTTTCTTCATTAATTACTGTTGGGGAACATAGTAATTTCAAAAATCTTACACACGTGTAAGATCATGGTGATGCATAGCAATGAGAGGGGATAGTGTTGTCCACGTACCCTCGTAGACCGTTAAGCAGAAGTGTTATGACAACGCGATTGATGTACTCGTACGTCTTCACGATTGACCGATCCTCAGTACCGAACGTACGGCACCTCCGTGTTCAGCACACATTCAGGTCGGTGACGTCCCGCGAACTCACGATCCAGTAGAGCTCGGGGAAGAGTTTCGTCAGCACAACGGCGTGGTGACGGTGTTGAAGAACCTACCGTCGCAGGGCTTCGCCTAAGCACCGCTACAGTATGACCAAGGTGGATTATGGTGGAGGGGGGCACTGCACACGGCTGGGAGAGATCTTGTGATCAACTTGTGTGTCTAGAGGTGCCCCCTGCCCCCGTATATAAAGGAGCAAGGGGGAGGCCGACCGGCCCCTGTAGGCGCGCCAGGAGGAGGAACCTCCTCCTAGTAGGAGTAGGATTCCCCTCTTTCCTACTCCTACTAGGAGGGGGAAAGGAAGGGGGAGAAGGAGAAGGAAAGGGGGCGTCGCCCCCCTCTCCTAGTCCAATTCGGACCAGAGGGGGAGGGGGCGCACGGCCTGCCCTGGCCGGCCCCTCTCTCTCTCCACTAGAGCCCAACAAGGCCCATTAACCCTCGGGGGGTTACGGTAACCCCTCCGGCACTCCGGTAAAATCCCGATTTCACCCGGAGCTCTTCCAATGTCCAAATGTAGGCCTCCAATGTATCAATCTTCATGTCTCGACCATTTCGAGACTCCTAGTCATGTCTATGATCATATCCAGGACTCCGAACTACCTTTGGTACATCAAAACATATAAACTTGTAAAACTGATCGTCACCGAACGTTAAGCGTGCGGACCCTACGGGTTCGAGAACTATGTAGACATGACCGAGACACGTCTCCGGTCAATAACCAATAGCGGAACCTGGATGCTCATATTGGTTCCTACATATTCTACGAAGATCTTTATCGGTCAAACCGCATAACAAGATACGTTGTTCCCTTTGTCATCAGTATGTTACTTGCCCGAGATTCGATCATCGGTATCCCAATACCTAGTTCAATCTCGTTACCGGCAAGTCTCTTTATTCGTTCCGTAATGCACTATCCCGCAACTAACTCATTAGGTGCATTGCTTGCAAGGCTTATAGTGATGTGCATTACCGAGAGGGCCCAGAGATACCTCTCAGACAATCGGAGTGACAAATCCCAATCTCGATCTATGCCAACTCAACAAGTACCATCAGAGACACATGTAGAGTACCTTTATAATCACCCAGTTACGTTGTGACGTTTGGTAGCACACAAAGTGTTCCTCCGGTAATCGGGAGTTGCATAATCTCATAGTCATAGGAACATGTATAAGTCATGAAGAAAGCAATAGCAGTAAACTAAAACGATCAAGTGCTAAGCTAACAGAATGGGTCAAGTCAATCACATCATTCTCTAATGATGTGATCCCGTTAATCAAATGACAACTCATGTCTATGGTTAGGAAACATAACCATCATTGATTCAACGAGCTAGTCAAGTAGAGGCAAACTAGTGACAATCTGTTTGTCTATGTATTCACACATGTATTAAGTTTCCGGTTAATACAATTATAGCATGAATAATAAAATTTTATCATGATATAAGGAAATATAAATAACAACTTTATTATTGCCTCTAGGGCATATTTCCTTCGGTCTCCCACTTGCACTAGAGTCAATAATCTAGTTCACATCGTCATGTGATTTAACACCAATAGTTCACATCTTTATGTGATTAGTTCACATCTTCATGTGACTAACACCCAAAGGGTTTACTAGAGTCAATAATCTGTTGGGGAACGTTGCAGAAAACAAAAAATTTCCTACGGTTTCACCAAGATCCATCTATGAGTTCATCTAGCAACGAGTGATCGGATTGCATCTACATACCTTTGTAGATCATGCGCGGAAGCGTTCAAAGAACGTGGATGAGGAAGGCGTACTCGACGTGATCCAAATCACCGGAGATCCTAGCGCCGAACGAACGGCACCTCCGCGTTCAACACACGTACGGTCAGCGTGACGTCTCCTCCTTCTTGATCCAGCAAGGGGGAAGGAGAGGTTGAGGAAGATGGCTCCAGTAGCAGCACGACGGCATGGTGGTGATGGAGCTGCAGTACTCCGGCAGGGCTTCGCTAAGCTCTATGGAGGAGGAGGAGGTGTTGGAGAGGGAGAGGGAGGCACCAAAGGCAAAGGTAAGAAGTCCTCCATCTCCCCACTATATATAGGGGGCCTAGGGGGGGGCGCCGGCCCTAGGAGATCCAATCTCCTAGGGGGGCGGCGGCCAAGGGAGGAATCCCTCCTCCCCAAGGCACCTAGGAGGTGCCTTCCCCTTTTGGGACTCTTCCTTAGGGTTCCCCCCCACCCTAGGCGCATGGGCCCTAGGGGGAAGTGGCGCCCCAGCCCACTTTGGGCTGGATCCCTTCCCACTTCAGCCCATGGGACCCTCCGGGATAGGTGGCCCCACCCGGTGGACCCTCGGGACCCTTCCGGTGGTTCCGGTACAATACCGGTGACCCCGAAACTTGCCCCGATGGCCGAAATAGCACTTCCTATATATAATTATTTACCTCCGGACCATTCCGGAACTCCTCGTGACGTCCGGGATCTCATCCGGGACTCCGAACAACATTCGGGTTACTGCATATACATATCCCTACAACCCTAGCATAACCGAACCTTAAGTGTGTAGACCCTACGGGTTCGGGAGACATGTAGACATGACCGAGATCGCTCTCCGGTCAATAACCAACAGCGGGATCTGGATACCCATGTTGGCTCCCACATGCTCCTCGATGATCTCATCGGATGAACCACGATGTCGAGGATTCAAGCAACCCCGTATACAATTCCCTTTATCAATCGGTATGTTACTTGCCCGAGATTCGATCGTCGGTATCCCAATACCTCGTTCAATCTCGTTACCGGCAAGTCACTTTACTCGTACCGTAATGCATGATCCCGTGACCAGACACTTGGTCACTTTGAGCTCATTATGATGATGCATTACCGAGTGGGCCCAGTGATACCTCTCCGTCATACGGAGTGACAAATCCCAGTCTTGATCCGTGTCAACCCAACTGACACTTTCGGAGATACTCGTAGTATACCTTTATAGCCACCCAGTTACGTTGTGACGTTTGGTACACCCAAAGCACTCCTACGGTATCCGGGAGTTACACGATCTCATGGTCTAAGGAAAGGATACTTGACATTGGAAAAACTCTAGCAAACGAATTATACGATCTTATGCTATGTTTAGGATTGGGTCTTGTCCATCACATCATTCTCCTAATGATGTGATCTTGTTATCAATGACATCCAATGTCCATAGTCAGGAAACCATGACTATCTGTTGATCAACGAGCTAGTCAACTAGAGGCTTACTAGGGACATGTTGGTGTCTATTATTCACACATGTATTACGATTTCCGGATAACACAATTATAGCATGAATAAAGACAATTATCATGAACAAGGAAATATAACAATAATTCTTTTATTATTGCCTCTAGGGCATATTTCCAACAGTCTCCCACTTGCACTAGAGTCAATAATCTAGTTACATTATGATGAATCGAACACCCATGGAATTCTGGTGTTGATCATGTTTTGCTCTAGGGAGAGGTTTAGTCAACGGATTTGCTACATTCAGGTCCATATGTACTTTACAAATATCTATGTCTCCATCTTGAACATTTTCACGAATGGAGTTGAAGCGACGCTTGATGTGCCTTGTCTTCTTGTGAAACCTGGGCTCCTTGGCAAGTGCAATAGCTCCAGTGTTGTCACATAAGAGTTTGATTGGCCCCGACGCATTGGGTATGACTCCTAGGTCGGTGATGAACTCCTTCCCCCAAATTGCTTCATGTGCTACCTCCGAGGCTACCATGTACTCCGCTTCACATGTAGATCCCGCCACGACGCTCTGCTTGCAACTGCACCAGCTTACTGCCCCACCATTCAAAATATACACGTATCCGGTTTGTGACTTAGAGTCATCCAGATCTGTGTCAAAGCTAGCGTCGACGTAACCTTTTACGATGAGCTCTTCGTCACCTGCATAAACGAGAAACATTTCCTTAGTCCTTTTCAGGTACTTCAGGATATTCTTGACCGCTGTCCAGTGTTCCTTGCCGAGATTACTTTGGTACCTTCCTACCAAACTTACGGCAAGGTTTACATCAGGTCTGGTACACAGCATGGCATACATAATAGAACCTATGGCTGAGGCATAGGGGATGACACTCATCTCTTCTATATCTTCTGCCGTGGTCGGACATTGAGCCGAGCTCAATTTCACACCTTGTAACACAGGTAAGAACCCCTTCTTAGACTGATCCATATTGAACTTCTTCAATATCTTATCAAGGTATGTGCTTTGTGAAAGACCTATGAGGCGTCTCGATCTATCTCTATAGATCTCGATGCCTAATATATAAGCAGCTTCTCCAAGGTCCTTCATTGAAAAACTCTTATTCAAGTAGGCCTTAATGCTGTCCAAAAGTTCTGTATCATTTCCCATCAAAAGTATGTCATCTACATATAATATGAGAAATGCTACAGAGCTCCCACTCACTTTCTTGTAAATGCAGGCTTCTCCATAAGTCTGCGTAAACCCAAACGCTTTGATCATCTCATCAAAGCGAATGTTCCAACTCCGAGATGCTTGCACCAGCCCATAAATCAAGCGTTGGAGCTTGCACACCTTGTTAGCATTCTTAGGATCAACAAAACCTTCCGGCTGCATCATATACAATTCTTCCTTAAGGAAACCATTAAGGAATGCCGTTTTGACGTCCATTTGCCATATCTCATAATTGTAGAATGCGGCAATTGCTAACATGATTCGGACGGACTTCAGCTTCGCTACCGGTGAGAAAGTCTCATCGTAGTCAACTCCTTGAACTTGTCGATAACCCTTAGCGACAAGCCGAGCTTTATAGATGGTCACATTTCCATCCGCGTCTATCTTCCTTTTAAAGATCCATTTATTTTCTATGGCTCGCCGCTCAATAGGCAAGTCAGTCAAAGTCCATACTTTGTTTTCATACATGGATCCTATCTCGGATTTCATGGCTTCTAGCCATTTGTCAGAATCCGGGCCCGCCATCGCTTCTTCATAGTTCGAAGGTTCACTGTTGTCTAACAACATGATTTCCAAGACAGGGTTGCCGTACCAATCTGGTGCGGAACGTGTCCTTGTGGACCTTCGAATTTCAGTAGGAGCTTGATCAGAAGTATCTTGATCATCATCATTAACTTCCTCTCTAGTCGGTGCAGGCACCTCAGAAACATTTTCTTGAGTTGCGCCATTTTCCAGTTCAAGAGGTAATACTTCATCAAGTTCTACTTTCCTCCCACTCACTTCTTTTGAGAGAAACTCCTTCTCTAGAAAGGATCCATTCTTGGCAACAAAGATCTTGCCTTCGTATCTGAGGTAGAAGGTATACCCAATAGTTTCTTTAGGGTATCCTATGAAGACGCATTTTTCCGACTTGGGTTCGAGCTTTTCAGGTTGAAGTTTCTTGACATAAGCATCACATCCCCAAACTTTTAGAAACGACAACTTAGGTTTCTTCCCAAACCATAATTCATACGGTGTCGTCTCAACGGATTTCGACAGAGCCCTATTTAAAGTGAATGCGGCAGTCTCTAAAGCATAGCCCCAAAAAGATAGCGGTAAATCGGCAAGAGACATCATAGATCGCACCATATCTAATAGAGTGCGATTACGACGTTCAGACACACCATTAAGCTGAGGTGTTCCAGGCGGCGTGAGTTGTGAAACTATTCCACATTTTCTTAAGTGTGTTCCAAACTCGTGACTCAAGTATTCTCCTCCATGATCTGATCGCAGGAACTTGATCTTCCTGTCATGTTGATTCTCAACCTCACTCTGAAATTCCTTGAACTTTTCAAAAGTCTCAGACTTGTGTTTCATTAAGTAGACATACCCATATCTACTCAAGTCATCAGTGAGGGTGAGAACATAACGATAGCCACCGCGAGCCTCAACACTCATTGGACCGCACACATCAGTATGTATGATTTCCAATAAGTTGGTTGCTCGCTCCATTGTTCCTGAGAACGGGGTCTTGGTCATTTTACCCATGAGGCATGGTTCGCACGTGTCAAATGATTCGTAATCAAGAGACTCTAAAAGTCCATCTGTATGGAGCTTCTTCATGCGTTTGACACCTATGTGACCAAGGCGGCAGTGCCACAAGTATGTGGGACTATCATTATCAATCTTACATCTTTTGGTACTCACACTATGAACATGTGTAGTATTACGCTCGAGATTCATTAAGAATAAACCATTCACCATCGGAGCATGACCATAAAGCATATCTCTCATATAAATAGAACAACCATTATTCTCGGATTTAAATGAGTAGCCATCTCGAATTAAACGAGATCCTGATACAATGTTCATGCTCAAAGCTGGCACTAAATAACAATTATTAAGGTTTAAAACTAATCCCGAAGGCAAATGTAGAGGTAGCATGCCGACGGCGATCACATTGACCTTGGAACCATCCCGACGCGCATCGTCACCTCGTCCTTTGCCAGTCTCCGCTTATTCCGCAGCTCCTGTTTTGAGTTACAAATGTGAGCAACCGCACCGGTATCAAATACCCAGGAGCTACTACGAGTACTGGTAAGGTACACATCAATTACATGTATATCACATATACCTTTCGTGATGCCGGCCTTCTTATCCGCTAAGTATTTGGGGCAGTTCCGCTTCCAGTGACCACTTCCCTTGCAATAAAAGCACTCAGTCTCGGGCTTGGGTCCATTCTTTGGCTTCTTCCCGGCAGCTTGCTTGCCAGGCGCGGCAACTCCCTTGCCGTCCTTCTTGAAGGCTTTCTTACCCTTGCCCTTCTTGAACTTAGTGGTTTTATTCACCATCAACACTTGATGTTCCTTTTTGACTTCTACCTCTGCTGATTTCAGCATTGCAAATACTTCAGGAATGGTCTTTTCCATCCCCTGCATATTGAAGTTCATCACAAAGCTCTTGTAGCTCGGTGGAAGCGACTGAAGGATTCTGTCAATGACCGCGTCATCCGGGAGATTAACTCCCAGCTGAGTCAAGCGGTTATGCAACCCAGACATAGTGAGTATGTGCTCACTGACAGAACTGTTTTCCTCCATCTTACAGCTGAAGAACTTGTCGGAGACTTGATATCTCTCGACCCGGGCATGAGCTTGGAAAACCATTTTCAGCTCTTCGAACATCTCATATGCTCCGTGTCTCTCAAAACACTTTTGGAGCCCCGGCTCTAAGCTGTAAAGCATGCTGCACTGAACGAGGGAGTAGTCATCTGTACGTGCCTGCCAAGCGTTCATAACGTCTTGTTCTACAGGGAGAACAGGTGCGTCACCTAGCGGTGCTTGTAGGACATAATCTTTCTTGGTAGCTATGAGGATGATCCTCAGGTTCCGGACCCAGTCCATGTAGTTGCTGCCATCGTCTTTTAGCTTGGTTTTCTCTAGGAACGCGTTGAAGTTAAGGACTACGTTGGCCATTTGATCTACAAGACATATTGTAAAAAATTTAGACTAAGTTCATGATAATTAATAATCAAATTATTCAATGAACTCCCACTTAGATAGACATCCCTCCAGTAATCTAAGTATAACATGATCCGAGTTAACTAGGCCGTGTCCGATCATCACGTGAGACGGACTAGTCAACATCGGTGAACATCTTCATGTTGATCGTATCTTCTATACGACTCATGCTCGACCTTTCGGTCTTCTGTGTTCCGAGGCCATGTCTATACATGCTAGGCTCGTCAAGTCAACCTAAGTGTTTGCATGTGTAAATCTGTCTTACACCCGTTGTATGTGAACGTTGGAATCTAACACCCGATCATCACATGGTGCTTCGAAACAACGAACTGTCGCAATGGTGCACAGTTAGGGGGAACACTTTCTTGAAATTATTATGAGGGATCATCTTATTTACTACCGTCGTTCTAAGTAAACAAGATGCAAAACATGATAAACATCACATGCAATCAAATAATAATAGTGACATGATATGGCCAATATCACATAGCTCCTTTGATCTCCATCTTGGGGCTCCATGATCATCTTATCACCGGCATGACACCATGATCTCCATCATCGTGTCTCCATGAAGTTGCTCGCCAACCATTACTTCTACTACTATGGCTAACACGTTTAGCAATAAAGCAAAGTAAATTACATGGCGTTTCTCAATGACACGCAGGTCATACAAAAATAACGACAACTCCTATGGCTCCTGCCGGTTGTCATACTCATCGACATGCAAGTCGTGATTCCTATTACAATAGTATGAACATCTCATACATCACATATATATCATTCATCATTCATCACAACTTTGGTCATATCATATCACAAAGCACTTGCTGCAAAAACAAGTTAGACGTCCTCTAATTGTTGTTGCATGTTTTACGTGGCTGAAATAGGGTTCTAGAAAGAACGTTTTCTTACCTACGTGAAAGCCACAACGTGATTTGTCAACTTCTATTTACCCTTCATAAGGACCCTTTTCATCGAATCCGCTCCAACTAAAGTGGGAGAGACAGACACCCGCCAGCCACCTTATGCAACTAGTGCATGTTAGTCGGTGGAACCGGTCTCACGTAAGCGTACGTGTAAGGTTGGTCCGGGCCGCTTCATCCCACAATACCGCTGAAGCAAGATAAGACTAGTAGCGGCAAGAAAGTTGACAACATCTACGTCCACAACAAATTGTGTTCTACTCGTGCAAGAGAACTACGCATAGACCTAGCTCATGATGCCACTGTTGGGGAACGTTGCAGAAAACAAAAATTTTCCTACGGTTTCACCAAGATCCATCTAGGAGTTCATCTAGCAACAAGTGATCGGATTGCATCTACATACCTTTATAGATCACGCGCGGAAGCGTTCAAAGAACGGGGATGAGGAAGGCGTACTCGACGTGATCCAAATCACCGGAGATCCTAGCGCCGAACGGACGGCACCTCCGCGTTCAACACATGTACGGTCAGCGTGACGTCTCCTCCTTCTTGATCCAGCAAGGGGGAAGGAGAGGTTGAGGAAGATGGCTCCAGTAGCAGCACGACGACGTGGTGGTGATGGAGCTGCAGTACTCCGGCAGGGCTTCGCTAAGCTCTATGGAGGAGGAGGTGTTGGAGAGGGAGAGGGAGGCACCAAAGGCAAAGGTAAGAAGTCCTCCATCTCCCCACTATATATAGGGGGGCCTAGGGGGGGGGGCGCCGGCCCTAGGAGATCCAATCTCCTAGGGGGGCGGCGGCCAAGGGAGGAATCCCTCCTCCCCAAGGCACCTAGGAGGTGCCTTCCCCTTTTGGGACTCTTCCTTAGGGTTCCCCCCCACCCTAGGCGCATGGGCCCTAGGGGGAAGTGGCGCCCCAGCCCACTTTGGGCTGGATACCTTCCCACTTCAGCCCATGGGACCCTCCGGGATAGGTGGCCCCACCCGGCGGACCCCCGGGACCCTTCGGGTGGTCCCGGTACAATACCGGTGACCCCGAAACTTGTCCCGATGGCCGAAATAGCACTTCCTATATATAATTCTTTACCTCCGGACCATTTCGGAACTCCTCGTGACGTCCGGGATCTCATCCGGGACTCCGAACAACATTCGGGTTACTGCATATACATATCCCTACAACCCTAGCGTAACTGAACCTTAAGTGTGTAGACCCTACGGGTTCGGGAGACATGTAGACATGACCGAGATCGCTCTCCGGTCAATAACCAACAGCGGGATCTGGATACCCATGTTGGCTCCCACATGCTCCTCGATGATCTCATCAGATGAACCACGATGTCGAGGATTCAAGCAACCCCGTATACAATTCCCTTTATCAATCGGTATGTTACTTGCCCGAGATTCGATCATTGGTATCCCAATACCTCGTTCAATCTTGTTACGGGCAAGTCACTTTACTCCTACCGTAATGCATGATCCCGTGACCAGACACTTGGTCACTTTGAGCTCATTATGATGATGCATTACCGAGTGGGCCCAGTGATACCTCTCTGTCATATGGAGTGACAAATCCCAGTCTTGATCCGTGTCAACCCAACTGACACTTACGGAGATACCTGTAGTATACCTTTATAGCCACCCAGCTACGTTGTGACGTTTGGTACACCCAAAGCACTCCTACGGTATCCGGGAGTTACACGATCTCATTGTCTAAGGAAAGGATACTTGACATTGGAAAAACTCTAGCAAACGAATTATACGATCTTATGCTATGTTTAGGATTGGGTCTTGTCCATCACATCATTCTCCTAATGATGTGATCTCGTTATCAATGACATCCAATGTCCATAGTCAGGAAACCATGACCATCTGTTGATCAACGAGCTAGTCAACTAGAGGCTTACTAGGGACATGTTGGTGTCTATTATTCACACATGTATTACAATTTCCGGATAACACAATTATAGCATGAATAAAGACAATTATCATGAACAAGGAAATATAATAATAATGCTTTTATTATTGCCTCTAGGGCATATTTCCAACATAATCTAGTTCACATCGCTATGTGATTAACACCCAAAGAGTGATCATGTTTTGCTTGTGAGAGAAATTTAGTCAACGGGTTAACGGGTCTGCCACATTCAGAGCCGTATGTATTTTGCAAATTTTCTATGTCTACAATGCTTTGCACGGAGCTACTCTAGCTAATTTCCCCCACTTCCAACATGTATCTAGATCGAGACTTAGAGTCATCTAGATCGATGTAAAAAGCTTGCATCGACGTAAGTCTTTACGACGAACTCTTTTATCACTTCCATAACCGAGAAATATTTCCTTAGTCCTCTAAGGATAATTTTGACCGCTGTCCAGTGATCTACTCCTAGATCACTATCGTACTCCTTTGCCAAACTCAGGGCAGGGTATACAATTGGTCTAGTACATAGCATGACATACTTTATAGAACCTATGACCGAGGCATAGGGAATGACTTTTCATTCTCTTTCTATTTTCTGCCGTGGTCGGGTTTTGAGTCTTTACTCAACTTCACACCTTGCAACAAAGGCAAGAACTCCTTCTTTGACTGTTCCATTTTGAACTACTTCAAAATCTTGTCAAGGTATGTACTCATTGAAAATATATCAAGCATCTTGATCTATCTCTATAGATCTTGATGCTCAATATGTAAGTAGCTTCACCGAGGTCTTTCTTTGAAAAACTCCTTTCAAACACTCCTTTATGCTTTCTAGAAAATTCTACATTATTTCTGATCAACAATATGTCATTTACATATACTTATCAGGAATGCTATAGTGCTCCCACTCACTTTCTTGTAAATACAGGCTTCACCGCAAGTCTGTATAAAACCATATGCTTTGATTACTTTATCAAAGTATATATTCCAACTCAGAGATGCTTGCACCAGTCCATAGATGGATCACTGGATCTTGCACACTTTTTTAGCACCTTTAGGATTGACAAAACCATCTGGTTACATCATATACAACTCTTCTTTAAGAAATCCATTAAGGAATACAATTTTGACATCCATTTTCCAGATTTCATAAAATGCGGCAACTGCTAACATGATTCGGACAGACTTTTAAGCATCAATACGAGTGAGAAAATCTCATCGTAGTCAACATCTTGAACTTGTCGAAAACATTTTTGCAACAATTCGAGCTTTGTAGATAGTAACACTACTATCAGCGTCCGTCTTCCTCTTAAAGATCCATTTATTCTTAATGACTCACCGATCATCAGGCAAGTCAATCAAAGTCCATTCTTTGTTCTCATACATGGATCCCATCTCAGATTTCATGGCCTCAAGCCATTTCACGGAATCTGGGCTCATCATCACTTCCTCATAGTTCGTAGGTTCATCATGGTCAAGTAACATGACTTCCAGAAAGGATTACTGTACCACTCTGGTGCGACCATACTCTGGTCGTCCTACGAGGTTCGGTAGTAACTTGATCTGAAGTTTCATGATCATCATCATTAGCTTCCTCACTAATTGGTGTAGAGATCACTAGAACTGATTTATGTGATGAACTACTTTCCAATTTAGGAGAAGGTACAATTACCTTATCAAGTTCTACATTCCTCCCACTTACTTCTTTCGAGAGAAACTTCTTCTCTAGAAAGGATCCACTTTTAGCAACAAATGTCTTGCCTTCGGATCTGTGATAGAAGGTGTACCCAACAGTTTCTTTTGGATATCCTATGAAGACACACTACTCCGATTTGTGTTTGAGCTTATCAGTTTGAAACTATTTCACATAAGCATCATAACCCCAAACTTTAAGAAATGACAGCTTTGGTTTCTTGCCAAACCATAGTTCATACGGGGTCATCTCAATGGATTTAGATGGTGCCCTATTTAACGTGGATGCAACTGTCTCTAATGCATAACCCCAAAATAATAGCGGTAAATCAGTAAGAGACGTCATAGATCACACCATATCTAGTAAAGTGCGATTACGACGTTCGGACACACCATTACGCTGTGGTGTTCTAGGTGGCTTGAGTTGCGAAACTATTCCGCATTGTTTCAAATGAAGACCAAACTCATAACTCAAATATTCTCCTCCACGATCAGATCGTAGAAACTTTATTTTCTTGTTACGATGATTTTCCACTTCACTCTAAAATTCTTTGAACTTTTCAAATGTTTCAGACTTATGTTTCATCAAGTAGATATACCCATATCTTACTCAAATCATCTATGAAGGTCAGAAAATAATGATACCCGCCGCGAGTCTCAACACTCATCGGACCGCATACATCAGTATGTATTATTTCCAATAAGTCAGTTGCTCGCTCCATTGTTCCGGAGAACGGAGTCTTAGTTATCTTGCCTATGAGGCATGGTTCGCAAGCATCAACTGATTCATAATCAAGTGATTCCAAAAGCCCATCAACATGGATTTTCTTCATGCACTTTACACCAATATGACCTAAACGGCAGTGCCACAAATAAGTTGCACTATCATTATTAACTTTGCATCTTTTGGTTTCAATATTATGAATATGTGTATCATTACGATCGAGATTCAATAAACCATTCACCTTGGGTGTATGACCATTGAAGGTTTTATTCATCCAGACAGAACAACAATTATTCTCTGACTTTAAATGAATAATTCTATTGAAATAAACATGATCAAATCATATTCATGCTTAATGCAAACACCAAATAACATTTATTTAGGTTCAACACTAATCCCAAAAGTATAGGGAGTGTGCGATGATGATCATATCAATTTCGGAACCACTTCCAACACACATCGTCACTTTACCCTTAACTAGTCTCTGTTCATTCTGCAACTGTCGTTTCGAGTTACTAATCTTAGCAACTGAACTAGTATCAAATACTGAGGGGTTGCTATAAACACTAGTAAAGTACACATCAATAACATGTATATCAAATATACCTTTGTTCACTTTGCCATCCTACTTATCCGCCAAATACTTGGGGTAGTTCTGCTTCCAGTGACCAGTCCCTTTGTAGTAGAAGCACTTAGTCTCAGGCTTAGGTCTAGACTTGGGCTTCTTCACTTGAGCAGCAACTTGCTTGCCGTTCTTTTTGAAGTTCCCCTTCTTCCCTTTGCCCTTTTCTTGAAACTAGTGGTCTTGTCAACCATCAACACTTGATGCTTTTCTTGATTTCTACCTTCGTCGATTTCTGCATCACGAAAAGCTTGGGAATCATTTCCGTTATCCCTTGCATATTATAGTTCATCACTAAGTTCTAGTAACTTGGTGATAGTGACTAGAGAACTTTTTCAATTACTATCTTATCTAGAAGATTAACTCCCACTTGATTCAAGCAATTACAGTACCCAGACAATCTGAGCACATGCTCACTAGTTGAGCTATTCTCCTCCATCTTTGTAGGCAAAGTACTGTCAGAGGTCTCCTACCTCTCGACACGGGCATGAGTATGAAATACTAATTTCAACTCTTGGAACAACTTATATGCTCCGTGGCGTTCAAAACATTTTTGAAGTCCCGGTTCTAAGCCGTAAAGCATGGTGCACTAAACTATCAAGTAGTCATCGTACCGAGATTTGCCAAACGTTCATAACGTCTGCATATGCTCTTGCAATAGGTCCATCACCTAGCGGTGCATCAAGGACATAATTCTTCTATGCAGCAATGAGGATAATCCTCAGATCACGGATCCAATCCGCATCATTTCTACTAACATCTTTCAATTCATTTTTCTGTAGGAACATATCAAAATAAACGGGAAAGCTATGTGCGAGCTATTGATCTACAACATAGATATGCAAATACTATCAGGACTAAGTTCATGATAAATTTAAGTTCAATTAATCATATTACTTAAGAACTCCCACTTGGATATACATCCCTCTAGTCATCTAAATGATCACGTGATCCAAATCAACTAAACCAAAACCGATCATCTCGTGAAATGGAGTAGTCTTCAATGGTGAACATCACTATGTTGATCACATCTACTATATGATTCACGCTCGACCTTTCGGTCTCAGTGTTCCGAGGCCATATCTGCATATGCTAGGCTCGTTAAGTTTAACCCAAGTATTCTGCATGTGCAAAACTGTCTTACACCCATTGTAGATGAACGTTGAGCTTATCACACCCGATCACCACGTGGTGTCTCAGCACTACGAACTTTGGCAACGGTGCATACTCAGGGAGAATACTTTTACCTTGAAATTTAGTGAGAGATCATCTTATAAACCTACCGTCGAACTAAGCAAAATAAGATGTATAAAAGATAAACGTCACATGCAATCAAAAATATGTGACATGATATGGCCATGATCATATTGCGCCTTTGATCTCCATCTCCAAAGTACCGTCATGATCACTATCATCACCGGCATGACACCATGATCTCCATCGTCTTGATCTCTATCAATGTGTCATCATATGGTCCTCTCGCCAACTATTGCTCTTGCAACTACTGCTATCGCATAGCGATGAAGTAAAGCAATTGTATGGCGCTTGCATCTTATGTAATAAAGAGACAACCATAAGGCTTCTGCCAGTTGCCGATAACTTCAACAAAACATGATAATCTCATACAACAACTTATATCTCATCACATCTTGACCATATCACATCACAACATGCCCTGCAAAAACAAGTTAGACGTCCTCTACTTTGTTGTTGCAAGTTTTACGTGGCTGCTACGGGCTGAGCAAGAACCGTTCTTACCTACGCATCAAAACCACAACGATAGTTTGTCAAGTTAGTGCTGTTTTAACCTTCTCAAGGACCGGGCGTAGCCACACTTGGTTCAACTAAAGTTGGAGAAACTGACACCCGCCAGCCACCTGTGTGCAAAGCACGTCGGTAGAACCAGTCTCGCGTAAGCGTACGCGTAATGTTGGTCTGGGCCGCTTCATCCAACAATACCGCCGAACCAAAGTATGACATGCTGGTAAGCAGTATGACTTGTATCACCCACAACTCACTTGTGTTCTACTCGTGCATATAACATCTACGCATAAACCTGGCTCGGATGCCACTGTTGGGGAACGTAGTAATTTCAGAAAAAAAAATCTTATGCACACGCAAGATCATGGTGATGCATAGCAACGAGAGGAGAGAGTGTTGTCCACATACCCTCGTAGATCGTTAAGCGGAAGCGTTATGACAACACGGTTGATGTAGTCGTACGTCTTCACGATCGACCGATCCTCAGTACCGAACGTACGACACCTCCATGTTTAGCACACGTTCAGCTCAGTGACGTCCCGCGAACTCACGATCCAGTAGAGCTCGGGGAAGAGTTTCATCAGCACGACAGCGTGGTGACGATGTTGATGAAGCTACCGTCGCAGGGCTTCACCTAAGCACCGCTACAGTATGACCGAGGTGGATTATGGTGGAGGGGGGCACCACACACGGCTGGGAGAGATCTTGTGATCAACTTGTGTGTCTAGAGGTGCCCCCTGCCCCATATATAAAGGAGCAAGGGGGAGGCCGGCCGGCTCTTGTAGGCGCGCCAGGAGGAGGAATCCTCCTCCTAGTAGGAGTAGGATTCCCCTCTTTCCTACTCCTACTAGGAGGGGGAAAGGAAGGGGGAGAAGGAGAAGGAAAGGGGGGCGCCGACCCCCTCTCCTAGTCCAATTCGGACCAGAGGGGGAGGGGGCGCGCGGCCTTCCCTGGCCAGCCCCCCTCTCTCTCTCCACTAGGGCCCAACAAGGCCCATTAACCCCCGGGGGGTTCCGGTAACCCCTCCGGCACTCCGGTAAAATCCCGATTTCACCCGGAACTCTTCCGATGCCCAAATGTAGGCTTCCAATATATCAATCTTCATGTCTTGACCATTTCGAGACTCCTCATCATGTCCATGATCATATCTGGGACTCCGAACTACCTTCGGTACATCAAAACATATAAAATCATAAAACCGATCATCACCGAATGTTAAGTGTGCGGACCCTATGGGTTCGAGAACTATGTAGACATGACCGAGACACGTCTCCGGTCAATAACCAATAGCGGAACTTGGATGCTCATATTGGTTCCTACATATACTACGAAGATCTTTATCGGTCAAACCGCATAACAACATACGTTGTTTCCGGTTAATACAATTATAGCATGAATAATAAAATTTTATCATGATATAAGGAAATATAAATAACAACTTTATTATTGCCTCTAGGGCATATTTCCTTCGGTCTCCCACTTGCACTAGAGTCAATAATCTAGTTCACATCGTCATGTGATTTAACACCAATAGTTCACATCTTTATGTGATTAGTTCACATCTTCATGTGACTAACACCCAAAGGGTTTACTAGAGTCAATAATCTGTTGGGGAACGTTGCAGAAAACAAAAAATTTCCTACGGTTTCACCAAGATCCATCTATGAGTTCATCTAGCAACGAGTGATCGGATTGCATCTACATACCTTTGTAGATCATGCGCGGAAGCGTTCAAAGAACGGGGATGAGGAAGGCGTACTTGACGTGATCCAAATCACCGGAGATCCTAGCGCCGAACGAACGGCACCTCCGCGTTCAACACACGTACGGTCAGCGTGACGTCTCCTCCTTCTTGATCCAGCAAGGGGGAAGGAGAGGTTGAGGAAGATGGCTCGAGTAGCAGCACGACGGCATGGTGGTGATGGAGCTGCAGTACTCCGGCAGGGCTTCGCTAAGCTCTATGGAGGAGGAGGAGGTGTTGGAGAGGGAGAGGGAGGCACCAAAGGCAAAGGTAAGAAGTCCTCCATCTCCCCACTATATATAGGGGGCCTAGGGGGGGGGCGCCGGCCCTAGGAGATCCAATCTCCTAGGGGGGCGGCGGCCAAGGGAGGAATCCCTCCTCCCCAAGGCACCTAGGAGGTGCCTTCCCCTTTTGGGACTCTTCCTTAGGGTTCCCCCCCACCCTAGGCGCATGGGCCCTAGGGGGAAGTGGCGCCCCAGCCCACTTTGGGCTGGATCCCTTCCCACTTCAGCCCATGGGACCCTCCGGGATAGGTGGCCCCACCCGGTGGACCCTCGGGACCCTTCCGGTGGTTCCGGTACAATACCGGTGACCCCGAAACTTGCCCCGATGGCCGAAATAGCACTTCCTATATATAATTATTTACCTCCGGACCATTCCGGAACTCCTCGTGACGTCCGGGATCTCATCCGGGACTCCGAACAACATTCGGGTTACTGCATATACATATCCCTACAACCCTAGCATAACCGAACCTTAAGTGTGTAGACCCTACGGGTTCGGGAGACATGTAGACATGACCGAGATCGCTCTCCGGTCAATAACCAACAGCGGGATCTGGATACCCATGTTGGCTCCCACATGCTCCTCGATGATCTCATCGGATGAACCACGATGTCGAGGATTCAAGCAACCCCGTATACAATTCCCTTTATCAATCGGTATGTTACTTGCCCGAGATTCGATCGTCGGTATCCCAATACCTCGTTCAATCTCGTTACCGGCAAGTCACTTTACTCGTACCGTAATGCATGATCCCGTGACCAGACACTTGGTCACTTTGAGCTCATTATGATGATGCATTACCGAGTGGGCCCAGTGATACCTCTCCGTCATACGGAGTGACAAATCCCAGTCTTGATCCGTGTCAACCCAACTGACACTTTCGGAGATACTCGTAGTATACCTTTATAGCCACCCAGTTACGTTGTGACGTTTGGTACACCCAAAGCACTCCTACGGTATCCGGGAGTTACACGATCTCATGGTCTAAGGAAAGGATACTTGACATTGGAAAAACTCTAGCAAACGAATTATACGATCTTATGCTATGTTTAGGATTGGGTCTTGTCCATCACATCATTCTCCTAATGATGTGATCTTGTTATCAATGACATCCAATGTCCATAGTCAGGAAACCATGACTATCTGTTGATCAACGAGCTAGTCAACTAGAGGCTTACTAGGGACATGTTGGTGTCTATTATTCACACATGTATTACGATTTCCGGATAACACAATTATAGCATGAATAAAGACAATTATCATGAACAAGGAAATATAACAATAATTCTTTTATTATTGCCTCTAGGGCATATTTCCAACAGTCTCCCACTTGCACTAGAGTCAATAATCTAGTTACATTATGATGAATCGAACACCCATGGAATTCTGGTGTTGATCATGTTTTGCTCTAGGGAGAGGTTTAGTCAACGGATTTGCTACATTCAGGTCCATATGTACTTTACAAATATCTATGTCTCCATCTTGAACATTTTCACGAATGGAGTTGAAGCGACGCTTGATGTGCCTTGTCTTCTTGTGAAACCTGGGCTCCTTGGCAAGTGCAATAGCTCCAGTGTTGTCACATAAGAGTTTGATTGGCCCCGACGCATTGGGTATGACTCCTAGGTCGGTGATGAACTCCTTCACCCAAATTGCTTCATGTGCTACCTCCGAGGCTGCCATGTACTCCGCTTCACATGTAGATCCCGCCACGACGCTCTGCTTGCAACTGCACCAGCTTACTGCCCCACCATTCAAAATATACACGTATCCGGTTTGTGACTTAGAGTCATCCAGATCTGTGTCAAAGCTAGCGTCGACGTAACCTTTTACGACGAGCTCTTCGTCACCTGCATAAACGAGAAACATTTCCTTAGTCCTTTTCAGGTACTTCAGGATATTCTTGACCGCTGTCCAGTGTTCCTTGCCGAGATTACTTTGGTACCTTCCTACCAAACTTACGGCAAGGTTTACATCAGGTCTGGTACACAGCATGGCATACATAATAGAACCTATGGCTGAGGCATAGGGGATGACACTCATCTCTTCTATATCTTCTGCCGTGGTCGGACATTGAGCCGAGCTCAATTTCACACCTTGTAACACAGGTAAGAACCCCTTCTTAGACTGATCCATATTGAACTTCTTCAATATCTTATCAAGGTATGTGCTTTGTGAAAGACCTATGAGGCGTCTCGATCTATCTCTATAGATCTCGATGCCTAATATATAAGCAGCTTCTCCAAGGTCCTTCATTGAAAAACTCTTATTCAAGTAGGCCTTAATGCTGTCCAAAAGTTCTGTATCATTTCCCATCAAAAGTATGTCATCTACATATAATATGAGAAATGCTACAGAGCTCCCACTCACTTTCTTGTAAATGCAGGCTTCTCCATAAGTCTGCGTAAACCCAAACGCTTTGATCATCTCATCAAAGCGAATGTTCCAACTCCGAGATGCTTGCACCAGCCCATAAATCAAGCGTTGGAGCTTGCACACCTTGTTAGCATTCTTAGGATC
>NC_041384.1:86276931-86279234 GCF_002162155.2 Triticum dicoccoides
GAGCTCTTCGTCACCTGCATAAACGAGAAACATTTCCTTAGTCCTTTTCAGGTACTTCAGGATATTCTTGACCGCTGTCCAGTGTTCCTTGCCGAGATTACTTTGGTACCTTCCTACCAAACTTACGGCAAGGTTTACATCAGGTCTGGTACACAGCATGGCATACATAATAGAACCTATGGCTGAGGCATAGGGGATGACACTCATCTCTTCTATATCTTCTGCCGTGGTCGGACATTGAGCCGAGCTCAATTTCACACCTTGTAACACAGGTAAGAACCCCTTCTTAGACTGATCCATATTGAACTTCTTCAATATCTTATCAAGGTATGTGCTTTGTGAAAGACCTATGAGGCGTCTCGATCTATCTCTATAGATCTCGATGCCTAATATATAAGCAGCTTCTCCAAGGTCCTTCATTGAAAAACTCTTATTCAAGTAGGCCTTAATGCTGTCCAAAAGTTCTGTATCATTTCCCATCAAAAGTATGTCATCTACATATAATATGAGAAATGCTACAGAGCTCCCACTCACTTTCTTGTAAATGCAGGCTTCTCCATAAGTCTGCGTAAACCCAAACGCTTTGATCATCTCATCAAAGCGAATGTTCCAACTCCGAGATGCTTGCACCAGCCCATAAATCAAGCGTTGGAGCTTGCACACCTTGTTAGCATTCTTAGGATCGACAAAACCTTCCGGCTGCATCATATACAATTCTTCCTTAAGGAAACCATTAAGGAATGCCGTTTTGACGTCCATTTGCCATATCTCATAATTGTAGAATGCGGCAATTGCTAACATGATTCGGACGGACTTCAGCTTCGCTACCGGTGAGAAAGTCTCATCGTAGTCAACTCCTTGAACTTTTCGATAACCCTTAGCGACAAGCCGAGCTTTATAGATGGTCACATTTCCATCCGCGTCTATCTTCCTTTTAAAGATCCATTTATTTTCTATGGCTCGCCGCTCAATAGGCAAGTCAGTCAAAGTCCATACTTTGTTTTCATACATGGATCCTATCTCGGATTTCATGGCTTCTAGCCATTTGTCAGAATCCGGGCCCGCCATCGCTTCTTCATAGTTCGAAGGTTCACTGTTGTCTAACAACATGATTTCCAAGACAGGGTTGCCGTACCAATCTGGTGCGGAACGTGTCCTTGTGGACCTTCGAATTTCAGTAGGAGCTTGATCAGAAGTATCTTGATCATCATCATTAACTTCCTCTCTAGTCGGTGCAGGCACCTCAGAAACATTTTCTTGAGTTGCGCCATTTTCCAGTTCAAGAGGTAATACTTCATCAAGTTCTACTTTCCTCCCACTCACTTCTTTTGAGAGAAACTCCTTCTCTAGAAAGGATCCATTCTTGGCAACAAAGATCTTGCCTTCGTATCTGAGGTAGAAGGTATACCCAATAGTTTCTTTAGGGTATCCTATGAAGACGCATTTTTCCGACTTGGGTTCGAGCTTTTCAGGTTGAAGTTTCTTGACATAAGCATCACATCCCCAAACTTTTAGAAACGACAACTTAGGTTTCTTCCCAAACCATAATTCATACGGTGTCGTCTCAACGGATTTCGACAGAGCCCTATTTAAAGTGAATGCGGCAGTCTCTAAAGCATAGCCCCAAAAAGATAGCGGTAAATCGGCAAGAGACATCATAGATCGCACCATATCTAATAGAGTGCGATTACGACGTTCAGACACACCATTAAGCTGAGGTGTTCCAGGCGGCGTGAGTTGTGAAACTATTCCACATTTTCTTAAGTGTGTTCCAAACTCGTGACTCAAGTATTCTCCTCCATGATCTGATCGCAGGAACTTGATCTTCCTGTCATGTTGATTCTCAACCTCACTCTGAAATTCCTTGAACTTTTCAAAAGTCTCAGACTTGTGTTTCATTAAGTAGACATACCCATATCTACTCAAGTCATCAGTGAGGGTGAGAACATAACGATAGCCACCGCGAGCCTCAACACTCATTGGACCGCACACATCAGTATGTATGATTTCCAATAAGTTGGTTGCTCGCTCCATTGTTCCTGAGAACGGGGTCTTGGTCATTTTACCCATGAGGCATGGTTCGCACGTGTCAAATGATTCGTAATCAAGAGACTCTAAAAGTCCATCTGTATGGAGCTTCTTCATGCGTTTGACACCTATGTGACCAAGGCGGCAGTGCCACAAGTATGTGGGACTATCATTATCAATCTTACATCTTTTGGTACTCACACTATGAACATGTGTAGTATTACGCTCGAGATTCATTAAGAATAAACCATTCACCATCGGAGCATGACCATAAA
>NC_041384.1:86283870-86311070 GCF_002162155.2 Triticum dicoccoides
TTCTCTTTCTATTTTCTGCCGTGGTCGGGTTTTGAGTCTTTACTCAACTTCACACCTTGCAACAAAGGCAAGAACTCCTTCTTTGACTGTTCCATTTTGAACTACTTCAAAATCTTGTCAAGGTATGTACTCATTGAAAATATATCAAGCATCTTGATCTATCTCTATAGATCTTGATGCTCAATATGTAAGTAGCTTCACCGAGGTCTTTCTTTGAAAAACTCCTTTCAAACACTCCTTTATGCTTTCTAGAAAATTCTACATTATTTCTGATCAACAATATGTCATTTACATATACTTATCAGGAATGCTATAGTGCTCCCACTCACTTTCTTGTAAATACAGGCTTCACCGCAAGTCTGTATAAAACCATATGCTTTGATTACTTTATCAAAGTATATATTCCAACTCAGAGATGCTTGCACCAGTCCATAGATGGATCACTGGATCTTGCACACTTTTTTAGCACCTTTAGGATTGACAAAACCATCTGGTTACATCATATACAACTCTTCTTTAAGAAATCCATTAAGGAATACAATTTTGACATCCATTTTCCAGATTTCATAAAATGCGGCAACTGCTAACATGATTCGGACAGACTTTTAAGCATCAATACGAGTGAGAAAATCTCATCGTAGTCAACATCTTGAACTTGTCGAAAACATTTTTGCAACAATTCGAGCTTTGTAGATAGTAACACTACTATCAGCGTCCGTCTTCCTCTTAAAGATCCATTTATTCTTAATGACTCACCGATCATCAGGCAAGTCAATCAAAGTCCATTCTTTGTTCTCATACATGGATCCCATCTCAGATTTCATGGCCTCAAGCCATTTCACGGAATCTGGGCTCATCATCACTTCCTCATAGTTCGTAGGTTCATCATGGTCAAGTAACATGACTTCCAGAAAGGATTACTGTACCACTCTGGTGCGACCATACTCTGGTCGTCCTACGAGGTTCGGTAGTAACTTGATCTGAAGTTTCATGATCATCATCATTAGCTTCCTCACTAATTGGTGTAGAGATCACTAGAACTGATTTATGTGATGAACTACTTTCCAATTTAGGAGAAGGTACAATTACCTTATCAAGTTCTACATTCCTCCCACTTACTTCTTTCGAGAGAAACTTCTTCTCTAGAAAGGATCCACTTTTAGCAACAAATGTCTTGCCTTCGGATCTGTGATAGAAGGTGTACCCAACAGTTTCTTTTGGATATCCTATGAAGACACACTACTCCGATTTGTGTTTGAGCTTATCAGTTTGAAACTATTTCACATAAGCATCATAACCCCAAACTTTAAGAAATGACAGCTTTGGTTTCTTGCCAAACCATAGTTCATACGGGGTCATCTCAATGGATTTAGATGGTGCCCTATTTAACGTGGATGCAACTGTCTCTAATGCATAACCCCAAAATAATAGCGGTAAATCAGTAAGAGACGTCATAGATCACACCATATCTAGTAAAGTGCGATTACGACGTTCGGACACACCATTACGCTGTGGTGTTCTAGGTGGCTTGAGTTGCGAAACTATTCCGCATTGTTTCAAATGAAGACCAAACTCATAACTCAAATATTCTCCTCCACGATCAGATCGTAGAAACTTTATTTTCTTGTTACGATGATTTTCCACTTCACTCTAAAATTCTTTGAACTTTTCAAATGTTTCAGACTTATGTTTCATCAAGTAGATATACCCATATCTTACTCAAATCATCTATGAAGGTCAGAAAATAATGATACCCGCCGCGAGTCTCAACACTCATCGGACCGCATACATCAGTATGTATTATTTCCAATAAGTCAGTTGCTCGCTCCATTGTTCCGGAGAACGGAGTCTTAGTTATCTTGCCTATGAGGCATGGTTCGCAAGCATCAACTGATTCATAATCAAGTGATTCCAAAAGCCCATCAGCATGGATTTTCTTCATGCACTTTACACCAATATGACCTAAACGGCAGTGCCACAAATAAGTTGCACTATCATTATTAACTTTGCATCTTTTGGTTTCAATATTATGAATATGTGTATCATTACGATCGAGATTCAATAAACCATTCACCTTGGGTGTATGACCATTGAAGGTTTTATTCATCCAGACAGAACAACAATTATTCTCTGACTTTAAATGAATAACTTATTGCAATAAACATGATCAAATCATATTCATGCTTAATGCAAACACCAAATAACATTTATTTAGGTTCAACACTAATCCCAAAAGTATAGGGAGTGTGCGATGATGATCATATCAATTTCGGAACCACTTCCAACACACATCGTCACTTTACCCTTAACTAGTCTCTGTTCATTCTGCAACTGTCGTTTCGAGTTACTAATCTTAGCAACTGAACTAGTATCAAATACTAAGGGGTTGCTATAAACACTAGTAAAGTACACATCAATAACATGTATATCAAATATACCTTTGTTCACTTTGCCATCCTACTTATCCGCCAAATACTTGGGGTAGTTCTGCTTCCAGTGACCAGTCCCTTTGTAGTAGAAGCACTTAGTCTCAGGCTTAGGTCTAGACTTGGGCTTCTTCACTTGAGCAGCAACTTGCTTGCCGTTCTTTTTGAAGTTCCCCTTCTTCCCTTTGCCCTTTTCTTGAAACTAGTGGTCTTGTCAACCATCAACACTTGATGCTTTTCTTGATTTCTACCTTCGTCGATTTCTGCATCACGAAAAGCTTGGGAATCATTTCCGTTATCCCTTGCATATTATAGTTCATCACTAAGTTCTAGTAACTTGGTGATAGTGACTAGAGAACTTTTTCAATTACTATCTTATCTAGAAGATTAACTCCCACTTGATTCAAGCAATTACAGTACCCAGACAATCTGAGCACATGCTCACTAGTTGAGCTATTCTCCTCCATCTTTGTAGGCAAAGTACTGTCAGAGGTCTCCTACCTCTCGACACAGGCATGAGTATGAAATACTAATTTCAACTCTTGGAACAACTTATATGCTCCGTGGCGTTCAAAACATTTTTGAAGTCCCGGTTCTAAGCCGTAAAGCATGGTGCACTAAACTATCAAGTAGTCATCGTACCGAGATTTGCCAAACGTTCATAACGTCTGCATATGCTCTTGCAATAGGTCCATCACCTAGCGGTGCATCAAGGACATAATTCTTCTATGCAGCAATGAGGATAATCCTCAGATCACGGATCCAATCCGCATCATTTCTACTAACATCTTTCAATTCATTTTTCTGTAGGAACATATCAAAATAAACGGGAAAGCTATGTGCGAGCTATTGATCTACAACATAGATATGCAAATACTATCAGGACTAAGTTCATGATAAATTTAAGTTCAATTAATCATATTACTTAAGAACTCCCACTTGGATATACATCCCTCTAGTCATCTAAATGATCACGTGATCCAAATCAACTAAACCAAAACCGATCATCTCGTGAAATGGAGTAGTCTTCAATGGTGAACATCACTATGTTGATCACATCTACTATATGATTCACGCTCGACCTTTCGGTCTCAGTGTTCCGAGGCCATATCTGCATATGCTAGGCTCGTTAAGTTTAACCCAAGTATTCTGCATGTGCAAAACTGTCTTACACCCATTGTAGATGAACGTTGAGCTTATCACACCCGATCACCACGTGGTGTCTCAGCACTACGAACTTTGGCAACGGTGCATACTCAGGGAGAATACTTTTACCTTGAAATTTAGTGAGAGATCATCTTATAAACCTACCGTCGAACTAAGCAAAATAAGATGTATAAAAGATAAACGTCACATGCAATCAAAAATATGTGACATGATATGGCCATGATCATATTGCGCCTTTGATCTCCATCTCCAAAGTACCGTCATGATCACTATCATCACCGGCATGACACCATGATCTCCATCGTCTTGATCTCTATCAATGTGTCATCATATGGTCCTCTCGCCAACTATTGCTCTTGCAACTACTGCTATCGCATAGCGATGAAGTAAAGCAATTGTATGGCGCTTGCATCTTATGTAATAAAGAGACAACCATAAGGCTTCTGCCAGTTGCCGATAACTTCAACAAAACATGATAATCTCATACAACAACTTATATCTCATCACATCTTGACCATATCACATCACAACATGCCCTGCAAAAACAAGTTAGACGTCCTCTACTTTGTTGTTGCAAGTTTTACGTGGCTGCTACGGGCTGAGCAAGAACCGTTCTTACCTACGCATCAAAACCACAACGATAGTTTGTCAAGTTAGTGCTGTTTTAACCTTCTCAAGGACCGGGCGTAGCCACACTTGGTTCAACTAAAGTTGGAGAAACTGACACCCGCCAGCCACCTGTGTGCAAAGCACGTCGGTAGAACCAGTCTCGCATAAGCGTACGCGTAATGTTGGTCTGGGACGCTTCATCCAACAATACCGCCGAACCAAAGTATGACATGCTGGTAAGCAGTATGACTTGTATCACCCACAACTCACTTGTGTTCTACTCGTGCATATAACATCTACGCATAAACCTGGCTCGGATGCCACTGTTGGGGAACGTAGTAATTTCAGAAAAAAAAATCTTATGCACACGCAAGATCATGGTGATGCATAGCAACGAGAGGAGAGAGTGTTGTCCACATACCCTCGTAGATCGTTAAGCGGAAGCGTTATGACAACACGGTTGATGTAGTCGTACGTCTTCACGATCGACCGATCCTCAGTACCGAACGTACGACACCTCCATGTTTAGCACACGTTCAGCTCAGTGACGTCCCGCGAACTCACGATCCAGTAGAGCTCGGGGAAGAGTTTCATCAGCACGACGGCGTGGTGACGATGTTGATGAAGCTACCGTCGCAGGGCTTCACCTAAGCACCGCTACAGTATGACCGAGGTGGATTATGGTGGAGGGGGGCACCACACACGGCTGGGAGAGATCTTGTGATCAACTTGTGTGTCTAGAGGTGCCCCCTGCCCCATATATAAAGGAGCAAGGGGGAGGCCGGCCGGCTCTTGTAGGCGCGCCAGGAGGAGGAATCCTCCTCCTAGTAGGAGTAGGATTCCCCTCTTTCCTACTCTTACTAGGAGGGGGAAAGGAAGGGGGAGAAGGAGAAGGAAAGGGGGGCGCCGACCCCCTCCTAGTCCAATTCGGACCAGAGGGGGAGGGGGCGCGCGGCCTTCCCTGGCCAGCCCCTCTCTCTCTCTCCACTAGGGCCCAACAAGGCCCATTAACCCCCGGGGGGTTCCGGTAACCCCTCCGGCACTCCGGTAAAATCCCGATTTCACCCGGAACTCTTCCGATGCCCAAATGTAGGCTTCCAATATATCAATCTTCATGTCTTGACCATTTCGAGACTCCTCATCATGTCCATGATCATATCTGGGACTCCGAACTACCTTCGGTACATCAAAACATATAAAATCATAAAACCGATCATCACCGAATGTTAAGTGTGCGGACCCTATGGGTTCGAGAACTATGTAGACATGACCGAGACACGTCTCCGGTCAATAACCAATAGCGGAACTTGGATGCTCATATTGGTTCCTACATATACTACGAAGATCTTTATCGGTCAAACCGCATAACAACATACGTTGTTCCCTTTGTCATCGGTATGTTACTTGCCCGAGATTCAATCGTCGGTATCCCAATACCTAGTTCAATCTCGTTATCGGCAAGTCTCTTTATTCGTTCTGTAATGCACTATCCTGCAACTAACTCATTAGCTGCATTGCTTGCAAGGCTTATAGTGATGTGCATTACCGAGAGGGCCCAGAGATACCTCTCCGACAATCAAAGTGACAAATCCTAATCTCGATCTATGCCAACTCAACAAGTACCATCGGAGACACCTGTAGAGCACCTTTATAATCACCCAGTTACGTTGTGACGTTTTGTAGCACACAAAGTGTTCCTCCGGTAATCGGGAGTTGCATAATCTCATAGTCATAGGAACATGTATACACTACAAAAAAATACACTTCCGTTATGATACGTGTTTGTCACAGTAGGTCACGTTTTCTGTCATGCATGTACATCCATGACAAATTTATGATAGAATCAAGATAGTCATACCTGTGCTGTCGTAGAAGTGTTCCATGACATTACCCAAATTATCATCATGGAAGTGTCCACTTGCATGACGATAAATCGCGCGTCACAGAAGTGCTTTTGTCAAGGGTGACCGACACGTGGCATCCACCGTAACGGAACGCCGTTAAGCTATCAGCTCCGGTTTTGGATCCGATAACCCGTTAACAGCCCCGACTAATGGGGATTTTCCACGTGTAAAATCATCATTGGCTGGAGGAAACACGTGTCGGCTCACCGTTGGGACAGATGTCATCCACTCATTGGACCCAAAGCGCCTATGATACATCGACACGTGGCACGGCCCAACAGAGGCCCATTACTGTGAAAAGGCCGCCCGTTTGACTTGGTCAAAATGTGGCGGGCCGGCCCACGGCAAGCATGTTAACGGCCTGTTCGCATATAGCCCATTTACAGCTCGCTAACCCAGGGCCCGTTTACGACCTATCCGAATTAGGCCCAGTAGCGTCATCTGGGCCGTCCAATATAATTCCAGCCCGTTTTAACTCCCGGCCCATGTATGGCCCATGACGTATTTCAGCCCGTATGAGGCCCTTATTACTCTCGACCCATTAACGGCCCGTGGTAAAACTGGCCCGTAATGAACAATGTATCACTTTATACCCATTAACGGCACGTGGTGAAACTGGCCCGTAATGAACAGTGTATCACTTTATACCCATCAACAACCCATTATTCCGTCGGGCTGTTTCCAGCCCATGTTATCTTTCAGCCTTCTCGGGGCCCATTTATTATTGGGCTCATTTCCACATTCGTTTACTTACGGCCCGTTACTGTCATTTTCTGCTTGTGGGCCAAATTCAGCCCGTGGTTACAGTCGGCCCGTTTGTGGCCCGTTAATACGTTGGGCTGTTTTCATAGCGTCATCAAATATGGCCGATTAACGACGGCCCATTATGGTCGGGCCATGAACGGACGATTTCAATTCTAGCCCATTTACGGCCATGTTTGGCCAACCGATCATAAGCCCGTAGAAGGCCCATTAATGATACGGCCCATAGAAGGCCCATTGTGTCTACGGCCCGTATAAGGCCCATTGTTTCTACGCCACGTAGAAGGACCATTGTTTCTACGGCCCTTAGAAGGCCCATTGTTTCTACGGCCCGTAGGAGGCCCATGTTAACTACAGCCGGTGGGCATCAAAGTTCGCCACCAGTGAAAATATAGGGAACACCCTACACTATACAAAAATGGCTTGCTGTTTTCTTCAGCCGGTGGCTGCACGTTAAGAACAAATTTTGTATCACACCAAAACAAATTACAACTATAAAACAAAAGGAAGGTTGGCATGAAAGTTAACAGTCTAGCAGATAAATGCACCACCAGAAGTTCAGAAGCTCAGTTCATTTGAGCTGACTGTTACATTTTCATGCTGTATTGTCCGATGGAGCACCATAACCTTCGCCTTCAGTTCTCCTAGGCTCCTGAACAACATAGAAAATGTCCGATAGTCTGGTTTCAAAACCATGCATATCTTGACAACATCGAACAATGTCTCTCCTTGTTTCACAAAGGGTCTTTGTTAGGGAATGGACTTGTGTCTGGAGCGCAGATACAACATTGTTTTGAGCTTGCATATCTTGATCATGAGGCAGTTTGGACGAGATTGCCTTAACAACCAAGCCAGTATTACATAGGAACGTGCTTTTGGCACTGTTAGTGGACAGGTACTGACCCACTGTAGCAAGAGCTGACATTGTGGTTATAGTTGCCTCGCCACCTTCAGAAGGTGGTGGTTCCACCATTTTTTCCATAGCTCGCTAAAAAGTTGTGGTTTTACATTAGTAGTACCAGAATAGAAGATATTAAGGAGGCGGCAAAACCAAACAAAATAGCTTTGGTCTATATACAGAACTTATTCTGGTGAACCCATGTAAAATAATAGTTGTATTTTATTGCAAAGTACATAATAAAACCAGGTTCCAAACATATGACCATGTACCATCGCTAATGTATTGTCTATTTCTTCACATTGTATTGAGGGCTAAGGATAAAGAGATGAAGTTTATAATACGGTAAGCATAGTATGACATCATTCATATCACAAAACAACTGAGAACAGACAAACATGCAATTGTAACGTTGTGTGGGCAAGTCCAGCACAGAACTAGATTACAAGTCAAGATCAAAGGAACATCACTCCTCTCTTTTAAACCTTGTAAGGTGCAATGATACACTAAGACAATTGTGTATAAAATTGAAAAGAGTGATAGACATTGGCTGCAAACCATGCAGTTCAAGGCACAAGTCAGAGTAAGTAGTAGTTAAAAGGCATGAGGATTAAGGACTTACAACAACGGCTTTGACTGGTGTAGTCATGCCCTTCTTCTTGTTGGTGTGACAGTCCTTGAAGATTTTGACAACATTTGGTTCAGGTACTTTTTGGTCCTTGCGGGCTTTCCTCTGCATTTGGAACAAGTCAATATAGATCTGATAATATGGTACAACGAAAAGAGTGAAACATTAGCTAATTACAAGAGCCTCGTAGTGTGCAATATATCTACAAGATCCTGTCGTCTGTTGGAACTTCACTTTCGTATGGTTGGCCTTGTTCTTTGAACAGTTCACCTACAAGAAGATAGATTTGTGTGGCACATGCATAAATAGGACTTCAACATGTGATCTGATCACATATATATATAATGTACCTGATACTTCGGATCAGACCAGTGTTTAACGAGGCCTCTCCAGTCTTCATCAGATATATTTTCCACTGGAGATGTTTGGGCAAGTTCACTGTTAGCCTTGCCTTCAAAGTGAGTTTTCCTCAAGTTATACCGATACTGTCGCAGAGCAGACTTGAAAGCATGGGTGCAAGCTTGTATGATTGCATCATCTTGGCTATCCAACTTGAACCTCATCTGTTCAAAATTATGGGAGTCTCATTATCAGCAACCTAGAAAGTATTGGACAGAGCAAGATGATATTACTAGTTTCCATACATAACCATACTTACAGATAAATGGTCGTGGAAGGTGTTTAACTGGGTTTCGTCTTTGTCATTCATGTACTGAATCCATGTTGGGAGGATACGTACATGACACCTAACAGCAACCGCTGCCTCTGATACTAACTTGGCTGACTCTATAGCATCACGTGGCCTTTTTAAACCTGCCTCAAAACGGATCTCCATTCTTCCTCCTCTAGATTTAGTTAACCTATCGAGCATTATCCCTGATGTTTGTTTCCTCTTGCGCCTAGGTGCTAGGCCAACAACAAACATATGAAGTGTTATTGTACATCGAACTGTGAGACTACATATAAAGAAGCATGCAACTGTAACTTGACTCTAGCAACTACCTTCTTGCTGTTGAAGCTCACAAAGTTCATCTGATCTTGCCAACTCATCTTGTGTCAAGAGTGCTTCGGAAGTAGTGTCAGGTGGCAAGGGAGCTTGGAATGTGCTGCTAGCTGAGTTGACGAACGAGTAAATCATGTAGCTCGTGGTACTGTGGAAGGTGTTGCAACAACTAGGGTTGTCTCTGCTTGTTTGGTGGCAACTATTTGTTTTTGTTTGGCTTGTTCTGCAGCTCGTGTAGCATGGGATACCCTGTCGGTACAATTTTCCGCTGGACTTTGACCTTCTATTGCACCATCAGTACTGATACGTCCATTTTGCATCATGCTTTTATATCGATATTTATTGCATTATGGGTTGTTATTACACATTATGTCACAATACTTATGCCTATTCTCTCTCATTTTACAAGGTTTACATAAAGAGGGAGAATGCCGGCAGCTGGGATTCTGGGCTGGAAAAGGAGCAAATATTAGAGACCTATTTTGCACAGCTCCAAAAGTCCTGAAACTTCACAAAAGCTATTTTCATAATATATAAAAAATACTGAGCACAAGAAGTTCCAGAGGGGGCCCACACCCTGGCCACGAGGGTGGGGGTGCGCCCCCTGCCTTGTGGGCCCCTTGTTGGCCCTCCGGTGCCCATCTTCTGCTATATGAAGTCTTTCGTCCGAGAAAAAAAATCATAAGCAAGCTTTTGGGACAAGACTCCACCGCCACGAGGAGGAACCTTGGTGGAACCAATCTAGGGCTCCGGCGGAGCTGTTCTGCCGGGGACACTTCCCTCCGGGAGGGGAAAATCATTGCCATCGTCATCACCAACGCTCCTATCATCGGGAGGGGGCCAATCTCCATCAACATCTTCACTAGCACCATCTCCTCTCAAACCCTAGTTCATCTCTTGTATCCAATTCTTGTCTCTAAGTCTGGGATTGGTACCTATAGATTGCTAGTAGTGTTGATTACTCCTCGTAGTTGATGCTAGTTGGTTTATTTGGTGGAAGATCATATGTTCAGATCCTATATGCATATTAATACGCCTCTGATTATGAACATGAATATGCTTTGTGAGTAGTTACGTTTGTTCCCGAGGACATGGGAGAAGTCTTGCTATTAGTAGTCATGTGAATTTGGTATTCGTTCGATATTTTGATGAGATGTATGTTGTCATCCCTCTAGTGGCGTCATGGGAACATTGACTACATGACACTTCACCATTGTTTGGGCCTAGAGGGAGGCATTGGGAAATAATAATTAGATGATGGGTTGCTAGAGTGACAGAAGCTTAAACCCTAGTTTATGCGTTGCTTCGTAAGGGGTTGATTTGGATCCATATGTTTCATGCTATGGTTAGGTTTACCTTAATACTTCTGTTGTAGTTGCTGATGCTTGCAATGGGGGTTAATCATAAGTGGGATGCTTGTCCAAGTAAGGACAGTACCCAAGCACCGCTCCACCCACATATCAAATTATCAAAGTACCGAACGCGAATCATATGAACGTGATGAAAACTAGCTTGACGATAATTCCCATGTGTCCTCGGGAGCGCTTTCTTCTATATAATAGTTTGTCCAAGCTTGTCCTTTGCTACAAAAAGGATTGGGCCACCTTGATGCACTTTATTTACTTTTGTTACTTGTTGCTCGTTACAAATTATCTTATCACAAAACTATCTATTACTTATAATTTCAGTGCTTGCAGAGAATACCTTGCTGAAAACCGCTTATCATTTCTTCTGCTCCTCGTTGGGTTTAACACTCTTACTTACCTAAATGACTATGATAGATCCCCTATACTTGTGGGTCATCAAGACTCTTTTTTGGCGCCATCGCCGGGGAGTGAAGCGCCTTTGGTAGGTGGAATTTGGTAAGGAAAAATTTTATATAGTGTGCTGAAATTTACTGTCACTTGTTACTATGGAAAGTAATCCTTTGAGGGGCTTGTTCGGGGTATCTTCACCTCGACCAGTAGGGCAATGAGTTGCTCCTCAACCTACTCAACCTACTGAACCTACTGAAAATGAAAATGTCTACTTTGAAATTCCTTCGGGTATGATAGAAAAATTGCTAGATAATTCTTTTGCAGGAGATGGAACATTACATCCTGATGAGCACCTAATATATGTGGATGAAGTTCATGGATTATTTAGGCTTGCAGGTATGCCCAATGATGTTATCAAGAAGAAGGTCTTCCCTTTATCTTTGAAGGGAGATGCATTGACATGGTATAGGCTATGTGATGATATGTGATCATGGAACTACAAATGATTGAAATTGGAATTTCATCAGAAGTTTTATCCGATGCATCTTGTTCATCGTGATCACAATTATATATATAATTTTTGGCCTCACGAAGGAGAAAGCATCGCTCAAGATTGGGGGAGGCTTAAATCAATGTTATATTCATTCCCCAATCATGAGCTCTCAAGAGAAATGATTATCCAAAAAAAATTATGCTCGGCTTTCTGATAACAATCGCACCATGCTCGGTACTTCTTGTGCTGGCTCTTTTATGATGAAGACTATTGAATTCAACTGTGATTCATTGGAAAGAATTAAACGCAACTCTGAAGATTGGAATCTCGACGAAGGTAAGGAGTCAGGTATGACACCTAAGTTTGGTTGTGTTAAATCTTTTATAGATACCGATGTTTTCCATAAATTTAGCACTAAATATGGACTTGACTCTGAGATAGTAGCTTCTTTTTGTGAATCTTTTGCTGCTCATGTTGATCTCCCTAAGGAGAAGTGGTTTAAATATCATCCTCCCATAGAAGTAAAAGTAGCTGCACCTATTAAAGTTGAAGAAAAGACTATCACTTATAATGATCCTATTGTTCCTACTGCTTATGTTGAGAAACCACCTTTTCCTGTTAGGATAAAAGATCATGCTAAAGCTTCAACTATGGTTCGTAAAAGCAATACTAGAACCTATAAACCTCCTGAGCAAGTTAAAGTTGAACCTAATATTGCTATTGTTAAGGATCTCTTGGCTGATAATATTGATGGGCATGTTATTTATTTCTGTGATGAAACTGCTAGAATTGCTAAACCTTGTGCTAAAGATAAACATAGACCTGTGGTAGGCATGCCTGTTATTTCTGTTAAAATAGGAGATCATTGTTATCATGGCTTGTGTGATATGGGTGCTAGTGCTAGTGCAATACCTATTGACTTATATAAAGAAATTATGCATGATATTGCACCTGCTGAGTTAGAAGATATTGATGTCACAATTAAACCTGTCAATAGAGATACTATTTCACCAATTGGGATTTTTAGAGATGTTGAAGTCTTGTGTGGGAAAACTAAATATCCTGCTGATTTTCTTATTCTTGGTTCCCCACAAGATAGCTTTTGTCCCATTATATTTGGTAGACCCTTCTTAAACACTGTTAATGCTAGGATAGACTGCGAAAAGGATGTTGTCACTATTGGTTTAGGTGATATGTCTCATGAGTTCAACTTTTCTAAATTCCGTAGAAAACACCATGAAGAGGAATTTCCTAGTAAAGATGAAATTATTGGTCTTGCTTCTATTGCCGTACCTCCTAGTGATCCTTTAGAACAATATTTGCTAGACCATGAAAATGATATGTTTATGAATGAAAGAAGGGAAATAGATGAAGTGTTTTTTAAACAGGGACCTATTCTGAAACACAACTTGCCTGTTGAAATCTTAGGGGATCCTCCTCCACCCAAGGGTGATCCCGTGTTTGAGCTTAAACCATTGCCTGATACTCTTAAATGTGCTAATCTTGATGAAAAGAAGATATATCCTGTTATTATTAGTGCTAACCTTTCAGAGAAGGAGGAAGAAAAATTATTGAAAACTCTGAAGAAGCACCGTGCTGCTATTGGATATACTCTTGATGATCTTAAGGGCATTAGTCCCACTCTATGTCAACAAAAAATAAATTTGGAGAAAGATGCCAAACCAGTTATTGATCATCAACGACGGCTGAATCCTAAGATGAAAGAAGTGGCAAGAAAAGAAATACTAAAGCTCCTTGAGGTAGGTATAATTTATCCCGTTGCTGATAGCCAGTGGATAAGTCCTGTCCATTGTGTTCCTAAGAAGGGAGGTATTACTGTCGTTCCTAATGATAAAGATGAATTGATTCCGCAAAGAATTATTACAGGTTATAGGATGGTAATTCATTTCCGCAAATTAAATAAGTGTAACGCCCTCGATGCGGCTATATCTCCCACGTGTCGAGGCACGACTTAGAGGCATAACCGCATTGAAAGCAATGTCACAAGTTAGGCAATCATCACAACATCCCATGTAATATAGATAATAAAAGGGTAGATACATAGTTGTCTTACACTCACCACGTCAATCAAAGTACATAAATAGCATTACAACAATCAAACACTCATGGCCCGACTACGACGCCAAAATGAAAGATAACCCAACATGCGACACGGTCCCGATCACCCCAACTGGGCACCACTACTGATCATCAGGGAAAGACACGTAGTAAAGGCGCGAGTCCTCGTCGAACTCCCACTTGAGCTCAAGCGCGTCATCTGGAACGGAGTCATCAGGCCCTGCATCTGGTTTGGAAGTAATCTGTGAGCCATAGGGACTCAACAATCTCGCACCCTCGCGATCAAGACTATTTAAGCTTATAGGTAAGGCAAGGTAAATATGTGGAGCTGCAGCAAGCGACTAGCATATATGGTGGCTATCCTGTTCGCAAAAGAGGGCGAGAAGAGGAGGCAAAGCGCGAACGAGTAACTAGAGAACATCCAGCGGCAAGCATTACTCCAACACCGTGTTCACTTCCCGGACTCCGCCGAGAAGAGACCATCACGGTAACTCACACTGTTGAATCATTTTAATTAAGTTAAGGTTCAAGTTATCTACAACCGGACATTAACAAATTCCCATCTGCCCATAACCGCGGGCACGGCTTTCGAAAGTTCAAAACCCTGCAGGGGAGTCCCAACTTAGCCCATGACAAGTTCTCACGGTCAACGAAGGAATAGACCTTCTCCCGAGACATTCCAATCAGACTCGGTATCCCGGTTCTACAAGACACTTCGACAAGTTAAAACAAATCCAGCAACACCGCCCGAATGTGCCGACAAATCCCGATAGGAGCTGCACATATCTCGTTCTCAGGGCACACTCAGATTGTCTTAACTTCCGGTAGGCCAGCCCAGAGTTACCCCTGGTGGCCACCGGCGGCTGACGAGTTGACCAACACTCAGAGGAGCACTGGCCTGGGGGGGGGGTGTTTAAAATAAGATGACCCTCGGGCTCCAGAAACCCAAGGGAAAAAGAGGCTAGGTGGAAAATGGTAAAACCAAGGTTGGGCATTGCTGGAAAAGCTTTAATCAAGGCGAACTATCAAGGGGTTCCCATTATCACCCAACCGCGTAAGGAACGCAAAATCCGGGAACATAACACCGATATGACGGAAACTAGGGCGGCAAGAGTGGAACAAAACACTAGGCGAGAGGCCGAGCCTTCCACCCTTTACCTAGTATATAGATGCATTAAGATAACATGGCAATATAATGATATCCCAACAAGTAAATAATGTTCTAACAAGGAACGGTCTCCAATCTTCACCTGCAACTAGCAACGCTATAAGAGGGGCTGAGCAAAGCGGTAACATAGCCAATCAACGGTTTGCTAGGACATGGTGGGTTAGAGGTTGAACATGGCAATTTGGGAGGCATGATAAGAAAGTGGTATGCATCGTAGCATAGGCGTAGCAAAAGAGCGAGCATCTAGCAAAGCAAATATAGTAGTGATTTCGAGGGTATGATCATCTTGCCCGCAAAGTTGTCAGAGTTGACTGGATCCTCGAAAGCAAACTCAACGGGCTCCTCATTAGCGAACTCGTCTCCCGACTCTACCCAAATAAGACAAACAAGCAAAAAGGACACAATCAACCACGTGCAAACTCAAACAACATGATGCAAAGATGGTATGCTATGCAGGATGCAATATGTGATGCATATGCAAGATTTGACAAGGAAAGCATGAACCTGGCCTCAACTAGGAAATCCAAGTGTGCCACTGGAAAGGTGAGGTGAAACCGCTTAAAAACGATATAAAGAACGCCGGAATCGGAGTTACGGTTTGGAAATGGCAAGCAATTCAAATATGACCACGTTCTGCGATTTACAGCAAGTAGCCAACTAAATGCAACAAGTTGAACATGCTACAGCACCCAAACATGACAACAAATTACATGGCAGGGATCCATTCATGATGCTTAACAAAAGACTAGCACTAAGCTACGGCCAAATCATCCAATAACAGGTTCAAACAAGCATGGCAAAAATGCATTTGGTAAACAGATTTCAGACTTAGTGAAATTAACACTTGTCTGGAATTTCAGATCAGGTAGCCCACTTTGGAGCATGAAAACTATATGCTACAGGACCTGAACATGTCAAAGTAAAGCATGGCATGGAGCTACTCAAGGAGCTTAACAAAAGTCCCTTAGTGACCTTGAGCCAAAAGGTATCCGAAAATGCATTTGCAAGCATGTGAACATGGCAAAAACATAATCAGTTCTCAGACTTGGTGAAAACTGGAGCATGCTGAAACAAATATCAAGTAGGCATGTTTACGAGCTCGATGCACTCACTACAGAGCAAGTCATGACAATCTAAGCATACACCTATCAAGAATACACAAAATACAAGCTAGACATGGCAAGAACAATAACATAGCATGCACGGATCAACTACAACATCCTTGGCAAAATTCCTAACAAGTAGACAATCTGCCCAGATTCATGAAATAGCAAAAGTAGAGCTCGATCGACTCAAGCTAGGGTGCTCCATAAATGCACACAAAGACATGGATGGATAGAGCACTACAAGATTAACAAACATCCTTACTGATCATCCTCACAAGAGGCACGGATCACTAGGAAACAACATGAACATATGGCATATTGAGATAAACAGATCAAGGACTTAGTGGAAATGCTAAGTCCCTGAAATTAGCATTAACGAATGCTCCACTTTGCAAGCTTGTGCTAGTCACCACAAACATCACAAAAATACATGGGTTGCACCTCTGGATAGATGGCAAAACATATAACAAAACTCATGTAGAACTCCTGGGCATATCATGCACACAATAATCATGGCAAAAATGACAAATATCTAATTGGAGCAGCAGATCTGACAATTATCTCAAGTAGCACTCTTCCAATAGCATTTCGGGCATCAAGAGAACTCAAATGAAAATGATGCAATGAGATGAAATTATGTGCTCTCTAAGATGAACATTTTGATATGCTATATGCCCAAAATGGAGCTACGAATGCAAAGTTACGATGCGATGAACATAGCCAAAATATTAGGGTTTCGGGCAAAAAGTCAACCGATCCAGATCCAGATCCAGATCCGAGTGTACTGTAGCAGCGGCGCGGACTTCGAGGTTCGTCGGCCGGAGTTCGTCGGGGTGCGCCGGAGTCGAGGGAGAGGGGCGGTCGGGGTACGCCGGTGACGAGGAGGACCCGGGCAGCGGCGGAGCTCCGGTGGGTGAGCTCGCCGGTGATGGCGACGACGTGCGGCGGCGCTTGGCGGGCTGACAAGGAGGCGTCGGGCTGTGGTGGGGCGGCGACTACCAGGCGGCGGAGGCGGAGGCGGCCGGCACTGCCCGCGGTGGCGCGGGGCGAGGCACGGGCCTCAGGCGACGCGCGATGGAGGTAGGCGCGGGCGGCGGCTCCTTGGGCCGCGGGGGCCCCGAGCGGGCTCGGCGGGCCGTGGCGGTGGGAGAGCGGCGCGGACAGGTGGCGGCCTCCTACTGGGCGAGGGCGGCGGCGGTGAAATGTCCGGCTGGCAGCGGACTTGTCCGGCGCGGCGCGGTGGAAGAGGAGCTAGGTTAGGGGAAGAAGATCTGGGAATTGGAATGAGGGGTTCTTTATATAGGCATAGGAGGAGCTAGGAGAGGCCAAATGAGGTGCGGTTTTCGGCCACGCGATCGTGATCGAACGGTCTAGATGATGGAGAGGGTTTTGGTGGGTTTTGGGCCAACTTGGAGGGGTGTTGGGCTGCAACACACATGAGGCCTTTTTGGTCCCTCGGTTAACCGTCGGAGCATCAAACGAAGTCCAAATGGTACGAAACTTGACAGGCGGTCTACTGGTAGTAAACCAAGGCCGCTTGGCAAGTATCGGTCCAATCCGGAAATGTTTAATCCCCACACACGAAAGAAAGGTAGAATTGACCACCGGAGGAGAACGAAGCGCCGGAATGCAAAACGGACAACGGGGAAAATGCTCGAATGCATGAGATGAACATGTATGAAAATGCAATGCACATGATGACATGATATGCGATGCATGGCAACGACAACAACACACGGAGACAAAAACCCGAACCCGAGAAAATAAAATAACTTAACGCCGGAAACGACAAGAGTTGGAGTACACATTGGGAAAATCATATCCAGGGTGTTACAATAAGGCTACTAAAAAGATCATTACCCCTTACCTTTTATTGATCAAATGCTAGAAAGGTTATCCAAACATACACATTTTTTCTTTCTAGATGGTTATTCTGGTTTCTCTCAAATACCTGTGTCAGCTGATGATCAATCAAAGACCACTTTTACTTCGCCATTCAGTACTTTTGCTTATAGACGTATGCCTTTTGGTTTATGTAATGCACCTGATACCTTTCAAAGATGCATGATGGCTATATTCTCTGACTTTTGTGAAAAGATTTGTGAGGTTTTCATGGATGATTTGTCCGTTTATGGATCCTCTTTTGATGATTGCTTAAGAAACCTTGATCGAGTTTTGCAGAGATGTGAAGAAACTAACCTTGTCTTGAATTGGGAGAAGTTCCACTTTATGGTTAACGAAGGTATTGTCTTGGGGCATACAATTTCTAAAAGGGGCATTGAAGTTGATAAAGCTAAAGTTGATGCTATTGAAAATATGCCGTGTCCCAAGGACATCAAAGGTATAAGAAGTTTCCTTGGCCATGCACGCTTTTATAGGAGGTTCATTAAGGACTTCTCAAAAATTTCTCGGCCTCTGACTAATTTATTACAAAAAGATATACCATTCGTCTTTGATGATGATTGTGTATAAGCATTTGAAATACTTAAGAAAGCATTGATCTCTGCACCTATTATTCAGCCACCTGATTGGAATTTACCTTTTGAAATTATGTGTGATGCTAGTGATTATGCTCTAGGTGCTGTTCTAGGGTAAAGAGTTGATAAGAAATTAAATGTTATTCAATATTCTAGTAAAACTCTAGACAATGCCCAGAGAAATTATGCTACTACTGAAAAAGAATTTTTAGCAGTTGTATTTGCTTGTGATAAGTTCAGACCATATATTGTTGATTCTAAAGTAACTATTCACACGGATCATGCTGCTATTAAATATCTTATGGAAAAGAAAGATGCTAAACCTAGACTTATTAGATGGCTTCTCTTGCTACAAGAATTTGATTTGCATATTATTGATAGAAAGGGCGCTGAGAACCCCGTTGCAGATAACTTGTCTAGGTTAGAAAATGTTCTTGATGACCCACTACCTATTGATGATAGCTTTCCTGATGAACAATTAAATGTCATAAACGCTTCTCATACTGCTCCATGGTATGCTGATTATGCTAATTACATTGTTGCTAAATTTATACCACCTAGTTTCATATACCAGCAAAAGAAAAGGTTTTTCTATGATTTAAGACATTACTTTTGGGATGACCCACATCTTTATAAAGAAGGAGTAGATGGTGTTATTAGACATTGTGTACCTGAGCATGAACAGGAACATATCCTACATAAGTGTCCTCCGAGGCTTATGGAGGACACCATGCTGGAGATAGAACTGCACATAAGGTATTGCAATCCGGTTTTTATTGGCCTACTCTCTTCAAGGATGCCCGTAAGTTTGTCTTGTCTTGTGATGAATGTCAAAGAATTGGTAATATTAGTAGACGTCAAGAAATGCCTATGAATTATTCACTTGTTATTGAACCATTTGATGTTTGGGGCTTTGATTATATGCGACCTTTTCCTTCCTCTAATGGGTATACACATATCTTAGTTGCTGTTGATTACGTTACTAAGTGGGTAGAAGCTATTCCAACTAGTAGTGCTGATCATAACACCTCTATTAAGATGCTTAAAGAAGTTATTTTCCGAGGGTTGGGGTCCCTAGATATTTAATGATTGATGGTGGTTCACATTTTATTCATGGCGCTTTCCATAAAATGCTTGCTAAGTATGATGTTAATCATAGAATTGCATCTCCTTATCACCCACAGTCTAGTGGTTAAGTAGAATTGAGTAATAGAGAGCTCAAATTAATTTTGCAAAAGACTGTTAATAGATCTAGAAAGAATTGGTCCAAGAAACTTGATGATGCATTATGGGCCTATAGAACTGCATATAAAAATCATATGGGTATGTCTCCGTATAAAATGGTTTATGGAAAAGCATGTCACTTACCTCTCGAACTAGAACATAAGGCATATTGGGCTATTAAAGAGCTCAACTATGATTTCAAACTTGCCGGTGAGAAGAGGTTATTTTACATTAGCTCACTTGATGAATGGAGAACCCAAGCCTATGATAATGCCAAATTGTTTAAAGAAAAAGTTAAAAGATGGCATGACAAAAGGATACAAAAGCATGAGTTTAATGTAGGTGATTATGTATTGCTATACAACTCTCATTTAAGATTTTTTGCAGGAAAACTTCTCTCTAAATGGGAAGGTCCTTACGTTATCGAGGAGGTCTATCGTTCAGGTGCCATAAAAATCAACAACTTCGAAGGCACAAATCCGAAGGTGGTGAACGGTCAAAGAATCAAACATTATATCTCAGGTAATCCTATAAATGTTGAAACCAATGTTATTGAAACCGTAACCTCGGAGGATTACACAAGGGACACTTTCCGGAACGTTTCAGACTCTGAAAAGGAATAGGCATGTGGTATGGTAAGTAAACCGACTCCAAAACAGCTATAATGGCAATTTTTCTCCATTTTGAAATATTTAGAAAAATAGAAAATAAGAAGCAGTCCGGGAAGCACACTTGGACTCCACGAGGGTGGAGGGCGCACCCCCTACCTCGTGGGCACCTCGTGTGCTCTTCGGACTCCGTTTTCTTGCACGATACGTATTTTGGTCGGTAAAAATTCATTATATAATCTCCCGGAGATTTTGACTCCTGTATCACACAATTGTCCTCTGTTCTTGTTTCGAGTTGTTTTCTGTCAGGGTTGTCAAGGCCAGGCATCATGCCGTCCCCCTCCTCCAACAATGGTGACAATGATGCTTGGTTAATGAAGATAGAGCTGAAGAGGGAAGAACCCGTGGAGATCAACAAGGATGAAGGGATCAAGAAGGCTACTGAGGACCAAGTTCCGGCAACAAAAGACATCCTTCAACTTGATCACAATCTTCTTACCCTGACTAAGATTGAAGCTTTCAAGATGATTGAGTTAGCTCGTATACAAAACAAGTATCTCACACGTGAAAATATTTTGTTGAAGGAGCATATAGTTGCACTCAAGGGCATTATCCGCAAGTTGGAGGATCTCTTACGCTCGATGTGCGACTACCCATCATCACCACCATCTTCTTCACCAACAAATGAGACATAATCACATGGGTATGGGCACTCCCCTTGGAAACTGCCAAGCTTGGGGGAGGTGCCCCGGTATCGTATCACCATCACATCTCTATCTTCACCATTTTTCTTAGTTCGATCCTTTTAGTAATATCTTGATCTAGTAGAATAAAGTTTTTGGTATGATCTAGTTTTGAGTTTTGCTTTTTGATTCCTTTATGTAATCGAGTCCGTGAGCTATATAATAAAGATTAGTGTTGAGTCAAGGGCTTGATTATCTTGCTATGATCTTGAGTGAATAAAAGAAAAAGAAAGAATAAAAAGAAAACAAAGAGATCATATGGATCTTATGGAGAGTAATGAGCTCACATATAAAGAGTATGATGAATAAAAGTTGTTGAGAGTTTACAAACATAGTTTTGGTCATCATTGCAATTAATAGGAAGTAATAAAGAAAGAGAGGTCTTCATATATAAATACACTATCTTGGACATCTTTTATGATTGTGAGCACTCGTTAAAATATGACATGCTAAAGAGTTGACGTTGGACAAGGAAGACAATGTAATGGGTTATGTTTTCTTACATCTGAGATAAATTATATTGTCATGGATTATCCAACATGATTGAGCTTGCCTTTCCCCCTCATGCTAGCCAAATTCTTTGCACCAAGTAGAGATACTACTTGTGCTTCCAAATACCCTTAAACCCGGTTTTGCCATGAGAGTCCACCATATCTACCTATGGATTGAGTAAGATCCTTCAAGTAAGTTGTCATCGGTGCAAGCAATAAAAATTGCTCTCTAAATATGTATGATTGTTTGATGTGGAGGAAATGACCTTTATACGATCTTGTGATGTGGAAGAAATAAAAGCGGCGGACTACATAATAAAGGTCTATATCACAAGTGGCAATATAAAGTGACGTTCTTTCGCATTAAGATTTTGTGCATCCAACCATAAAAGCGCATGACAACCTCTGCTTCCCTCTGCGAAGGGCCTATCTTTTACTTTTATCTCCTACCTTACATAAGTGTCATGGTGATCTTCACCTTTCCTTTTTACATTTATCTTTTGGCAAGCACAATATGTTGGAAGGATCCTCGTATATATGGCTAATTGGATGTGAGTTTTCATGAACTATTATTGTTGACATTACCCTTGAGGTAAAACGTTGGGAGGCAAAACTATAAGCCCCTATCTTTCTCTGTGTCCGATTAAGACTTCATACCCATAAATATTGCGTGAGTGTTAGCAATTGTGAAAGACTAAAAGATGGTTGAGTATGTCGACTTGCTGAAAAGCTCTTATACTGACTCTTTCCTATGTTATGATAAATTGCAATTGCTTCAATGGCTGAGATTATAGTTTGTTAGTTTTCAATGAAGTTTATGATTCATACTTGAAATTGTGATTGAATTGTTACTCTAGCATAAGAGATCATATGACAAAATTATATAAGATGATGTTCTAAGAATGATCATGATGCCCTCATGTCCGTATTTTATTTTTATCGACACCCCTATCTCTAAACATGTGGACATATTTTCGATTTCGGCTTTCGCTAGAGGACAAGCGAGGTCTAAGCTTGGGGGAGTTGATACGTCCATTTTGCATCATGCTTTTATATCGATATTTATTGCATTACGGGCTGTTATTACACATTATGTCACAATACTTATGCCTACTCTCTCTTATTTTACAAGGTTTACATAAAGAGGGAGAATACCGGTAGGTGGGATTCTGGGCTGGAAAAGGAGCAAGTATAGAGACCTATTCTGCACAGCTCCAAAAGTCCTGAAACTTCACGGAAGCTATTTTCAGAATATACAGAAATTACTGAGCATAAGAAGTTCCAGAGGGGGCCCACACCCTGGCCATGAGGGTGGGGAGCACGCCCTACCCCCTGGGCTAGCCACCTGCCTCGTGGCCCCCCTGTTGGCCCTCCGATGCCCATCTTCTGCTATATGAAGTCTTTCGTCCGAGAAAAAAATCATAAGCAAGCTTTCGGGACGAGACTCCGCCGCCACGAGGCGAAACCTTGGCGGAACCAATCTAGGGCTCCAGCGGAGCTGTTCTGCCGGGGACACTTCCCTCAGGGAGGGGGAAATCATCGCCATCGTCATCACCAGCGCTCCTCTCATCGGGAGGAGGCTAATATCCATCAACATCTTCACTAGCACCATCTCCTCTCAAATCCTAGTTAATCTCTTGTATCCAATTCTTGTCTCTAAGTCTGGGATTGGTACTTGTAGGTTGCTAGTAGTGTTGATTACTCCTCGTAGTTGATGCTAGTTGGTTTATTTGGTGGAAGATCATATGTACAGATCCTATATGCATATTAATACCGCTCTGATTATGAACATGAATATGCTTTGTGAGTAGTTACGTTTGTTCCTGAGGACATGGGAGAAGTCTTGCTATTAGTAGTCATGTGAATTTGGTATTCGTTCGATATTTTGATGAGATGTATGTTGTCATCCCTCTAGTGTTGTCATGTGAACGTCGACTACATGACACTTCACCATTGTTTGGGCCTAGAGGGAGGCATTGGGAAGTAATTATTAGATGATGGGTTGCTAGAGTGACAGAAGCTTAAACCCTAGTTTATGCGTTGCTTCGTAAGGGGCTGATTTGGATCCATATGTTTCATGCTATGGTTAGGTTTACCTTAATACTTCTGTTGTAGTTGCGGATGCTTGCAATGAGGGTTAATCATAAGTGGGATGCTTGTCCAAGTAAGGATAGTACCCAAGCACCGGTCCACCCACATATCAAATTATCAAAGTACCGAACGCGAATCATACTAACGTGATGGAAATTAGCTTGACGATAATTCCCATGTGTCCTCAGGAGTGCTTTCTTCTATATAAGAGTTTGTCCAGGTTTGTCCTTTGCTACAAAAAGGATTGGGCCACCTTCTGCACTTTATTTAGTTTTGTTACTTGTTGCTCGTTACAAATTATCTTATCACAAAACTATCTATTACCTATAATTTCAGTGCTTGCAGAGAATACCTTGCTGAATACCGCTTATCATTTCCTTCTGCTCCTCGTTGGGTTCGACACTCTTACTTATCGAAAGGACTATGATAGATCCCCTATACTTGTGGGTCATCAAGTACCAGCAGAATCTGCAGGATTGTTCCGCTTCCCTTTCCCTATAGTTCTGTCTTGCTTCCTCTTTCTCTGTGCCATGTTAAGTCAAGCTGACAAGAAAAACGAATAACAATTTAGTTCTTCAGAACAAATGTACTTTGATGTAAGAACATGGTGTGATAGACAGATATTGTATGTTCTAGAAACAGGAACATGTGTCTTAGTCACAAGTATAATGTGTAAAGTAAGCAGATGAAATTCAACAAAATTAGAAGCAATACAAGCTAGACATCATACATAACATGCAACCACATATAACAGTGCCAAGTTAGAGGGAGCACCTGTGATGGTGCACTAGGGGAGACGTGCTCATCACCAACACAACTACGTTGAGTGCCTATGCATGTGTTGTCTTGGTAATCATCCTGGGGGGATGGAGGAGTAGAATATGTAGAGGCCCTCCATTTGGAAGGAGCACCTTCATCCGCTGCCTTGCTAACTTCCTTCTGCTTTATTGATTTTGAATTGTCAAGTAAAACTGACAAGAAAAAGCAATAAAGTTCACTCTTCGGAACTCATTCGTGCATGATACTGACAATCACTACTTTGATGTAAGGCAAACACATGATTCCAGGATGGAATGATATGAAAAAACAGGACGGCATGGCATATTCACAACTGTTTGTGTAAACTAAGCAGAAACCATTTCACCAAATAAGAAGCAATGCAAGCTAGACACCACGTGAAAGATGCAACCAATATGACCCTGCCAAGTTAAAAGTGTCCCATCATAAATGGCATTTCAACAAATTAGAAGCAGCACATGCTATAAATCATATCAAAGATGCAACTAATATCACACTGCATATACTGAAGGTGTCTCGTCATATTGATTTATGTGGGATACAAAAAAACAAAAGTTTTATGTGAGGACATGCTTAATAGACAGATGTACTATGTACTAAATACAGGAAGGCATGTCACATTAACAGGTATAATGTATAAGCTAAGAAGAATAGCACATGCAGTTTAACCAGATTGGAAGAATTACAATCTAGACACCATATGCAACATGCGACCACATATCACGCTGCCAAGTTAGAGCAAGCACCTGCGATACTAGTGTAGGGGAAATGCGGTAATCAACTACAAAGCTACGTTCACTATCTTCATCTAGCCTTTCTATTTATTGAGAATCATGTCGGGAGGCTGACGCTGCATTCTTTAAATGAGGAGTAATCCACTTGCCTGACTGCCTCTTCATAAGTGATTGATGAGGGATACACAAGAACATTAGTTTGATGTAGGAACATGGTTAATACACAGATGTACTAGTATGTACCAAAAACAGAAAGGCATGTCATATTCAAAGGTATAATGTGTAAGCTAAGCACATGCAATTTAACCAAATTGGAAGCAATACAAGTTAGACATCCGGCTGGAGTGGTGAGCATGATCATCTAGGACCTGAGAGCCTGGTGGGAGGCGGGCTGCTTCGCCACCATCGCGGCTTTTTAGTTGGCTTCCAGGTGATGCCTCTCTTTGCTGGGCTTGTCACTGGCTCAGCCAGTGCCCTGACTAGCTATTTGTCTTCTGGTGCTCACGGGATGGTGGATCATGTAAAAAATATCTTTCCTTATCTTAATAAAGACCGACTTCGGCCTTTCGAATACAAGCTAGACACCATATGGAACATGCAACCACATATGACACCGCGAAGTTAAAGCAAGCACCTGGGATGGTGGTTCATTGCGAGCGAGGTCATCAACTCTAGAGCTACGTTTACTGTCTCCATCTGCTGACACTGCACCCTTTATAGTGTTGTAACATGCCATGCTTACCTGCGTAGAAAGCTGGAGCAACTTCTCTCTTTTCTTTTCTGCTTCTCTCGAGGCAGACTCTGAAATACCCTTGCATAAAAACACAATAGTGAGAGTATGGGTGAAGTGTGTGCAGAACTAGTGCACTGTAAAAGTAGCAGATACCAGGTGGTTGAAAAATAAATGACAGGAGACATATGATAGCTCTACGACATTGCATGGCAAATAAAATTAGATTCTACTCCATATGATTTTGTAATATATGAGCACAGGAAATGCAGGTACTCCTCGAGCACAACACCACATGTGGTCATATCAAGATAACAGTCGACTGAATCAATTTTTTAATGAACCGTCCGATCTATAAGGAATGGGCAGATGGCCTTCGTCTACCTCCCGCCAATCACTGTTGATGATCTTTCTCGAACTGCTAGCGACCACCGGCCCAGACCCCTGCCTCCACCACCCCGCTCTCCCCTCCACCTCACACCACCGCCATGCTTGGCAGCGCCCCCAGGCCATCCCTTTAATCCCGGCCGACCTCCAGATCGAGCGCCAGTAGCTCTAGGCCCCACACGCCCCTAAGATAAACATTGAGGCACTGCTTCCCTGGCGTAATAGGCGGACTAGCGCCTGTTATGCCGGGGAATGCTTCCGTTAATTGGGAATCAACTGACCAGGAATTGAAATTCAGGGGGGCGACGGACCTCTAGCTAAGGTGAAATAGTATATGAGGAGAAACCTTGTGCATTGCGAGTTACTAGGAACATCTAGTATCAAGAAGAAGCGGTCAACTAGTGTCTTCTGTGGGATGAATACCGTGCAAGCAGACACGTAACATTTGCACGAATAAGGGAAGAGGAGTACCATTTTCGGTTGCTGGTGTGGTCGCCTCCACATGTTGCGCCGATCTTCTTCTTTTTGCCGGGGAAACCAATGTTCTGGAGGGCGCAGGCTTGGACGAACCCATGGCCAAATTGTTGACTGTGTTGCCGTGGCCGTATGTCGGCGGAGGGGAAGCAGATCCGAGGCAGCGAAGGACGACATAGCAGGAACAACTCCAGTGCGGTGGAGGGTGGCGAAGTTGGAGCCGCAGCGGTGAGGCGCAGGACGGCGTGGTTGAACTGGCTCAGGTACGGACGGCTCGGCCTCGGCTTCAACTACTAGCCGTGGAGGGTGTTGCGGTTGAGGTTGCGGTGGACAATGACGTCAGGGTATCGGCTCCGGCGTGATGGAGGAGGGCGGCGGTTGATGGGTGGAATGGGGTGGCGGACGGAGGACGCATGGGTTTCGCGGCTGGTGGAGAGGTAGTT
>NC_041384.1:86311252-86324367 GCF_002162155.2 Triticum dicoccoides
AACCATGTTTCGGTCTGGGACGCGCTTGTTTTTGGCTTTTTTGAACAGAAGATGGGACACACTTGTTTGAAATTTGGGGAAAGTACAAACTTTGCCCCCCTCTTAAATTTCAGACCTACTGCGGGTCGAGGGTAGGATGGTAATCCCAGGTGTCCCGAATAGTGGGCGGGAGCGATTTCGGCTGCGTGCATGTGTGCTTAGGCGAGCATTGTGTATGAATGTTTTTCGGAGGCGGTTGCGTGGCGTCTAGATGAAGCTACAAACCTACCCCGGTTTAGACCTTTGGACCTCGGGCCGGTAGGTTTCATGGGTCGTATTTATTAGAAAAGTAATTTCCTTGTACTACCAAACATTGGTCTCACGCGGTTTCGGGCGAGTAGAGGCTCTTTTGGCGCTTCGTTCGAAATTTTGAAACACAAGCATTCATGTTTAGAGTACTCTTGAACTTTGAGGATTGACCTAAGTAGACAACGTTAAATTTGACCTTGTATGTTTGAAAACCTCATTAAATTATCCGCTTCTTTTTGAAATTTTGACACTTGAAAATCCTATAACTACGATTATTTTGGAATGGATGAGCTAAATTAGAATCTATTTTTTACACGACTACATATGCTATTATGTACAAAATCAGAGCAATTATTGGTGCCCCCATAATTTAGGTATGATTTACAAATGCCATGACATCAAATTCAAATAATTGAATGGACTTTATGTTGAAATCGATTTTTTAAAACCACCTTAAGTTGAATTCAAATGTATGCTAGTTCATAGGTAGCCATTTATAATGTTCATTGTGTAACTTACATATGTATAATGTACTTTACACACACAACATGAACTCTACTCATGTTTATATTCGATTGCTAAAGCGATGCATTGTCTGGAGTTCAAAAAATTAACTATGTGGATCAATTGTGTCGAATAATAACATAGACATGCTCAAATTCGATAGAATCTAGATGTCTGATGGATCAATGACCGTTCCTTACGCAAATTGCAAATATCATGATCCCATCCTAATATTTGGATACAATTTATATCTTTAATCAATGTGTACAACAGTCTTGTACGTGTAGTTTCACTCTCCATCGATGGTCTCTCACACATGCTCACACACTCTCTCCCGAGGTGTCTTTATCGCACACATGCTCTCGATATAACCCTCCCTCCCTCTCGTAACCATTTACGACTGTTTTCACTAACCTTTATCACAAGCACTCTTCCTCTCGCAAGCATACACACACACAATCTCCATCGACCCTTTCTATATACATAGACCTTCCTACGTGTCTCCTATACGCACATTATCTTTAGGCCCATCTCTCACGCATTGTCTCACACCTCTCTTCCTAATCGACGGGTATGATTCTAGCAGAGCATTCTGTAGGATGCCCCTTAAAGTTAGGTTGGATGAATAGTAATATCAAAGATAAAGGGGTTACCTTACTCCAAGAACCCAGGGTTACAAATCCTAGCTGGCTTTGTCAGTGGACATAGAGTCCTGCACAATTATGCTATCTTTGTCTTGTATGACTAGTCATCCATGGGTCCCCCTAAATGCGTCACGGGCCGACCAATGTGGCGCAGGACGGAACCGAACGAAGGGCCTCACCTCGACCCACCGGACCTCACACGGTAACACACCCTCTGCCCCCACGTCTTGTTATCTTCTCACACCCACACATACCAACACAGACACCACACACAAAAATATATTCTCCTGGTGCCTCTATCCACTCCCCCTTGCATATACACACTCAAGGGAATCTCTCGCCGTGACGTCATATTTGTCTCTCTCTCTAGACCACTCTCATTTCTTGTGCTATCTCTCCCACGCACCCACTGCTACCTCTTGAGCACTTGCATTGGTTTTCCCTTGAGGAGGAAAGGGTGATGCAACAAAGTAGCGTAAGTATTTCCCTCAGTTTTTGAGAACCAAGGTATCAATCCAGTAGGAGGCCACGCACGAGTCCCTCGCACCTACACAAACAAATAATCCACGCAACCAACACGATAAGGGGTTGTCAAGCCGTACACGGTCACTTACGAGAGTGAGATCTGATAGATATGATAAGATAATATTTTTGGTATTTTTATGATAAAGATGCAAAGTAAAATAAATGGCAATAAAAATAACTAAGTGTTGGAAGATTAATATGATGGAAGACAGACCCGGGGGCCATAGGTTTCACTAGTGGCTTCTCTCGAGAGCATAAGTATTCACGGTGGGTAAACAAATTACTGTTGAGCAATTGAAAGAATTGAGCATAGCTATGAGAATATCTAGGTGAGGGAGTCCTGGATTAGGGGGTGTTCGGGTAGCCGGACTATATCTTCAGCCGGACTCCAGGACTATGAAGATACAAGATTGAAGACTTCGTCCCGTGTCCGGATGGGACTTTCCTTGGCGTGGAAGGCAAGTTTGGCGATGCGGATATTCAAGATCTCCTACCATTGTAACCGACTCTATGTAACCCTAACCCTATCCAGTGTCTATATAAACCGGAGGGTTGTAGTCCGTAGGCAATCAACTCCATATACAACAATCATCTCGTAGGCTAGCTTCTAGGGTTTAGCCTCCTTGATCTCGTGGTAGATCTACTCTTGTACTACCCATATCATCAATATTAATCAAGCAGGACGTAGGGTTTTACCTCCATCAAGAGGGCCCGAACCTGGGTAAAACATCGTGTTCCCTGCCTCCTGTTACCATCCGGCCTAGACGCACAGTTCGGGACCCCCTACCCGAGATCCGCCGGTTTTGACACCGACATTGGTGCTTTCATTGAGAGTTCCTTTGTGCCGTCACAATCAGGAAGGATGCCTCCTCCCGTCTTTAAAGACGGCGCCGTTGCTAAGGGAGCCTTGGCTGTCGGCCAAACCCTCCAGCTAGGTGGTTTCCTCATGACTACCTGTTCGGCTGTTGCGCCGACGGTGACCTCTCGGGTCATCAAAAGCAACCTACATGTCAGCTCGGAGCTCGTCGAGCGGCTAGATCCAATGGAGCTCTCTTCCGTAAACGAGCTCTTGGATCGCATCGCCGCCCTGGGGGTCGCTACGGATTACGACCAGGTTGGGATTAAACCTGATCTAAGAGAAATTAACTCTCCCCAAGTCACCCACCATGTTGCCGTGGTAGAGACGCTGTGCGGCGACCCTTCATCTATTTTAAGGACTAGCTACGTCCGAATTCCCGACCCCTCCAAGCCGGATACCCGCGGAGGGGGAGATATAACTCAAGACCTGAGCTTAGGATCAGGCAACGGGCCAGATTCACTGGACAACATCCAAGAATCCGAACTTCAGAGTTCGGAAACTCTTCGGCCTCCGAATCTTGGATTGGGTGAGGTTTCAGATTCAATGACACCCGCCCACCCAATCATAAGCGATCTCTCCCAAATCAGGCAGAGGCCCGAGGAAACAGTACATCATTACTGGGCCAGATTCCTCCTGGTTATGAACATGATAAAGGATTGCCGCGAGGAAGACTCAATCTCAATTTTTTGCGGTAATTGCACGGACAAGGATCCTTAACGCCGTAAGTCGTCGTGATATCACACGCTTCGCTGACTTGGCGTCCATAGTACAAAAATACTGTGCGATGGAAAGTGCCTGGAAAACCGAAATAAATTTTTGGGATAATCCGGCCTTGAATAGTAATCCCGTCCGAACTAAGAGGGTGCATCATCACAGGACACCCGGGATAAACACCAAAAAGCCAAAACCCTCTACAGGGCATGGAAGCGTACTGGAAAGATGGCTTGATGGACCCTGTAGAATTCACAGTATAGAGGATGCCACACCAACTCATAGCCTTAGAGCATGTTGGATACTCCGGCAGGTGGCCAAAATCGGCGAGGACCTCTTAATTCCGGAGGCCGCAGAAAGCCAGCCCAAGGACACCAGTACCGTTCTCACAGTCTTCGAGACTTTCGCATCAAACAATGTGCGAAAAAGAACACTCCGCAGCCTCGCTGAAGTCTATCAAGTTGCAACAATAAATCCATGGAGCGACACTGCCATTACCTTCAACGCAAGTGATGAACCTAGATTCCGAACAGCCCGAGCACCAGCCGCATTGGTCCTCAGTCCCATAGTGGACGACTTTCGCCTCACCAAGGTGCTCATGGATGGAGGCAGCGGACTGAACCTCATTTATGAGAAAACCCTTCAAAAAATAGAAATAGACTGGAACCGCGTCGAGCGAAGCAGCACAATCTTTAGAGGAATAATCCCCAGTCGGGAAGCGCGCTGCACAGGAAAAATCACACTAGATGTGGTGTTCGGCACGCCGGATAATTACAGGTCCGAAGAAGTCACGTTTCAGGTGGCCCCGTTTAAGAGCGGATATCATGCTTTACTAGGGTGGGAAGCATTCACAATCTTCCAAGCAATACCCCATTACGGGTACATGAAGCTTAAGATGCCCGGTCCGAATGGAATTATTACTCTAGCTAGTGATCCGGACATAGCACTCCGCGCCGAAAACAAGACGGCTGCATTAGCCCTTGAGGCGCTATCCGAAGCCTTAGCGGCCGAGGAACTGACTGCGCTGCGCTCCACGGTTAACAGGGATGATGTGATACTCGATAAGAGATCCAAATCCACATCCTTCAAGCTAGCCGACGAAATAGTCAAATTCCAGGTCCATCCAACGGACCCCAATAAAACAGCTTCAATCGGGGCATGACTGAACCCTGATGCAGACGCTGCACTGCAAGAGTTCCTACGAGAGAAGTGGGACATCTTTGCCTGGCACCCTTCAGACATGCCAGGGATCCCACGCAGGCTGGCCGAACATAGCTTAAATATCCTAAAAGGATTTAAACCTGTCAAACAAGCCCTTTGACGTTTTCCGAACCCAAGAGACAGGCTATGCGAGAGGAGCTAGCCAAGCTATTGGAGGCCGAATTCATCAGAGACATAAAACATCCGGACTGGCTAGCAAACCTGGTGATGGTACCAAAGAAGGACAAATCCTGGCGCCTGTGTGTCGATTTTAAAGACCTTAACAAGGCTTGCCCAAAGGATCCCTTCCCCCTCCCCCGCATCGATCAAATTATCGATGCCACAGCAGGACACGATTTGTTGTGTTTCCTCGACGCATACTCCGGTTACCATCAAATCAAGATGGCAGAATCAGACCAAGCTGCAATAGCATTCATCACACCATACGGCCCATTCTGCTTCAACACAATGCCCTTCGGGCTGAAAAACGCCGGCGCAACATATCAGCGCATGATCCAGACATGTCTGGCAAACCAGATCGGCAAAACAGTGGAGGCGTATGTGGATGATGTGGTCGTGAAATCAAGACATGTCGAATCCCTAGTAAACGACTTGAGGCTTACATTCAATAACCTCCGACAATATGACATCAAGCTCAACCCAGAAAATGCGTCTTCGGCGTTCCAGCCGGAAAGCTCTTGGGCTTCATTGTATCCGGTAGAGGAATTGAAGCAAACCCAGCCAAGATCCGAGCTTTTTCACAATTGGATCTCCAAAGGACCTTAAACAAATACAAAAATTAACCGGGTGCGTGGAGGCTTTAAGCCGCTTCATCTCCCGCTTGGGAGAAAAGGCACTACGCCTTTATCGCCTCCTTCGGTGCACCGAACACTTCGAGTGGACGGATGCCACCACGGCCGGACTTGATGAAATAAAAGCCATATTGGCAAAAAACCCAGTCCTGGCCGCGCCAATCACCGGCGAACCAATGTTATTGTACATTGCAGCAACACACCAAGTTGTCAGCGCAGTGCTCGTTGTCGAGCGGGAAACGGACGGACACAAATTCCCCCTTCAAAGGCCGGTCTACTACGTGTCCACTGTCCTCACTACATGCAAATCACGGTACCCGCATTATCAAAAGATTGCATATGCGGTATTCATGGCATCCCGGAAGCTACGACACTACTTTCAAGAGTGTTCCATAACAGTAGCCTCGGAAGTGCCACTAAACGATATTATCAACAACCGCGATGCAACGGGCCGGATTGCAAAATGGGCCATCGAGCTTCTCCCGTTCGATATAACCTATAAGCCACGGCGAGCTATTAAATCGCAAGTTTTGGCCGACTTCGTCGCAGAATGGACGGAGGCCGAGCTCCCTAAAGAGTACGGCACATATTCAAATTGGATTATGCATTTTGACGGCTCCAAAATGTTGGTCGGACTGGGGGCCGGCATCGTCCTGACGTCCCCCATAGGAGACACAGTCCAATATGTGCTCCAAATCATGTACACGGATTCCAACAATGCAGCCGAATATGAGGCCCTCCTACATGGCCTCCGGATAGCAGTATCCATGGGTATCCAGCGCCTAGAGGTATGCGGGGATTCAAACCTCGCGATATCCCAAATAAATGGAGACTTCGACGCCAAGGACCCAAAAATGGCAGCTTACCGCGACGCCGTCCTAAAAATGTCAGCTCGATTCGAAGGGCTGGAGTTTCACCATATAGCCCGAGAAAACAATCAAGCGGCGGACGTCCTAGCACGCATCGGAGCAAAACACGATGCAGCCCCCCCAACGTCTTTTTGGAAAGATTGTTCAAGCCATCCGTAGCATGGGAGGGGGAACCCGAAAATAACAGCCCGAACCTAGCCGCACCACTCGACGCCGAACAATTTGACACAATTGGAGGCTCTGCCAACGAAATTACACCTTCAGCCCACGTAATAATGGCGGTTATCGCCCCGTGGACAGAACCATTCCTAGCCTACCTTACTAGGCAGGAACTCCCGGAGGACCAAAACGAGGCCCGCTGCATAGTGCGGCGATCTAAGGCCTAAAGAGTCCATGAGGGAGAACTTTATACAAAAAGCACTACCGGAGTCCTTCAAAGGTGCATCTCCGAAGAGGAAGGGCGGAACCTCCTGGCTGAAATTCATGCTGGACTCGGTGGTCACCACGCCGCTGCTCGGTCCCTCGTTAGCAAGGCTTTCCGTATAGGCTTTTACTAGCCGACGGCCCGAGCAGACGCTCAGGACCTAGTCCAATGATGCGCTGGTTGCCAACTTTTTGCCAACCAAAGCCATATGCCACCCACCGCACTCCAAACTATACCCATCACCTGGCCTTTTGGGGTTTGGGGGCTTGACATCGTCGGACCCCTTAAAGGTGGAACCCATAGGAAAAAATACTTACTGGTCATGGTGGATAAGTTCACCAAATGGATAGAAGCCAAGCCTGTTAAAACGGCCGAATCCGGAACTGTGATAGACTTCATATCCGGGGTTGTACACCGTTATGGCGTCCCCCACAGCATCATAACCGACAATGATACAAATTTTACTGCCGACGAGGTAAAACTCTGGTGCAAAAACATGGGCATCAAGCTCGATTATGCTTCCGTCTATCACCCACAAACCAACGGCCAGGTCGAACATGCAAATGGTCTTATCATGAGCGGCATCAAACCCAGACTGGTGCGGTCCCTCAAGGAATCTAACACGCACTTGGTAGAGGAGCTCGACTCTGTGCTATGGGAGCTGCGAACCACGCCAAATCGCACCACCGGATACACACCATTTTTTATGGTGTACGGCGCAGAAGCAGTTCTGCCCTGCGACATAATTCATGACTCACCTAGAGTGCGCATGTATGAAGAAAGAGAAGCCGAGATCGATCGGCAGGACAACTTGGATGCCTTGGAGGAGGAGCGCGATGTAGCAAAAGCCCGTTCCGCATTTTATCAATAGCAGGCCCGAAGATATCAAAGCAGAGAAGTACGGGCCAAAAATTACAATGTTGGCAAACTAGTTCTACGCCTGCAGGATAAGAAAAAGGACAAACTCAAGCCCAAGTGGGAAGGTCCATTCATAATCGACCAAGTCCTGACTGGTGGGGCGTACCGCCTGCGAGATGCGTCGAACAACCGACTCGAGCCGAACCCGTGGAACGCCACCCATCTCCGAAGATTCTATGCCTAGCGCCGGACTCTGTGTTCGTCTCCTTCCTCTGTCCATCCCTTTTTGTATTTTTCTGTCTTACATTTCTCTCCCTCCCATTTTTTTCTTTCATAGCCCTTAAAGGCTCATCTAGTGATGCGCCACTCGCGCTCAATAAACCTGGGGGCTTCTTTAACAAAAGCTTATTTATACGGGCTTCACGCCCAACACATGCATCAAACTTCCGCATGTACCTTTTTTCTTCACCATTATATGCATCAATATGACTTAAGTTTTGGCCAAGCTGGGTTGCCTGGCTCCTGTGCTTACCCCTACGTTCCCGATTGTTCGGCTAGGCAGTAAAGGGAGCACCTCTGTGATTGTTACTGCCGGGTCAGCCGGATGTGTACCTCAGACTGGGTGAAGCCGAAAGCTAGCGTTCTTAAGGGAATATTCGGTCGATGAAATAAAAGATGATCTTTTTACTCATTTTATGCGCCGCCAGATGCCTTTTTTTCTGCGTCTCTTCACGCAGTCCGGACATGCACCTTAGGGCATGCCTCCTAGCGAAAGGAACCCTTAACGGAACTATTCTCTCTGGAAGATGTTTATTACTAACCATGTAATATAACATAACTAGTTGGGCACTTGTCTGATAAAGCACTGATGACCCCTACGCCTGGTCTCCACGCATACCCCGGTTCTTATATAACCGCTAGGGTATTCGGACACACTTCGGAACGTCAGGTCCCGAGGTTGAAGCGAAAAGGTCGGCAATGATAAACGATCTACAATCCGGCTAGAAGGCATTACACATGTCAATTCAAAATTACACAGTCATTCTGACTGATTGTATTCCTCTTCTATACCATCTAACAGGCTGTCTAATTTACAGTCCTGCTGGGAATACTTCGCGGCCAACTCTACTTGGCCGTATACTAAGCTTATAGGGATCTCCTTCCCGTTAGGCCCCACTGGTCCGATCTCGGCCATGTGGTTTGGGTCAGACTTCGTAAAACGGGTCTTCACCATGGCCCAGGCCTCCCTAGTGCCTTGTCAGCAGGCCGATATCTTCCACAACCGGAAGCGCCGCCGAGCTCCCTTCAGCTTCTCCGCAAGCTCTCCAAGGTCCTCGGGCACGGAGTGGGCAGACCATAAGGCTTGGGCAATATCCCGCATCGCCTGCCGAATTCGCTCGTGCAGTTGCAAGAGTTCGGGAAGAAGGTCACCCGTAGAACTGGGCATCTCCTCTGCAGGATGACCTGTGAGCATACCTACAAACATTACTCTGTTAGTCGACTTCCTCACCGAACTCTTTTTTCAAAGTTCGTTCAAGCACTTACTAAAAATGCCGCGTCGAAGCCGCTGATTCTCCTTCGTGGAGTCCGACAGCTGGCCACGAACATCTTTAAGTTCGACGTCCAGCTTGGTGTTGGTATCCTGAAGATCATTCTTCTCTCGCCTCACCTTTGTCAACGTACTCTCGCCGGCCTTTAGCCGGCGTAAGAGTTGTTGCTTGTCTGGATCGAGTCCGGCGCCATCTGCAATATGATTTGTCAGATTTGCACCCACACCGCACAATACTAATCTTTTGAAGTGTATCTTACCTGAGGGGGTCTCTTTGGGCTCCCCTGCTGCGGCTAGTGCGGCCTCTAGTTGGGCCTTGCACTTTTCTAGCTCCTGGGATAGTACGGTATTCTTCTCTGTAAGAAGCTGCATATTAAATGATCCTTAAATCAGTTACTCTAACTGCTTCAAGTCTCGGGGGCTACTGGCATATATATATATATTTAACCAAAATTTTCTTACCCGTATGTCTTTTACATACTGCTCCGTGGCTCTGGCTAAACCATTTTGAGCGGCACGGAGGTACGCATCTCCCGAATTAAAGGCATCTAAAGCCTCTTGGGAGAAACAAGCGTCGCGTAGAATTGTCCGGCGACACCTGTGGTTCATGGCACTCTCCACTTCAGAATTTGTGGCAGACAGCCTGTCCGCATCCTCCGTCGGAGGAGCGTCCGGTGCGTGCCTTGTGCTCGCCTCCGCTTCCTGGCCAGACATTGGAGCCTGGCTGGTGGAGGCGCGATTGGCAACCTCTCCGGATGTAGTCCGGCGAGGTCTCTTCTTTCTGAAGATAGCATGAACGTTAATATGCCCTGACAGAATAACTCCAGGGAAACAGAGGGTGCACTATACCTTTGCGCCGGCATCTCAGTCCGGACTTCATTCCTTTTTGCCCCACAGGGCCCTGCGGCCCCTCGTTGGCTAGCCGCCGCAGGTTCGGCCTCATGCCTCAGAAATCTCCCCTGCAAAACATGGCTATCGTCAGAAACACCGGGCTACGTGAGGGTTGAATCTCTTTCAAGGGAATAAGACCCCGGTTTTTGTCACCTGGGAGGCCGGGATTAACCCTGGGTAATCCGCCGTAATGGCTACCAAGGTATTGTCCTTGCTTAGCTGATGGAACACCCCGTCGATAAGCTCCACCGATATGTCCGGATCCTCTTCGGAGTCCAGATTGAGGGACCGTTCTGGGTCCTCGGGCTGTGGAGGGCGGCTGCTTATATCCTTTACCTCCTGTCGCAGTTCCTGCATTGAAGTCGTTAGACTACCTATCTAACCATGGGAGTATAAAACAAACGGGCAAGCGCAATTGTTCACTTACCCAACTTGGAGGATCGTACATACTGAATCCGGCCCGCGGGTTGACGCGGAGGAATTCCTCCTTTTCTCCCTTGTACAAATAGGATAAGATCTTTACTAAGGCGGTGGCTGAGGCCGGCCCCTTACGACCGTAACGTGTGGCGTCATCCTCCCTGTTGAAATCCCACATGGGGTGGCCTCTATATTGAAGCGGCTGCACCCCCGCATAATGCATGCGACCATGACTCCAATCATGGTTAGTCCGGAATGAGCCAATAGTCTTATCCGGCCCATCACGTAAAGGACGTCTCTGTCGCTTTCTCTCTGAGAGCTCCGCGGATGCCAGCTCAAGCGTTTCTTCAATGGAGCACTGTTGAACTCAGGGAGACCGACCCGGATAGGGTCCGGTAGCGGGACGTCATCTATATAAAACCATTCCGAAGGCCAGTCCTCGGACGCCTTCTTTGGGGTTCCGGATAGGTATCCGGACCCGGCGATGCGCCATACTTCGGCTCCGCCCACTTGGTATATAGACCCCTCTTGAGAACGGGGCACCAGGCAGAATAACCTCTTCCACAGCGCGAAATGAGCCTCAACGCCTAAAAATAGCTCGCAAAGGGCGACGAAACCCGCAATATGCAATACGGAGGCAGGCGTGAGATTGTGCAGCTAGAGGCCGTAGAACTCCAGAAGCCCGTGGAGAAATGGATGAATTGGAAACCCTAGTCCCCTTATTAGATAGGGGACGAGGCACACCCGCTCTCCTTTAGAAGGATTGGGGGTGCTCTCCGCTTGTTTTCCGCCATTGTAGGTGGCGAGACCGGCTCAGACCGGGACCATGTATGCCTGAGGGAGAAATCCCTTGGCCTGAAGCGACACTAACTCGCTATGCGGGATGGTGCAACTCTCTCAGTCCCCGGGTTTGGGACCGGAGGGGCGAGGGGAGGAGCTGCGACGGCTGGTCATATTGGAATGGACCTTTGCTGGAAGCGCTCTGATGATAACTCGCGGAAAGGATAAGATGTGGTTTGGACCTAAATCCCCATCCCGTTAAATAGGCCGCTCGTTTATACGGCTAGGGGTGTAGATGTAAAAACGCCCCGGCTTTTTGCATTCGTTTGACATGTGGAAGACGACCATTATTGGGCGTGGAAGCCGAGGAGCACTACATTACAAAAATCGGACATTATTCCTACAGGTACACAAGATTTGGAGAAGAACCCGCCTTGCAATGCCGAACAATCTGCGCGCCAGACTCGTCGTCATTGAAGCCTGGTTCGGGGGCTACTGAGGGAGTCCTGGATTAGGGGGTGTTCGGGTAGCCGGACTATACCTTCAGCCGGACTCCAGGACTATGAAGATACAAGATTGAAGACTTCGTCCCGTGTCCGGATGGGACTTTCCTTGGCGTGGAAGGCAAGTTTGGCGATGCGGATATTCAAGATCTCCTACCATTGTAACCGACTCTATGTAACCCTAACCCTATCCGGTGTCTATATAAACCGGAGGGTTGTAGTTCGTAGGCAATCAACTCCATATACAACAATCATACCGTAGGCTAGCTTCTAGGGTTTAGCCTCCTTGATCTCGTGGTAGATCTACTCTTGTACTACCCATATCATCAATATTAATCAAGCAGGACGTAGGGTTTTACCTCCATCAAGAGGGCCCAAACCTGGGTAAAACATCGTGTTCCCTGCCTCCTGTTACCATCCGTCCTAGACGCACAGTTCGGGACCCCCTACCCGAGATCCGCCGGTTTTGACACCGACACTAGGTATGATCATGTATATAGGCATCACGTCCGAGACAAGTAGACCGACTCCTGTCTGCATCTACTATTATGACTCCACACATCGACCGCTATCCAGCATGCATCTAGAGTATTAAGTTCATAAGTACAGAGTAACGCTTTAAGCAAGATGACATGATGTAGACGGATAAACTCATGCAATATGATGAAAACCCCATCTTGTTATCCTTGATGGCAACAATACAATACGTGCCTTGCTGCCCCTACTGTCACTAGGAAAGGACACCGCAAGATTGAACCCAAAGCTAAGCACTTCTCCCATTGCAAGAAAGATCAATCTAGTAGGCCAAACCAAACTGATAATTCGAAGAGACTTGCAAAGATAACCAATCATACATCAAAGAATTCAGAGAAGAATCAAATATTGTTCATAGATAAACTTGATCATAAACCCACAATTCATGGGTCTCAACAAACACACCGTAAAAGAAGACTACATCGAATAGATCTCCACAAGAGAGGGGGAGAACTTTGTATTGAGATCCAAAAAGAGAGAAGAAACCATCTAGCTAATAAGTATGGACCCGTAGGTCTGAGGTAAACTACTCACACTTCATCAGAGGGGCTATGATGTTGATGTAGAAGCCCTCCGTGATCGATGCCCCCTCCGGCGGAGCTCCGGAATAGGCCCCAAGATGGGATCTCGTGGATACAGAAAGTTACGACGGTGGAATTAGGGTATTGGCTCCGTATCTGGTAGTTTGGGGGTACGTAGGTATATATAGGAGGAAGGAGTACGTCAGTGGAGCAACAAGGGGCCCAC
>NC_041384.1:86324617-86332972 GCF_002162155.2 Triticum dicoccoides
CGCGCCCCATACCTCGTGGCCTCCTGGTTGATGTCTTGACGTAGGGTCCAAGTCCTCTGGATCATGTTCGTTCCGAAAATCACGTCCCCGAAGGTTTCATTCCGTTTGGCCTCCGTTTGATATTCTTTTTCTGCGAAAACCTAAAATAGGCAAAAAACAGCAATTTTGGGCTGGGCCTCCGGTTAATAGGTTAGTCCCAAAAATAATATAAAAGTGTATAATAAAGCCCAATAATGTCCAAAACGGAATATAATATAGCATGGAACGATAAAAAATTATAGATACGTTGGAGATGTATCAAGCATCCCCAAGCTTAATTCCTGCTCGTCCTCGAGTAGGTAAATGATAAAAATAGAATTTTTGATGTCGAATGCTACTTGGCATATTTTCAATGTAATCTATACCTACTAATAAAAGGGTTATCACTTTTTCCCACCGATTTTTCGTCCATAGCTTCGTCCGTCCGTCAAAAGTTTCGTAGGTTAGTTTTACATGAGTTGGACTTCTCCCCGACCCATCTCGAGTTTTAGTTTTACCAGATTTTTGTGAGACCCGTTCGCTGTCTGGGCCTCAGCCCACCAAACTCAGCCCAGGCAAAACAAATGCAGTCCAACGGAGGTGGCAAAAATAATGATGCAACTATGGGGAGTCGAACCCCCGACCTCCTGTTCAATGTATAAGGAGGTTTACAACTATTCAAGCTTATTTTCATGGATTAAAGAAAAAAGGTTGGTCGGTGTTAGATAGTCCCACCTCACTTTCTTAAGCAAAATCTCAGCAATTTATATACATCTATGAGTTGATACCAATAAGCCGTCTAGTGAATCAATAAGAAATGTGTCAGCTTCTCCATGGGGAGAAAATTATGGAATTAACTGGAGAGATAGCTTGAGAGAGCGTCATGGTAGGAAGGAGTCAGAGAAGAAGAAGGAACTGGCCGCCTCTCCATGGGAAGGAGTAGGGAGGAGTTCAGGTTAACGGAGCACGCTGCACTGCATCCGCATGTAGGAGGTGGCCATGGCCTCGGTGTACGCTGAAGGAAGCCGAAGGGAGGGCAGAAAACAGGGAGGCAGTTGTGGCCCGATGATGCAGCAGCGCAGGAGAGGTCGGCGGCGCCATTGGCTACAGCTCGGTCGAGCTCAGGAGAGTGGTGCGGCGGCCGGCCTCGCTGAGAGGGATCGGACGGCTGTGCTCGAGGGGCTGAGAGAGAGAGAGAGAGAGGGGGGGGGGAAGATGGTGATAGACGGAGAGGTACAAGGAGCAAGGGTTTCGAAGGATATAAGCGGTTACCTGTTCGATCTCACGCGGGAAGAAGGGAAGCAGCGATCGGATCAACTATGTCCGTGTCGGCCAAACGGGCATTTGGCATGATAAGAAGGAGGTGGAAAGGCTCACAGAAAAAAGGAAAAGAAAGAGGGTAAAACCAGCCGCATCTTATAAGCGGAATATAAGCTTTTGAGCTACAATATTAGTTAGGCAAAAATGAATGTACATGCGAAGATGCGCGGTGCTGATAGTTTTGTTTGTATGTTTGTTTCTATATATATGTTGATCAGGCCTACTCCTCTTATTAATATTTGTTTAGGTAAGTCCAACATATAGATCACAATGATTGTAGTGTATGTATAAACTCAAATTTTGTCTGGTCTGTTATACACTTCATTGCTAATTTAACCCGATTTAATTTGTAACCATGGCAACAATGCTTAGTTGTTTACTTAAAATGGTTCTGAACCTAAGATGCAGAAGTCAGTAGGATGCATGTTCTGAACTTTTGCATTGAGATTCAGACTATACCATGGTTGCAATTGCTAAGTGTGATATTTATGTATGATGTTTCCGGAAATATCTAAGAGGATATGGAAAAATGTTGATTGTCAAGGACGGGAATACATACACTCTTTGCCAAACTAGGGTCACAAAGTACCTTTGATCCATAGTATTTTTTCATTAGAGACTTTTGTCCACCGTTGGTCATGACTAAAGTAGATTTATGTTGTTTGGGTGAAAAGAGAGTTCAAGGTGGTCAAGGTGCCTCGGTTTAATTTGTAAATGAGAAAGTTGAAATTAGTTGATTTTTTCCCATAGTAATGGGTCTTTACATTGACAAATGCATGTAGATACATTAACAAATGAATAACTAGGTTTTGGTTAAGACGAATCTTGATAGCATCACATATGAGTGTTCTCTGATGACAACGCATGGACCCACGAGCTAAACATGGAAGATTTTTCTCTCCCATTGCAACGCATGGGCATTTTTGCTAGTTCTTCTTAATTGTGGTATGAATATTCAGATTCGAAAGATTCAAGATAAAAGTTCAATATTGACATAAAAATAATAATACGTCAAGCATACTAACTAAGTAATTATGTCCTCTCAAAATAACATGGCCAAAGAAAGTTCATCCCTACAAAATCATATAGTTTAGTCATGCTCCATTTTCGTCACACAAGAATGCCCTCATCATGCACAACCCTGATGACAAGCCAAGCAATTGTTTCATACTTTAGTAATCTCAAAAATTTTCAACCTTCACACAATATATGAGCGTGAGCCATGGATATAGCACTATGGGTGGAATAGAATATAATGATGGGGGTTATGTGGAGAATACAAAAAAGGGAGAAAGTCTCACATCAACGAGGCTAATCAATGAGCTATGGAGATGCCCATCGATTGATGTTAATGCAAGGAGTAGGGATTGCCATGCAACGGATGCACTAGAGCTATAAATATATGAAAGCTCAACAAAAAAACTAAGTGGGTGTGCATCCAACTTGCTTGCTCACAAAGACCTAGGGCATTTGAGGAAGCCCATTGTTGGAATATACAAGCCAAGTTCTATAATGAAAAATTCCCACTAGTATATGAAAGTGACAAAACAAAAGACTCTCTATCATGAAGATTATGGTGCTACTTTGAAGCACAAGTGTGGTAAAAGGATAGTAACATTGTCCCTTCTCTCTTTTTCTCTCATTTTTTTGTTTATTTTATTTTTCCTCACTTGGGACAATGCTCTAGAAAATGATGATCATCACACTTCTATTTATTTACAACTCAATGATTACAACTCGATACTAGAACAAAGTATGACTCTATATGAATGCCTCCGGCGGTGTACCGGGATACGCAATGAACCAAGAGTGACATGTATGAAAGGATTATGAATGGTGGCTTTGCCACAAATACTATGTCAACTACATGATCATGCAAAGCAATATGACAATGATGAACGTGTCATGATAAATGGAACGGTGGAAAGTTGCATGGCAATATATCTCGGAATGGCTATGTGAATGCCATAATAGGTAGGTATGGTGGCTTTTTTGAGGAAGATATAAGGAGGTTTATGTGTGAAAGAGTGTATCATATCACGGGGTTTGGATGCACCGGTGAAGTTTGCACCAACTCTCAATGTGAGAAAGGGCAATGCACGGTACCGAAGAGGCTAGCAATGATGGAAGGGTGAGAGTGCGTATAATCCATGGACTCAACATTAGTCATAAAGAACTCACATAATTATTGCAAAAATCTACAAGTCATCAAAAACAAGCACTACGCGCATGCTCCTAGGGGGATAGATTGGTAGGAAAAGACCATCGCTCGTCCCCGACCGCCACTCATAAGGAGGACACTCAAAGAACACCTCATGTTTCAAATTTGTTACATAACGTTTACCATATGTGCATGCTACGGGACTTGCAAACTTCAACACGAGTATTTTTCAAATTCACAAGTACTCAACTAGCACAACTTTGACATTACTACCTCCATGTCTCAAATTAATCATCAAGCATCAAACTTCTCTAAGTATTCAACACACTCATAAGAAAGTTTTTACTAGTCTTGAATACCTAGCATATTAGGATTATTTAAGTAAATTACCAAGCTATTTAAGACTCTCAAAATAATCTAAGTGAAGCATGAGAGAATAATAGTTTCTATAAAACAAAACCACCACCGTGCTCTAAAAGATATAAGTGAACACTACAAAAAATACACTTCCGTGATGATACGTGTTTGTCACAGTAGGTCGCGTTTTTTGTCATGCATGTACATCCATGACAAATTTATGACAGAATCAAGATAGTCATACCTGTGCTGTCGTAGAAGTGTTCCATGACATTACCAAAATTATCATCACGGAAGTGTCCACTTCCATGACGATAAATCGCGCGTCACAGAAGTGCTTTCGTCAAGGGTGACCGACACGTGGCATCCACAGTAACGGAACGCTGTTAAGCTATCGGGTCGGGTTTTGGATCCGATAACCCATTAACAGCCCCGACCAATGGGGATTTTCCACGTGTAAAATCATCATTGGCTAGAGGAAACACGTGTCGGCTCATCGTTGGGACAGATGTCATCCACTCATTGGACAGGAGGCGCCTATGATAGGTCGACACGTGGCACAGCCCAACAGTGGTCCATTCCGGTGAAAAAGGCCAGCCCAGTAAAAATTAGCAGGCAGGCCCATATAAGGCCTACTTGTGTCAGGTCCATTTAAGCTCACGACCCATACAAGATGTGCCAATTCAGCCCGTTAAAGATTTGACACCATTGTAGCCCATCATCAGTTCGAGCCCGTTAACAGCCCGCTATATATTTGGGCTCAATATCGGCCCGATGAGATTTCGTCCTGTTAACGACCCATTTAATGGATGGGCCAATTTTTAGGATGTACATCTTTCGGCCTTTTAGCGACCCATTTAAATGTTGGGCTAATTTCCGTCCTGGTGTGTCTTTCAGCCTATTGACGGCCCATAAATCTGATGGGCCATTTGTAGTCGGACCAGAGTTTCGGCCTTTTAGCGGCCCATTTAAGTGTCGGGCCAATTTCTGGCCCGGTGTCACTTTCAGCCTGTTGATGGCCCATAAATCAGTTGGGCCAATTGTAGTCGGACCTAAGTTTTGGCCTTTTAGCGACCCATTTAAGTGTTGGGCCAATTCCCGGCCCTTTGTGCCTTTCGTCCTATTAGCGGACCATAAATGAGTTGGGCCATTTGTAGTCGGACCTTAGTTTTGGCCTCTTAATGGCCCATGCCCTTGATGGTCCAATACCAGCCGGGTTTCTCTTTTGGCCTGCTAAAGGCCCACAACACAGTTGGGTTGTTTACAATACGACCTGACTTTCGGCCTCTTAGCGGCCCATGCTCTTCATGGTCCAATACAAGCCCGCTGTCTCTTTCGGCCTGCTAAAGGCCTACAGTATAGTTGGGCCATATGTAGCCCAAACTTAGTAACGGCCTGTTAACGGCCCGTGAAATAAATTGGGGCCACCTGTTGCCCGCTTCGATGTCGGCCTGTTAACGACCCGGGAGGTAAGAGGGCCGACCATTAACTTTCGGCCTAGTAACGGCCCATTAACTTAATGGGCCCACTAAAGTTCGTTCATGTCTTTAGGCCAAATTAGATAATTTGAGCCCATTACGACGAGCAAAGGTACGGCATACAGGGAATAACGTTGCATATCCAGAATATATTACAGGAAATTACATCCACTGGGCAATCAAAGATTGATGCCAGTGCAAATAAATGAGCAGAACCTAACCATCTACAACGTCACAATCTGCAACCTCAGCACAGATGACGCCCATAAGCATGTGGGCAAGTTCTTGCTGCTTTGCCACACTATCTCTGAAAACATTGATCAGTTGTTGTGTCACACGACTCTGCACGTCTGATTCATCCACCATTTCCATCATTGCTTCAACCATTAATTGGTTCACAAACATACATTTATTCCGTTGCATTCGAGACAGAGGATACCGAACAGATTCAGATGGTGATTTTGGCAGGCTGTATTATTGATAGTGGAGAGTGTCTTGACCACTACATCATAACATAAATTAGGATGGGAACCAAACAGATTAATCATGAGTTATTGCCATATTACCTGGCCTAGATTTACTGAAAAGAAAAAAATGGGGTTGCCTTGCTGTTTTCAGAGTTTGTCTTCTTATCTTGAGCAGCCTGCACAAAATTAACACACTAGCATTGCTATCATTAGCCAAGTCAGATAATAGGAAAGCAACATTGAGACAACGAACGTTTGGGCAACTAGCCTACACCAAATTAACACAATATGACACAGCTATCATCAGCCAGGTAAGGTAATACGAAAGCAACATTGACACAATGAATGAATGGGCACCCAGAGAAGCACTACAATTCAGTAATGTGCGTGATATGAGATAGCACATTCATGCAGCTCAGTACGCAAAACTACCAGGCAGTTTTCCTTACAAAAATCAACATTGGCGCTGTCGGTGTCAAAACCGGCGGATCTCGGGTAGGGGGTCCCGAACTGTGCATCTAGGCCGGATGGTAACAGGAGGCAGGGGACACGATGTTCTACCCAGGTTCGGGCCCTCTTGATGGAGGTAAAACCCTACGTCCTTCTTGATTAATATTGATGATATGGGTAGTACAAGAGTAGATCTGCCACGAGATCAAAGAGGCTAAACCCTAGAAGCTAGCCTATGATATGATTGTATGTTGTGATTGTTGTCCTACGGACTAAAACCCTTCGGTTTATGTAGACAGCGGAGAGGGTTAGGGTTACACAAGGTCAGTTACAAACGAGGAGATATCCATATCCGTATTGCCTAGCTTGCCTTCCACGCCAAGTAGAGTCCCATCCGGACACGAGACAAAGTCTTCAATCTTGTATCTTCATAGTCTAACAGTCCGACCAATGGAGATAGTTCGGCTGTCCGGAGACCCCCTAATCCAGGACTCCCTCAGTAGCCCCTGAACCATGCTTCAACGACGATGAGTCTGGCGCGCAGTATTGTCTTCGGCATTGCAAGGCGGGTTCCTTCTCTGAATACATCATAGAAGAATTTGAATACGAGGATAGTGTCCGACCCTGCAAAATAAGTTCCACATTCCACCATAGAGAGAATAATATTTTTGCAGATCTAATTTGCTGGCTTGTTTTGGCAGCATGATGTTACGTCATGGCCCGGTGATTATTCAAACCGTTTCTTTTAACCAGCCCCGCACATAAGGCGAGGCGGTTTCTTGACATGTCTTGTCGAAGCGGAGATCGTGTTCCCCCAATCACGGGATTCTCATTAATGCGGTCATGGGTAACCCAACCGTGTCTAGGACTCCTGGATTATAGGCAAGTCCTAAACGGCTACGGAGAGGACGCTTGATATTCACCCTCTTTATAAAGGGAAAAGGTTTTTGCTTTTTCCCTCTCGTGCTCAATCGAACCCTTCCCCCTCGAGTTCTAACACCCAAAGCCCAGGTTAGGTGCTCCGGATCTTCAATCATGTCCGGATCCAGCCTTCAAGGCCAATGGATGCCCTCCTCTGTTACGGAAGAGGACATTAAGAAGTTGAGGGAGGCCAGATACCTGACCGCCGAGGTTTTGCATTGGCTGCCTGCTCGAGGGCAGATCATCCCTACTCCCGAACCCAACAAGAACGTCGTGTTCGTCTCCCACTTCCTCCGAGGTCTAGGCCTCACTCTGGATCCCTTCGTCAGGGGTTTGATGTTCTATTACGGGCTAGATTTCCACGATCTAGCTCCGGACTCCTTTCTCCACATCTCGACATTTATTGTCGTGTGTGAGGCCTTCCTCCGCGTTACCCCTCACTTTGGCCTGTGGCTCAAGACCTTTGAAGTAAAGCCGAAGATGATCGAGGGGCAACATGCAGCGTGCGGAGGTGCGTCAATAGGCAAGATGGCAGGAGCCCCATGGCCGAAAGGTTCCTTTCCAAAGGTGTCCGAATTGTGGCAACGGGAGTGGTTTTACGTCACGGCTCCCAGAAGTGCCAAGTGGGCGGCTGCCCCCGCTTTCCGCTCGGGCCCCCCACCACAACTGATGTCATGGATTAGCAGAGGTCTGAGCTGGGGTCCAGCCAAGGACGTGCCTATACTGCAAATCCACATCCGAGATCTCTTCGAGGGAGATTTTAATTTGGTTCTGGTAATACAAGTTATGCTGGTTCGTTGAGTCCAGCCTTGCAAACGCCAGCCCCTTCGCTTGTGGGAGTTCAACCCAGAGGGACTGCGTGCCATTCAAAGTTTCCTCGGCCTGACGCCTTGAGGAGATGTACAAGTCATTCTTCGGACCTCAAGTAGAGTGTCCGAATATTACCGAGGACGTGGGCCTGAGTAGTAACCGCGCTGCCGAACAAGTAAGAAATCCTCTGGCCGAACACACTGTCTTTTATTCGTCACGAAGTTATTTCTGAGAGTTCGCTTTTTGACCAGGACTGGCTAACAAAGGCGAAGATGATTCGGTGTTTGGCCCCCCTCCCTGAGGGTTTGGAAAATCCGGTATTGGAAAAGATGCTCGAGGTCACACCTTGCCCGGAGCCCTCGAAGGAAGATAC
>NC_041384.1:86333201-86344651 GCF_002162155.2 Triticum dicoccoides
AGGGAATGAGCGTCTCCATGAAGGAGGATAACTAGGGGAGGAAAAGGACTGCTTCTGAGGATCCGGAAGCCGAAGCCTCCAAACAGGAGAAGAAGTCTCCCACAGAGGGTCCTGCCTCGGGGGGCGCTTCTGCCGCACAAAGTCCACGGGGGGATCAGCCCTCCAACGAGTCGTAAGTGATCCAAAGTACTTTAATAGTAGAGGTATGCTATCTTTCTTCTAAGAAAATAACCACCGCATATATCTTGCAGTTCGGGCCTTAGCCCCTCTCAGCTAAGCTCGTCTTCAAGGGATCTTCTTCCAGAGATGATGGAGAGCGAAACGCCTCCCCCGGACTCCTCCGCTCAAGAAGCGGGTGACCCCGAAGTGTCATCACGGAGGGCCTCTCCGGATCCGGTGAGGCCATAAGATAATCCCATAGACCCCCGAAGTCCCCAGCGTCCGGCTCCCGAAGAGGGCAGACAAAAGAGTCCAGCACCGTCTGGTATGCGGTCGGACGTTCTGAGGGAGCTGGTGGGGCGAGCGGCCATCTCAGAAGAACATCGTACGCTGATGGGTACGGTGATGGAGAGAATTTCGTCCGCCGAAAGCGGATTACATGAAGCCTTTATGAGTCTACTGACAGGCTTTGAGGTATGTGAGATAATATGTGATAGTACTGCACATGTTAGGTGTGCCCTGTGTAGATAGTAGCCCCTGAGACTTTGGTTGTCGTCGAGAACGGCGGCGAACAGAGGATCATATTCCCAGGCAATAACCAGACTGCCCCTATGTGCAGGTAGTGGAAGCTCCGGTGGCTAGCCGGACTAGTGAGTTGCCAAATTAAAACGACAACTGGATGTGGCAGACGCCGACATCGAGCTTTTTAACAAGAGGCTTGATGAGGCACAGGGTAAGTGTTATTATCCGGTGAATGCCACATAGTAAGAGCAGCATGATGCCAATATCTTTAATATGTTGTGACTGCAGATGGAGCTGCCACCGTGGAAACCTTGCGGGCAGAACTTGCCCGAGCCAAGGAACAAGCAAGGATTAGTAATGCAGCTGCTTTGAAGGCGGCCGAAGAGTTGAAGGCCGAGAAGGCCGCACATTGCGAAAGCTAAGAGAAGATGGCCAAGATGGTCGTAGAATTAAAAGACACTGCCGATCGTTGCCGGGTCCTTAAAAAAGAAAGCCGAGCAAAGACAATAGACCTTGAGAAGGCCACGATGGCGGACAAAGACACGCGCTCTGCTATGAGAGCGAAGAAGGAGGAGCTGCGGAAAGCCGGGGATATTGCAGCTGGAAAGCCCTTCATGTTACAGAGGAAGTTCAGAGATCCACGGTATGCCCCTCTGGATCGGCTGTGGAGTTCGGCAGATGCGTATATGGATTTGGCGGCGAGCGCTGCCGATGCGGCCAAGTACTTCCAAGGTCAGACAGATCATGAAGTGGATGAGCTTTTCTGGTCGCAATTCAATGTTCCAGAGCGTCCACTTTCATTGACTGACCAGCTAGCCGAATGGGCCGAACTAAATAGGTTGTCCGGACTCACCATGAGGTCTGTTGTGGATCAGCTATGGCCGGAAAAGCCAAAGCCGAACAACTATTTCAGCTTAGTGCAGCAGTTCCTTGGTGCGGTGCCTCACATTAATGCGATGAAGAGGTCGGCGTGCATAGAAGGCTCGCGGATGGCCCTTGCCTGTGTTAAAGCATACTGGGCGGAGATGGACGCTACCACTATTGCGGCACAGGGTTCGGCCATAGGCCGAGTGGCTGCCGAGCACTATTTCGAGGAGGTTCTCGAGGGTGCTCGTTTGATAGAGGCCCAGTGCTCGAAGAATATTATGTTTGAGTGATACGTATTCTCATTGTAAACACAATGCTTTTATGAAATTTTATAAGGCCATGTTTATACTTTTGCCTGAAAGTAGTACGATGCCTCCTGTGCGGCCGTTTATGTATACATGTGTATAACCTGAAAGATTACAGCCGTCGGCTTCAACCCCCACGCATATAATGCGGAGGTGCTCGCGAAAAACACGTGTTCACACTTAACCCAACGTCTTGGTCCTATTAAGGAGGTGATAGCGTAGCGAACGAGGCAACCGGACTATAATGCTTTAACACTTTCACTTAGCCATAGGAGTTTGACAATGGGGCTACGAGATAGCCCCTGGTGGCTCCGCACTCTCCCGATCGCGGGGTGCATACATGCCTGGCCGGAAAACGGCCTTTCATTAATGCAGAGGAATTCTAACATTCCGATAGGTCATCAAGTGGTTGACCAGTCTCACGCTATATCATGACAGTCAGTTTTCGGCTTTCTCTACTGAGGTGCTCGTCCGCATGAACCAGCGCACAATCATAGTAGTTCTCCTGGTGCTACCTTAGCCGATAAAGCGGAACGTAAGGCACCAAAACACAGGAGCCGGGCAAACCCAACATTTGACCAAAGACAATGATTCGGAGCTAATGCTTATAAGGCTAAACTCGCGACGCCGAACACTCCCTAAGGTACTCGGTCTTTATGGTATAAACCGGGCCTAAATAGTGCCCTTTGTAAGAAGCCCCTTGTGTCTAGGTACGTGCATTATTCTGATGTGGCCACATGCCAAGACGTCAGCATCCTTCTCAACTGTGCTAAGAATTCAGTGGATGTGTATCAACAAGAGACAGTAAAAAAGGTTTATGCAGGGTCTTAATCTAAAAAGAATCCTTGGAGCGGGTCCTTGCTACACGTCTGCGCCTGTATCTCTGTTGTGCCGTATCCTGGACGGGTGTAGCACGATGATCATCTGTAAAAGAGAGGAACTTAGGTGAAAAAGTTGTCGTGCAAAAGGATAGTTTTTAAAGAAACCATGTATAATTCAAGATGAGTAAAAATTGCCACTTGTCTGCGCACGTTGAGCCTCTTGTATTTGTAATAGGGGTGTGACCATTGATCCGGTATGAATTACATATAGCTGCGCTGGACTCGTCTAACCGTGTCCGAGGTCTTGACGACCTGATAAATGCTTTAGTTATTCAGGCCGTTTTTAGTGTGCGTCTGCCAAGGCAGCCGCACTCTCTTCGGCGCGCGAAGTTCACTTAATACTTCCGTTCACTGTAATGATGCCACGTGGGCCGAGCATCTTGAGTGTGAGGGAAGCGTAGTACGATATTGCATTAAAGCAAATGAAAGCTTCGCGTACGAGTAGTGCTTGATAGCCACTTTGGAACGGAGCAATGTGGAAGGTTAAATGTTCACTACGGAAGTTGTCGGGGAAGCCGAATATAACCTTTAGTAGCAGGGAGCCCGTGCAATGAGCCCCTGGGCCTAGCATTACTCCTTTAAAGGTAGTATTGCTTTGGCAAATTTTTGTTGGGTCTATCCCCATTTCGCGGATTGTATTTTGGTATATCAGGTTTAGACTGCTGCCACCGTCCATCAGGACTCGTGTGAAGTGGTATCCGTCAATTATTGGGTCTAATACCAGGGCAGCCCATCCTGCACGCCGAATACTTGCTGAGTAATCACGATGGTCGAAAGTGATCGGTTGAGACGACTAGTGGCAGGACTCTGCGGTGATAGGCCCTTGGGCATATTTTTCTGGGAGTGTCATTTTGTTTCTTCCCTTGATCACGTGTAACACGTTTACTATTTTGACTTCTGGTGGAAATTTCTTTTCTTCCCCAGTGTCTTGCTTGAGAGGCTCATCCTCGTCTTCGCTTGGTGTATCCTCCCCCTTGTGTACGGCGTTGAGCTTGCTGGACTGCTTGAAGACCCAACATTCTCTATGGGTATGATTAGCGGGTTTACCAGGGGTGCTATGGATATGACATATTTGGTCCAGAATTTTGTTTAGGCTGGACAGTTTGTCTCTGGCACCTTTAGAGGGCGGATTTTGCTGACCTGGCCGAGAGCTTTTGAATCCGGCGTTTACTGCCGTGCTCTTCGTGCTGTCTTCTTTATTCCGGCGTTTGTTATTGCTGTTGCACCGTGATTTCCCGTTTCCATCTCTAACTTTATATGTACTGGGGTCGCTGGTGCTGCATCTGGCTAGCCAGCTATCCTCACCCGCGCAAAAGCGGGTCATGAGGCTTGTTAATGCTGCCATTGTTCTTGGCTTTTCTTGGCCGAGGTGTCTGGCAAGCCATTCGTCACAGACGCTATGCTTAAAAGCTGCCAAGGCTTCGGTGTCCGGACAGTCGACAATTTGGTTATTTTTAGTAAGAAACCTGTTCCAAAGTTTTTGGGCTGACTCTCCGGGCTGTTGAGTTATATGACTCAAATCGTCCGCGTCCGGAGGTCAGACATAAGTCCCTTGAAATTTTGCCTGAAAAGCGTCTTCGAGCTCTTCCCAGCTTCCAATGGAGTTTTCGGGGAGGCTTTTAAGCCAGTGACGAGCTGGCCCTTTGAGCTTGAGGGGTAAGTACTTGATGGCGTGGAGATCATCTCCTCGAGCCATATGGATATGGAGGATATAGTCCTCAATCCAGACCCCAGGGTCTGTTGTTCCGTCGTATGCCTCTATGTTTACGGGTTTGAATCCCTCTGGGAATTCATGGTCCAGCACCTCGTTGGTGAAACATAGGGGGTGTGCGGCACCCCTGTATCTGGGTGTACCGCGTTGTTCGGATGTTTGTTGTGTTACAACGTATGCTGGGGCGCGCTTGCGTGGTCCATAGATGGATCTAGTTGCCCCGTCCTTTTGGTACGAGCCCTCGCGTGGATCGGTTGTTGGCTTGTGGGTGGTGTTGTTGGCCGCTCTATGTTGGCCGTGAGGTCGTCTATCCGGCCAGGTGGCCGTTTTTATTTTTGTTTGTGGGGGGTCTGAGGCCTCCTCATCGAATTCAGGTAGCAACTTCCGCTTTGGGTAGCTCTTGGTGGGACGATTGCCGCCGTACTTCGCTGTTGTGTTGAGTACTTTGCTCCATCTGATTTGGAGTGTGTCCTGTGCATCCTTGAGCCTTTGCTTCTGCTTTTTCAGACTCCTCGCGGTGGCAACAAGCCTTTGACGGGCATTCTGCTGCTCCGGGTGCCTGTCCGGCGTTATGTCGTCTGGACTATTATCTTTGATAGAATTGGTTTGTTTGGTTTGATTCTCCGTATTGCCGTGGTCCGGCAGTGTTTCGCCTTGCTCCAACGCTGGGTCTGTATGATCGTTATTTCTGCCGAGGCGGGATTTGGGGCGGCGCTTGCGCCGGCGCTTTGACTGCTTCTCGAGGGAACGAGCCTTCGGTGCGTCCTTCCGTTCCTCGTTGTCTTCTTCTTTTGGTGTGTCTACCATGTATACGTCTAATGATGAGGTGGTCATCCAACGCTCTGTGGGCGGTGGTTCCCCTTTGCCTCCCGCATCGTCGTTCATACCGTCGATGTCTTCAGAGTCGAAGTCGAGCATGTCGGTTGAGTCGTCGACAGTGGCTATTAAGTGGGTGGTGGGTGGTCGTCGAATTTCTTCGTTGTCCGCATCCCAATCCTGTTGGCCATAATCCGGCCAGGGCTCTCCTGACAAAGAGAGAGACCTTAGTGAATTCAGAATGTTGCCAAAGGACGAGTGCTGAAAGATATCTGCGGCGGTGAATTCCATGATCGGCGCCCAATCAGATTCGATTGGCAGGGGCACGGATGGTTCGGAGTCCGGAAAAGAGTGTGTCACCCTAGAGTCACGGGCTGCACAGAGGGTTAGGCTGGTGTTCGGCTCAATCGCCGTTGAGACTGCAGCCCCTGAGGCGGTGTCTAACGACCCGTCCTTGACTGGTGCAGTTGGCTCCGAGCTAAGGGTCGGAGCTGATGCGGGTGCAGCCTCTGGGGTACTGTTCGGCGGCAGAGCTAGGTCATACCCATCGCGATAGTGCGGCGCGCCCGGCTGTGGCTCGAATCCGTCGAAGATCAAGTCTCCGCGGATGTCGGCCGTGTAGTTCAAACTTCCAAATCTGACCTGATGCCAGGGGCGTAGCTTTCAATCTGCTCCAGATGGCCAAGCGAATTAGCCTGCAGTGCAAAGCCGCCGAATACAAAGATCTGTCCGGGGAGAAAAGTCTCACCCTGGACCGCATCGCTATCGATGATAGTAGGAGCCATCAAGCCTAATGGCGACGACACAGAGGAACTCTCAATGAAAGCACCAATGTCGGTGTCAAAACCGGCGGATCTCGGGTAGGGGGTGCCGAACTGTGCGTCTAGGCCGGATGGTGACAGGAGGCAGGGGACACGATGTTTTACCCAGGTTCGGGCCCTCTTGATGGAGGCAAAACCCTACGTCCTGCTTGATTAATATTGATGATATGGGTAGTACAAGAGTAGATCTACCACGAGATCAGAGAGGCTAAACCCTAGAAGAAGCTAGCCTATGGTATGATTGTATGTTGTGATTGTTGTCCTACGGACTAAAACCCTTCGGTTTATATAGACACTTGAGAGGGTTATGGTTACACAAGGTCGGTTACAAAGGAGGAGATATCCATATCCGTATTGCCTAGCTTGCCTTCCACGCCAAGTAGAGTCCCACCCGGACACGAGACGAAGTCTTCAATCTTGTATCTTCATAGTCCAATAGTCCGGCCAATGGAGATAGTCCGGCTGTTCGGAGACCCCCTAATCCAGGACTCCCTCAGGCGCCTTTAACATTTTGCTACAACTAATTTTAGATCAATAAAGGTTAGATTCACGATGATTAACAAAATACATGCTGATGTAAAAATATAGTGATATACAACAGGTACTTACATCAGCACTGGAGCACAGAGAATTCCCGCAAGATATTTTCCTCGAATACGATCCCAATGGAGGAAGTCTTGTATCGTTTAACCTTATTTTCTAAAAGAGAGACGGGTAAGAAACATTTAGAAAATATGATCAGAATGCTATAAACTTTCATGATGCGAGGATACGCACACGCTTCTTAGAATGGAGTTGACATTCTTTTGCTGGACTGGAGTGGACTAGTTCTTTGGCCACTGGAATCTGCTTATTATCAGTGGGAGTTGGGTTTCTCTGTGCTGGAGTAGTATTTATGAAAAATGGAGTTGGTTTATTATCACCTGGAGTTTGGATCTTTTGCAAAGACCTGGTTTGTAACCCTTCAGATTCTAACATAGACGTCTTCCCCTTGCATGCCTTATATAGAAGAATGGTGATTCAGTTATAAAACATGCTACAGTAGAGATGGAATAGGTACTGAAGAATAGAAAGGCATGACCTATTGACATGTATTCACTCCATCCGGAAAATAAATGGATGGGTCTAGGCGTATTTCAGTTCTAGATACATCCAGTTTTATCCATTTCTGCGACATTTAATCCGGACGGAGGGAGTATGATGTAAGAGCTAGGGATACGACAGGACAACACAGTAAAAAAACACTGAAAAACCCACTGCAGAACCAAAGTATTCAAACCCACTGATATGAGATAGTACACTCATGCAGCTCAGGATGCAAAACTACCAGGCAGTTTTCCTTGCAAAAATCAACATTGTGGCCTTTAATCATACATTTTGCTACAACTAAATTTAGATCAGATAAAGGTTGGATTTACGCCGATTAACAAAATACATGCTGATGTAAAAATATAGTGATATACAACAGGTACTTACATCTACATTGGAGCACAGAGAATTCCTGCAAGAATCTTTCCTCATAAACGGTACCATTGCAGAAAATCTTCTATCTGTTAAGCTTATTTTCTAAAAGAGAAATGGGTAAGAAACATGTAGAAAATATGATCAGCATGCTATAAAATTTCGTGATGCAAGGATACGCACACGCTTCTTAGAATTGAGTTGATATATTTTTGCTGGACTGGAGCGGACTAGTTCTTTGGCCACTGGAATCTGCTTATTATCAGTAGGAGTTGGGTTTCTCTGTGCTGGAGCAGTATCTATAAAAACTGGAGTTGGTTTATTATCTCCTGGCGTTTGGATCTTTTGCAAAGGCCTTGTTTGTAACCCTTCAGATTCTAACATAGTCGTCTTCCCATTGCATGCCTTGTATAGAAGAATGGTGCTTTAATTATAAAACATGTGGCAGTAGAGAGATGGAATAGGTACTAAAGAATAGAAAGGCAGGACATATTGACATGTATTCCCTCCATCCGGAAAAATGGATGGGTCTAGGCGTATTTCAGTTCTAGATACATCCTTTTTTAATCCATTTTGGCAACATGTAATCCAGACGGAGGGAGTATGCTGTAAGAGCTAGGGATACGACAGGACAACACAACAAAAAAAACACTAGTTGAATGTAAAACTGTATGCTAGCGGAATATGTACAGAAATAACTAAGGCAACATACACGTGTATGATTGGGAAAATAAGATGGCATTGCAACAGAGCACTAGAACATCACTTCAATGTAAAAAAAACATGGTATGGTAGACAGATGAAGTACATACTGATGAATAACAATGCATAAGATATTCAGAAGCATGATGTCCAAATTAAGCAGATGGCATTGCGATAGAGTAGAATGATAGTACTTGAATTTGAAAACACGTTATCATGAATGGAATAGGTACTGAAAATAGGAAGGCATGACATATTTACATGCATGATCAGCATGCTAAGCACATGGCATTGCAACAGAGTAGATACACTCCAGGACATTATATGCATGTTGTACCCATATCACAGGCCAAGTTAGAGCAAGGACCTTGTGGGGTGAAGAGGATTCATCATATTTCTGCAAGTCTTCTGAAGAACTGCCTTTACATGTTCCATCATATTGGGTATCATTGACATCAAGTTTATTGGCCTTTACATTGCTCTGTGAGGTTCTTGTGGATATATCAGTGTGTGCAATTATATCTGACATGCATGGAAGACAACTAGTAGTTAGATTTATGTAATGAGTGCCTGTAGGAGACGACATAAATAGTAGGACTAGGGTTAACTAGCAGCATCATGTCTCATAAACTAAAGGGAGAACACAGATGAAAGCTACAGAATATGTTTCATTTGTACTCGAGATTAACTAGATGGCACACAAAAGTATTAAAGAACAACATAGGAAATACTAGAAGTGGTATAATACTATAATCACCAGCCTGTGGGATAGCATTGGCTGATGGATGATAACTATGGAACAGTGTTACCTAAAGAACAAGTATCTTAGCTGAACTATGGAACAACGTTAACTCCCGAACAAGACCCGTAAGAGATCAGCATGAATATACTGTGAAATGTGATGATTTATTTTCCATGCTAAGATGAATAACAAAGCCATAAATGTTGCACACAAGTAAGATGAGGGTACAACCTATCTGGCTGCCATCCATAGGCGTGAGCATCATGTGCTGACTTGTCGATGGCCCTGCAGTTGTTGTGGCTATGCATGTCGGGCACGCGCATTCGATGCAGGGAACTGTTGAGTGCGGACTATAGCTCCCTTCTGGTGTATGCTTCCCTTGTTGGAGCAGCTGCGGTGAGTCGGAAGATGGTGTGTCTGAAGATGCAGATAACGCATAATGTTAAGAACGACATATCTCTTTGATCTGAAGAAATACACTAAGAGATCAACAGCAAGGTACGAGAGTGGTCACACGTCTGTTGACTGAAGACTAAACTGGGGTCACACGATTTTATTTTATTTTGGTACTGTCCGATCTACGCCGGATGGCTGGCCGTCTTGTGCCTCCCGGCTGACACTGTTCGGAATCTTCCCCGAAGAGCCAGCGACCAACGGCAGAGCAGCCTGCCTCCGCCGTCCGTGGCCCTGGCCAAAACCCCGCTCCCCGCCCCACCGCACTGCCGTGGTTGCGCCGCCCCCAGGCCAATCCACAAAGACTCCCCATCATCCAGATCCGGCGGCGGTAGTACCTTCAACCCACACAACTCTAAAAGATAACCATCTAAGCGCTGCTTCCGCGGCGAACTTGCGGCCCCGCACCCTTACGTTAGACACCAGCCAACCGGCAGCCTAGGAGCTCTGCCGCCTCGAGGGGTGCTGCTTCCCATTGCAAACCGATTGGCCCAGAATAAAAATTCAGACAACTGACGCCTAAAAAAAGTGATTTGAGATGAGGGTGCGACCTATCTGGTGGCATGGTGAAGTAGGAAGGTCCAGCTACCGAGTCGGTGAGGCTGGCGCGGTTGCGGTGGCGACCGGCGGCAGGGAAAGAGCAATGTCGCGACGGTCAGCGGCTACGCCGAAGCAGCGCCAGGACTCTGGACGGATCCAAAGTTGGAGCCGCTCCAGCGCCATGAACAACAGCGAGGGTGAATCGGCTCCGGTACGGTTCATGCGGCCATCGTCGAGGCAACACCAGCATCACGGAGTAAGAGGCACACGGCCCAGTGCACGATGGCAAATGGACAGCGTCTCTGGCATTAGGGAGGAGGGCGGCTGTGAAATTGGTGTGGTGGGGGCGCCATGGAGGTGGAGCTGAGGTTTCGCGGCTCGGGAGAAGGGAGCTTCCCGGGGAGAAGGTGATTTGGCGCCCATGAGGTATGAATGGGGGCGGGCGGGGGAAATTGGGAGGGGAGTGGAACCATGTTTACGGACGCATTTGTCTGAAATGTAAGGGGGACTTACAGTTCTACCCTTGCCTATAGGCTTCTCGGCTTGGGTCTGTGTACTGAAGGTTGGGGATAGTAGAGTAACTTTGCTTCTCTGGGCTGGAGCGATTTCGGGCGAGGAGGGCGTGTTTTGAACTATAGTGGGCGCGAGCAATTTCGGGCGAGGAGAGCGTGTTTTGAAATAGTGGGCGCGAGCTATTTCGGGCGAGGAGAGCGTGTTTTGCTGACCATGGTTTATGAATTATTCGGCACATGTCATTTCGGCCGAGGAGAAGGCGCGCTTGGATGAAGTTACGAACCTACCCTCGATGTACAATGGGCCAATTGATGCGTGTCCCACATAGGACGGTAATTTCGCGTCTCCCATTTATTTGCTCGGGCGAATTCCACCGAGCAGAGAGGATGTTTAATGGTTCATCCAAATTTTGGGAGAACGAGCATCCACGTCTACCTTACCATGTCGATTCGGATCAAATTTTCAAATATTAGCTTGCCACTTCTTTTTTAGATGGAGAGATGATGCTCGGGAGTAATGTGTTTTTACATGCTCGTTGCTAGCGATTTACTATATGACAAATAGTTGACCCACTCAAAAACGCGAATCAAACCCAAAATGAAATATCTCAATTCAATGAAATAGCTCGTTCAGTAGGTCAAAATAGTGAACTAAATCCAAAATTGAACACGTCAATCGAGTAGTATGTTGTACAATATTATAGTACTCCATGAACATGTTGAAAGTCAAATTAATGAACTTGTTTGATATACGCATATATCCGTTCATGTGTGGATTGCAGACAACATGTTCTCCAATTTAAATATTTGAATGCAAGTTTATATCGAAACATGGTTTATATCAGTCTTTGATGCATAAAACGTGACCTCCCCCTCTCCCGGACTCTTGTTCTCTCTCTCTCTCTCTCTCTCTCTCCGACAATCTTCAATTCTGTCGCACGCATCCGACACAAAAACC
>NC_041384.1:86344826-86412295 GCF_002162155.2 Triticum dicoccoides
TGTGTGTGTGTGTGGGGGGGGGGTCTTTCTAGTTCGCATGCATATATACACCATCTATAGGTCTCTCTCGCACACTATGTATGATACTCTAGCTAGTCCAAGCTAGATATCTTGGGTGCACTCATCGTACGCACACAGATTCCTTGGCTCTTTGCCTGTAACTCTCTCATGCACCACTATGTCGTCTCGGAGCTCTTCCCCCCCTCTCTCAAACTCTCCATCCACCTGGGTCACACATACACATGCATATCTCACTCGCACTTGATAGGCCCATCTAAAACTCTATCTCTCCCCCTCGTTCTCTCTCCATCTCACATGCGCACACACACAATCTCATGCCCAACTAGCCAAGTATGTTGGTCTCTCACTCAATTGTAGGCACACGCAGTACCCCCTACATGTATATGACTAGCTAATCTTAGTCTCCATCACAAACATGTGCATGGTCTATCTCGATTTCTCTCGGGGCATCTTTCTATTGCGCACGCACTCCCTCGATCTCCCACCCATATAGTCCCCTCATGATTTCGACGGGATCTCTCTATCACAAACACACCCTCTCTCCCTCCCCATGCGTCCATGCCATCCATGTGTCCCTCTCGACCTTTGTTCCTTGTTGGCCACACCTTTATTGGACATGTGCTACAGGGGTGTCTCTCTCCGTTGCAAACAATCACACACTAGCTATCTTCGTGATCTCCTCGCCTCGCTTTTCCATCTCGGAGATGCATGCGTGATATGTTCGCATAAGAAATGAAAAAACACACACTCTCTCTAATTTATCGTTTGTTGTCACTTTCTCTTTCACACACATACTCTTTTTGCACACTTACTCATTCTCCTTCACACGCACTTGATCTGTCTCGACTGAGGCACTCTCCTCGGTCCATAGCATATAGATTTATTGAAAAGTCAAACATCACAAAGTTTGACCATGTACGTGGAGAAAAAGAATTACATCTAGTACAACAAACATATACCATTAGATTCACCATGAGATGTAGTTTTGTATGATGTATCTTTGGTATTGTAGATATAAATAACATTTGCGTAAACCTGATCAAAGTTTCCAAAGTTTGACTTCTAAAAAATTTACATGCACTGCATTATCGAGCGGATGGAATATCTCTTTCCCCCTCGCAGCTATCTGACGCACCACTCAGCCTTATCGAGGCTCCTCAATCTCTCTCAAACTTTATTGGTCAGTTTGGTTCGTGACCTGACCTCATGCCTTGATGGCCGGTACTGCCTGGTGTGGACATGAGATGTAAAATATTTCTGCCTGACCAGGCTTGTGTGGTGCTGAAGCGTTTGGTTCATGCCTGGGCCAGGCAAAGCCTCAACGTCCCATCAATCAATCCATGCATCAATTATTTAATGCTAATATCCATCCATGTTGCTGTTAGCCTCGTGGCCACACGACCAGGCACGACCAGGCGTTCGAAATCGGTCGCCTGGGCCAGGCTACTTGTAGTGTCTGGAGTTCAGCCAGGCTAATTAAAGTGCAAGGGAACCCAGGCCAGGCGGGCTTTCTTTTTCACAGGTTAGCAACCAAACAAGCGTGCATGAAATCCAGCCACAACCCCAGGCCAGGCAAAAGATGCTCAGGACGCAAGCCAAACTGGCCTTATATCTCCCTGGTTCACATATACACATGTCTCGCTCGCGCTATACATATAGACCCATCCAACACTCTCCGGCCTTGTTCTCTCTCCATGTGACACGCACCCCCCTAAGTACCATAATCCCTCAATCCATCATAGGCGCAAGCACTCCCCCCTCCTAAGTATGATTATCTCTTACTAGCCAACAGGAACACACGTATTGTCTCCTTCCATCCATACGTCTATCTCGATATCTCTCGGGGCATCTTCTATCGCGCACACACCTTGTCACTCGATCTCCCACCCATGTAGTCCCATCACAATCTCCAGGGGATCTCTCTATGACAAACATACACTCTCTCCTCCCCATGTCTGCATTTTCTCCGTACGTCTCTCTCGACCTCTCTCCCTTGTTTGTCAGACCCCTCTTGGCCACGTGCTAGGGGTCTTGCTCTCTCGGTTCCAAACAACCACACACTATCTCCTCACCTTGCCTCCGTTGTCGAAGATGCATGTGTGATATGTTTGCATAAGACACACACGCTTTTTCTGTACTTTTATCGTGTGTTGTCCTTGTCTCTTTCACACACACACACACTTTTTCACTCACTCACTCTCTCTCTATCTCTCTCTCTTGTTAGGGACTATGTCACGTCCATAAGCATATGGATGTTTTGAAAAGTAAAACCTCAGAAACATTTGACCAGGTATATGTGGAGAAAAACATTTACATCTGGAACGATCATTAGATTCATCACAACATGTACTTACTTCATACTATCATTTATCTTTGGTATTGTAGATATAAGTAATTTGTTTATAAACTTGGTCAAAGTTTCAAAAGTTTGACTTAAAAAATGTTGGAACTACATTATCGAACGTAGGGAGTAGCTCTTTCTCTCTCTGCTATCTCTCACGGGCCTCCCCTCTCACTCGAACTCTTCATACCGACGGATTATACGCTCACTATGTCAGCGTATAGCTCCGTATATTGTTTAGTTGACCGGTCAACCAATCCACATGTTGCCTTGTCAGCTCATGTTCTGTATCTTCGTGTGCTGGCCCATGTGGCAGTGGGTGAAAATAAGTAAACTAGAGGCCCATCTGACACGCGGTGAAGTAAACAAAGTTGAAACCACTCAGGGTAGCACCCCGCACGCTAGTAAGTTGAAACCAAATTACGATGACAAGTGTAGTGTTCAAAACAGCATCTACGCACTTCACCGAAATAAATGTTTTTAGTATTTTTTCTCACGTGATCACCTGCATCGTTTTTATGCTGTACTACTATAGTAGCCTAGGCTAGTCATAGTGGAAAGTAACTTAGACTACTCTAGTAACTCTATGGTTACCCTAGGAGCAAGTACTACCTCCGTCCTGGTTTACTCTTCCAATTTTGTAGTATCAAAATTTGACCATAGATTTAACTGACAAAATGTTAATGCATGTTACTAAGAACTATATCGTTGGATTCGTATTTGAACATAATTTCAAATGGTGTAATTTTTAGTGACATGCATTGGCATTTTCTTAGGTAAATCTATGGTCAAAGTTTTATACTAAATACGAGGTAGTATTACAAAAGTGGGCTATGTAGGCCAAAACATGTGCCAAATTCACTTGTGATGCATTTGGCATCGATGCCCCTCCATTGCTCACCTGGTGTCCCAATCTGGATCACCTACTTTGCTCCGGTGCCAAATTAACTCACGCAATGATAAAACACTACGTGGGAGAGAGAGAGGACTGAGGCAATAAAAAACACTTGTTTGGGAGAGTGAGAGGCTGTGTAGTTGGTATGATTGATTTGTTTATACATGTGGGTTTGTGTGCACAGCGGTGCCAACTCTCTCACATCGCGGGAGCGGTGCCAAAATCTTTTGATTTGACATCGATGCGTGTTATGTGGCATACTTTTGCAAAATATGGCATCGGCCACATAGTGGAAGGCAACAAATGCCCAAGCTCTTCACGTGCTCCTAGTTAAATGAGAGGAAACAGAAAGAGAGAGAGAGAGAGAGTGAAAAAATATCACTAGCCAGCCAACCATATCGTATGAGCGAATGATATTGGTACCTCTTGATGACACGGCAATCTTATGCAGCCAACTGCTCTAATATGTTATCTTCTTTTGCAGAGAAAAAAAGACCCGAAAGTGAAAAATGTGCTGCACTATAATAATCTCATCGAATGCCTTGATCTCCATCTTACAGAAATTGATTTGATCGACTATCGAGGCAGCACATCTGAGATTAAATTGGCCAGGTTCTTTGTTCTGGAGGCAAGTGTGCTCAAGGTAATGAGGTTTGGCGTTCTCTGGCGCAACAATGAATGGCGTGCTGATCACCGCAAGCGTCTAAGCCTAAATGACAAAGTCTCCGCAGAAGCTGAATTTGTTTTTGAAACATCAAGTGGCTAGAGACTCGAAAACTTATTTGCCCATTAGTGACTTGTCAGGGCGGTGGATTTTAGTTTGTACGATAATGCTGCATCCACCTAAAGTAACGAAAGTTCTTACATAAACTTCCTAGTAATTCCCTCTTCATAGGTGCAGCATTACTCCTAACATTTGTAATATCAGTTTGAAACTTGTAATATTGCCGTGTCCTATTCCCACGTTTTCAAAATCCTGCGAATCAAACAGGTCCTGAGTTGGTGATGATGTTGTGCCTCCCATCTTTCACCAATAGCCGTCGGATCTAGATCTGACGCATACAAACCAAGCTTCTCCATTTTTGCAAAAAGATGCCTGCACTTGTTCCCTATTTACAAACAACTCCTTGTCTCGCACAATCAGCCTCATCTCCTCCCCACCACATCTAGGAGTAGAAGGCCGTGGAAAAATCTGGCGCAATGGCCGCCGCCGGAGCCGTCCACCCCCAATCTTGGTGTTCCGTGCAATGCACGAGCATCTACGCACGGGAAATTATGTCGAAAAGGGATAGTTGTAAGCAGGCTAGCTCTATAGCCATGATGACAGTGACTGCAGACGGTTAGGCTGATTATGATATGCCAAACACAGCGCCTATACTCAGGTGTCATCTCTGGCGCAGGGTCTTGTCACTTCACTGTGAGGAGCAGCACGTAATAATTTGACCAACGGGTAGTACAGTGCTTGTACTCCTACTACTACATTGGTAGTACTACTACTAGTACTAGTAGCACCACCGTCTAGATTTAGGAGTACTACCACGTCCATCTGGATTTTAGTATTTGACTAGCAATATCTAGTAATGCATGTCACCAAAAATGTACTACTCCCTCTGTAAATAAATACATGGTGTTTTATTCCTATCGGCGAGAGAACTTAATGTTTTTTGCTACTCCTAACTAGAGTACTAATAGGATTACATGCAATGAACTAAACACTGCATGTCATGTTTGGTAGTCTCAAGTCATTCAAAGCATGCACGGCCCACATCTCTCATTGGTTGATATGTCACGAAATAAGAAACAAGGAGGGAGTTAATGCACCGTGCCTAAGTATTTTGATAACTTACAGGAGTAGTAAAATGTATTCTTGTGGTTCTTGTTTTCTTTGTCTTGCTTTTCTAGTCAAAATTATCGTTGGAGTTCGTGCAAAATGGAGGTGCATTTGGGGTCGTGCGTTGGAGTTGGCCTTACAAGTGGGACCGCAGTTAAGGAAACCGACTATCGGCAAACCCCCGCCTCGCCCGCCGCGCGATGGCTGAAGTTAGAGAAACGACGAGGTTGAAGAGATTGCTCTAGCACGGATTCCAAGAAATAATATGGTGTCAGATGGATGTCGTGGTGGTGGCGTGTGTCGTACTCCTGGATGTGAATGCTTGTTCTGGCCCATGCCACCCTACTACTCCTACTACTTACTCCTACTATATAGTACTAGTATCGAGGATTCGAGGTGCTGGTTACGTACAACGAACACATTAACATATGGCTACAGTAAAAACACCCGCCCGACGTGGGAAGCATGTGAAGCTAGTACAAATTTAGAGAAGTGACTCGAAACCATTCATAAATTTAGTAAGTTTATCATGCGCATATCATTTTATTACATACAACAGGTCATCAACCCACATCGACAACGAGGATACATTATAAATACTAAAGTTTTCACCACACAACAAATAACAAGCAATGAAATGAACTTCAACTCAACCATTCCTCGGTGTTGGAAACGCTTGATTTGAACCACAAGTGATTCTCTGGGACGGGCCATCGATTGTCGATCTGGAAACCAACACAGGACTGATCATCTAGGCTGATGCGGCCTACTATATCAGTACCAGGGTAGGGAACCACCCAAATGTCCGAGGTATAGACACAGTTGCTTCTCATAAATGGTACTGTTAACGTTGTGTCAACAGCAGTTGGATCGCCTTTCACCATCATCGGATACTTTTGTCCAAGGAAGAGCGAGTTTTCTCCAAGACTATCAATTCTGTACCAGGGAGAAGGAGTTGGCGCTAGCACACTAGTATCCATCCCGAATACCATGCAACGGGTGTTGGAATAGGTCCAGAGAGTGCGACCATGGGAGACTACACCTGCTTCCTTAGTAGTAACATCATCAGTGGGCTGTATACACACAAGAAGAGGTGATCCATTGGAATTTGTTGCCAGGCGCCACTGAGTATATGGGTTCTGCTCGTCCTCATGCTCGTGATCATCACCATCGTCATCTCCCCCTTGGTTATAAATTTTTTCAAGTATAGGTGGTGGGATGTTCACAGGACCTTGGAAACACAAGAAGAAGGTTAATTAGTAAAGGGAAACTTGCTAACCCGCATCCATGTGGATGAAACAATTATAATTACGGTGGAAGACAAACATACCGAAACTACGAGGATCCCATGCAAAAATAGTGCCACGAGTGGTGGCAGCAAACACAAGGCCCTCGTATTGAATTGCATCACAGTACTCATCCGTGTACAAAAACTAATTTTTGAGCAATATCCATCGAGTCGAACCACGAAGGACGGCAACAAGCTTGTCGAAGATAGCAACAACTTGATAGTTGTTGTAATTCCAAGAGCGGTTGGGAACTCGACAAATTGCTATCTTCCGTAGTAGACAGTCACCATGATCGTATTTGAACGTGCGTACAATACCGGTGTGCTCAACCTCTGGGCAGTCTGCTGAGATTTTTGGAAGTGGAACCCGGTCACGAGTGTACACATTCACAAGTTCCCACTCGCAGTTGGACCCAATGTAAACAACCCAATCTCCATTTGCGCCCGCCCAAGCCTTGCCCTCAAGCGATGGCATCTTAACATCATACGTATCATTATCAAGCGACATCAACTAGCACAGGGCGAGGCCTCTGTCGTGCCGGCACCAGTCATCAGGGTCACGACGAAGAAGATAGGGGAGATCAAACCGCTCCTTGACTCTTGGGTTCTTTGTAATGATGTTATTAGTTGAGTCGAGAATGGGCTTGAACGAACCTGCCATGCTAGCCAAGGTGATGACGTCGCACCTATCAATGAGTTCCTCCACCACATCATCTTTTAGATCGGGCAAGAATAACGGGGTCGTTTCCGGCCTGTTCCCTCCATGGAGAAGACGATCAAACAATGGCAGAAGAAAGGGTGAAGGGCTGAAGGAAAATGGAGGAGGGAGAGGAAGAGCGTGCGACAGTAGTTCCAAATCGAGAGGGAAAGGCGAAGAGTCGATGGACGGTTGCGAATTTGCCACGGTTCAGGAAGAGGCGCCCCGACCTACACGTCCGTTCGGAAATACTCCTACCGTCGTCTCACTGATATGTTGGAACGGGACCACATGTCAATGAAACATGGTGTGTAATTTCTCGTGCAAAATGCGATCTGGCCGCGTTGGCCCGAGGTGCCGCATTAATTATCGACCTTTATTTTTTAATGGCGTGCCGATCAGTTTTGAAGCATGACTAACTGGTACTGTATGCAGAGAAAATATAAACTACTCTACCACTACTCCACCTCCAGTACTAGTAGTATAAAAAAGATATATAGGCTGGAGCTTGAGCGCTTTCTTGCTAAGGGCTGCCCACTTGCTTCTCACACTACCACCCTCTCTCCAGATCTAAAAAAGACAGCCCCTCTCTCCCTCCTCACCGGTGGTCACAGATCCACCGGGGAAGAAAAGGACGTGCAGCGTTGACGCACTCGTCATCGGCGAGCGAGGTCACGCACTGACGACAAGGCCGTCTTCTTAGACCTAGCGCCCGCGCAGGATGGCCTCCGTCCCCAAGCTTGTTGCCGTAGTGTGTGCGGAGGACGATGACCACGAGCGAAGCCACTTCCCGCCGACCCTCAGGTATGCTACCTCTTTTCGAACCATAACCTTGTTCTATTGCCCCATCTGCCACGTCGTTGCATGTGGATCTTTTTCCACTCCACCATCTTCCCAATTTGCTATCCTCTGCTCTGCTGGCCATGCAGACGAAAACCATAATTTGCACTATTAAAGGAAACCCTACTTCATGCAGACTAATCCATGTCTGGGTTGAATAAGGAAAGGAAGGGAGACTGTACTGTCCAAGAGAGTAGGCATCGAACCCGCATCTAGGTTGAAAAGGGGAAATCAGTAGCTAAGGAACGAGTATCGTGTCTCTTGGTTGAAGAAGGGTAGAAAGGCATGACAACGCAATAGATAATGGCCAGGTCGATCGGTTTGTTGTCCTCGCATAGGAAAAAGGTGGCTAAAGAGAACAAAAATGGGACGTAATCCACATATGCTGCCTGGATATTTGTTGCTCTGGGCAACCATACCTCCCTCACCACTCTGCGTCCATGGAGGTACATCATAATGGTGCGCCCACTGTCCGAATGGGCCTCCCATGCTCTTATTGCCACTTTTTTTTGCTGTTAGTATAACGCCAGCAGTCAAGTCAAGCAATGCTACTACTAAAGTGATGCCACATTTAACAAATGCTGCTCTCAGTCTAATGCCACCCATAAATTTAAGCAATGCCATTTAATGTCACTGGATTATTTCAGGGTTAGCTGTTGATTGTGGATGTATTAAAGATTTTTCAGCTAAGGCATTCTAATGCTGTTGCACAGCCAGTATACCAATGATGAAACTTGTTACTACCTTCAGATTTTTGCACTGTTAATGCTTATAGATTACATACCTCACTTTCATGAGATAAGTTAATTTTTTTTGTATAGTGTCACCAAAATGCCAAGGCGCTGATGTCATTTTATTTTGGTTAAACTACACAGACAATTATGATGACAAGAGGAAAGGTCAAGAGTGGGCACCTCCTCCGGCTGTTCTCTTCAGGAGGTATGTATGTTTGTCTCTAATGCCTGTCGACTACATACATGACATCATGATGTAATGTTAAGTCATTTCCTTTTGTACAGTGTCACTGAATTGTCAAGGCGGTGATGGCATTTTATTTTAGTAGAACTGCACAAAATTTGCTTAAAAGAAGAGGAAAGGTCAGGAATGGCTCACTTTTCCAGAAAAAACTATGTATGCCTTCCTGACATCAACCACTGTTGCTTTATTTATTCCTTCAAACAGGTGGTTAGAAACAGTCTTGCTACCTTTCCCACTAAGAAATAGGAATGCTTATATTTGTGAGTCTATGCTTCAACTAGTGCCACTTTTAGAGTAATCACACTTTCAATCACTACAAAAAAAGACACATCCATGACATTTTGGGCCGAACGAATTTTTTTCTGTCATACATATGACACTTCTATGATGATAATTGTGACAAAACCCGGTATCATCATAGATGTGGTGGGCTCCTACTTCTATGAGAAAAAATCATGACAGAAAATGGGCCTTTTGTCCTGGGCGGGCCGGAGACGCAGCTGCATGACATTCTTTGGGCCGTCCATGACGGAAAAAACCGTGGTAGAAGCGAGGGTGAGGAAAATTTCGAGGAGTTCCCGGTTATGGTGGGAGGTCGGGGGCCGAGCGATGCGCGTTTCTCTTGTACACGTATGCGCGTGTGTGCGAGGCATTGGCTCTAACTGAACCCGAGCGAGGCGTTGGGCTCTAACTGAAACCGAGCGATTGCACTGCAGGCTACGTGTTACTGAACCCGAGCGATCGATCGATGGCTGTTAACTGAACCCGATCGAGTGATTCCTTTGCTACTGCTGCTAACTGAAGCCGATCGATGGGATGAACAGTGAGCGTTGCAGGGGGGGTTGGATGAACAGTGAGCGGTGGTGTTGCCTCTGGATGAACAGGACCCTGTGGTGTGGTGGAGGGCTGGATAAACAATAGACGGTGGAGGGGTGCCTGTGGAGGGGTGGATGAACAGGACCCCATGGTGTGGAGGGCTGGATGAACAGTTGACGGTGGAGGGGTGGTTGAACAGGACCCTGTGGTATGGAGGGTTGGGTGAACAGTAGACGGTGGAGGGGTGCCCGTGGAGGGGTGGTTAAACAGGACCCCGTGGTGTGGAGGGCTGGATGAACAGTAGATGGTGGCGGGGTGGTTGAACAGTAGCCGGTGGAGTAGCGCGCGGTGGAGGCTGGATGAACAGGAGCCCGTGGAGGCTGGATGAACAGGAGCCCGTGGAGGCTAGATGAACAAGAGCCCGTGGAGGCTGGAGGAGGTCGACGGTGGAGATGAATAGTATCTCGTGGAGTCCCGTTTTGTGGTACGCCACACCACTCCCGATGAACAGGACCCCCGTTTCGACCGTAGCGCTCCAGCACAAGTCCATTTCCTCCGTTTTGCGGTACGCCACACCCCTCCCGATCAACAGGACCCCCGTTTCGACCGTAGGAGGTCTGTTTCCTCCATTTTGCGGTACGCCAGACCCCTCCCGATGAACAGGATCCTGTTTCGAACCTGGCCGGTCGAACACAAGGCCATTTCCTCCGTTCTGCGGTACGCCAGGCCTCGTTTCCATCGCCTGTTCTGTCCAAGCCCTCCCGATGAACACGACGCATTCTGTTGCCTCTTGATGAACACGACGCATTCCGTTGCCTCCCCATGAACACGACACATTCCGTTGCCTCCCCATGAACACGACGATGATGATGTTTCTCTGTTCCACCCAGCCATGTACACGAGCCCTGGCCATACGTATGCGCGAGTAGGCGTTCGAGACCCCGCCCGTATGTACACATATGTGGCCGTATTTTCTTTCTTGCACCCTGGCTGCTGTATGTACATGTAAGTGCTACATGCGCGCCTCTACTACGACACGTGCACGCCTCTACATCGACCAGTATGTACATACACTTTCGCGACCAGAATGACAACGCTACGTACGCTTCGACCAGGTGGGTCCCGACTGTTAGGCACTTCCTTGCCTGCGAAGATGTAGCTGGTCGTTCCCAGCAGTCAGGGGGTGAATCGTTTTTTTTGCCCAGACGCACTTCCTTGCGTGCGAAGATGTAGCTGCTGGGTCCCAGCAGTCAGGGGGGAACGTTTTTTTCGCGAAATACAGTGGCCCGTCCGGTGGGTCCCAGCTGTCAGGTGGAGGAATCATTATTTTCCGCGTAATAAGGAGGCACTTCCTTGCTGCGGCCGTGGACCCAGCTGTCAGCCTCTCCACGTACAGTCCACGTCCGATGGAAGTCGTTCCTTGACCACGTTGACCACGCCGCGCCGAGAGCACCAGGGCGGTGGACGAGGGCGAGGCCTAGGAAGGGGACGACACAGAGGCAGGGAAGACTCAGCAGTTGTTTCCCACGCGGAGGGGAGTATGACTGTACGAGAGTTTACTGGTTCGTCTGCCGTCGCCGGAGAATAGCAGCAGGTGTGGGTGAGTAGAGGGATGGCTAGGCCGGCGATGGGAGTACGGTCGGGCGGTGAGGCCTACGCGGCAGCACAGCCGGCCGGGAGGAGGAGGGAGCAGGCAGTCCCGCCGGCGCTTGTTTGAGCGGCTAGAGCAGGAAGAGCAGAGATTGAAGAAGCACGACGGCCGTTGGATGGACATCCAACAGTCAGTGCTTGTGCGTCACCCTTTTTTAGGAAAGCCTCAAATCTGTGGAAAACAGCATACAACCCATCTGCCATTATTTCTAATAATTTACAGCCCATTTGCTAATGCTTAAGGTTTTTTTTGGAGCCCATATTCTTTTTGTTAGCATTACAGCCCATATTGTGGCAACGGTTAAAAAATTATACGAAATTTTGCATATTTCGCTGCGGTCCGAACTGTTTTTAATCCCGAAATTTCGACTCACATTCAAACTGATTTTAAAAATAAATGTATATCAATATAAAATCCGACAAATTCTCCACGCATAAAAATTAATTTAATTTAAAATCTTGAAATGAAAAAAAGATATTTGAAACTAATTGCCGGTTTTATGTGTTTTAAAAATGTACAACCAATTTCTCATTACTGATGGGCCATTTTCTCGGCCAGCCGAATGAAAGCTCTCCTCATCTTGAAAGATTTGCGGCCCAACAGGCCTGACAAAAGCGACTTACTTGGCAAATCACAAAAAAACTGGGCTGTGGCCGTGGACCCAGCTGTCAGCCTCTCCACGTACAGTACTCTTCCGATGGAAGTTGTTCCTTGACCACGTTGACCATGCCGCACGGAGAGCACCACGGCGGTGGACGACGGTGAGGCCTAGGAAGGGGACGACGCGTCAGTGGAAGCCCAGGCGGAGAGGACTACGATGGTTCACTGGTTCGGCTGCGGTGTGAGGCTGACGTCGCCGCAGGGCCTGGCCAGCGGTGGGAATAGTAGGGGCGGTGAGGCCTCTGCGGCAGCACAGCCGGCCACGGGAGGCAGGAGCATGCGGAACGACCGGCGCTGCTTTGGGCGGCTGGAGCAAGAAGACCAGAGGTTGAAGAAGCACTACGGCCGTTGGATGGACATCGTACGGTCACTGGAGCTAGAATCGTTCATATTGACTAAGTTGACAAAGCCCTTCATCCCCGTCAACTTAGTAGGCCCACAAGTCAGCCTCCCAGCAAGGTGGGTCCCAGCTAGGCGGGGGAGTATTCATTTTTTTTGCGTAATAAGGAGGAACTTCCGGTGGGTCCGAGCTGACAGTGGGGGGAATGTTTTTTTTCACGAAATACGGTAGCCCGTCTGGTGAGTCCTAGTAGTCAGGGGGAAACGATTTTTTTCGCAAAATACTGGTGGCCGTCCGGTGGGTCCCCGCTGTCAGGTGGAGGAATAATTATTTTCCGCGTAATAAGGAGGCACTTCCTTGCGGCTACTGTGGACCCAGCTATCAGCGTCTCCACGTATAGTACTCTTCCGATCGAAGTCGGTCGTTGACCACGTTGACCACGCCGTGCGACGCCGCGCCGAGAGCACCAGGGCGGTGGACGACGGCGAGGACTAGGAAGGGGACGACTCGGAGCCGGGGAAGACGCAGCAGTGGATGCCAACGCGAAGAGGAGCACGAGGGTTCACTGGTTCGGCTGCGGTGTGAGGCTGCTGTCGTCGGAGAATAACAGGGGGTGTGGGTGAGTAGAGGGATGGCCTGGCCAACGGTGGGATTAGTAGGGGGCGGTGAGGCCTCCGCGGCATCACGGCCGGCCACGGGAGGTAGGAGGACGCGGCACGACGGGTGCTGGTTTGGGCGGCTGGAGCAAGAAGACCAGAGGTTGAAGAAGCACTACGGCCGTTGGATGAACATCGTACGGTAACAGGAGCTAGAACCGTTCATATTGACTAAGTTGACAAAGCCCTCCGTCCCCGTCAACTTGGTAGGCCCACATGTCAGCCTCCCACTATGCTGGGTTCCAGCTAGCAGGGGGATTTTTTGTGCGTAATAAGGAGGCACTTCCTTGCGTACGAAGATAGCTGGTGGGTCCGACATGTCAGCGGGGGGCACTTTATTTCGCGAAATACAGAGGCCCTCACGGTGAGTCCCAGATGTCAGGTGGAGGAATCATTATTTTGCGCGTAATAAGGAGGCATTTCCTTGTGTGCGGCCGTGGACCCAGCTGTCAGCCTCTCCACGCATAGTCTACTTCCGATGGTGTCGTTCGTTGACCACGTTGACCACGTTGACCACGCCGTGCTGAGCGCATCCAAGGTGGTGGACGACGGAGAGGCCCCGGACAGCAACGAGCCGGAGATGGGAAGACGCGGGAGTAGAATCGCAGACAGAGAGGTGTACAAGGGTTAACTGGTTCTAGTGCGGTGTGGTTCGGCAGTCGGTGGACAAGAACAGGAGGTGTGGAGGGGCGGAGGGATGGCCTGGCCAACGGTGGAGTAGCGCTTCATAGCGAAGCGTGCTAAGCAGAGCTGCTAGCAGCAGGAGGCGGGAGGTGGTCCCGGCGGCGCTGGAGGAAGAAGACGAGAGATTGAAGATGGATGCCGGTCGTTGGATGTAAATCCAACGGCTAACATGTCAGAATCATTTGTTGACTAAATTTACAACGACTTGCATTGGCTTCGACCTATTGGCCCACATTTCAGCCTCCAAAAATGTGGCACGTATTCAACCCATTTTTTCAGAATTTACAGTCTTTTTTTTGCGCGGTAGAATTTACAGTCAATTTGATCTTTTTTTTGAATTACAGCCATTAGCTGGGCTGGGTGAACAAATAATGTAGCGTCCATGCGGCCTGTTTAGTTTATTTCCTAGAAAATTACAGGCCATTTGCACTTTCTCGAAATACATGATTTTGTTGGGCCGATTCTAATTATAATGTTGGGTTGGGCCAGCAATGTTATCAAAAAATAAAAAGGGGCTGAGCATTTTGTTATAAATATATTTAAATAATAAGTGATATTATTACATTCTTCCTTAAATCTTACCAAGCTTTTGTACACAATCACTAGGATTTTCGTGCCAAAACAATCCAGGATTTTATTTGTTAAGAAATTATTTTTTATAAGTTAATAAGATGTGGGATATTGTTTTCTTACATATGTAAGTATCTGTTAAATATATGATGCCAATAAAAATAATATATAATAACATATAAAATAATTTTTTTAGAAAAACAAGGAGCGTCTCCCCGGTTCCATTGCTGAGAACGAAACCACAACATATTCTGATGCAGCAGCTCAAAGAGCAGTTCGAAAGCAAAGGTAGAAAAGCTACAAACTAGGGGGGTGGATGAACAAGTTCTCCGAATAACACAAATCACCCGAGCGGTGCCAAAGGCAGACCAGATAGAGCACTCAAATGACACAAGGAGGGTCCAGCGAAGCCTTCATGGTCTTCAGCCGAGGGGCCGTGTCAGCCCGCGGCGACCAGTAAGCAAGCGGAGACATCGGGCTGGAAGGCATAGCATGGTGGATGTCCCTCTTTTTCGGCGCAAGGTGCCCATCATCTTCATCAGATATCTTGAGACGAGCCCACGGGTCCAGCCCCAGAGCGGGTCGAGCCTTGTTCAGCCACAAGTGATCGCCAACGTTTCTGGAGGGATCTTGTTATGGTTTCCACGAAGCTCGTCAACTTGTCCTTGTCTGATCCATAGGAGAGAACCGCCCAGTTCCTCACCATGTTCCTGATCAACCTCAAGACCTGCGGAATGGAAATCCAGGAGGTGTTACTGAAAATCATAGCATTTCTATATTTCCAGAGGCACCAAAGGACAACTGAGCTAACAATGTTTAAAATTGAGCACTTTTTGGTAGCAATCCAGAATCTGGCGACAGATTTGAAGGATGAGCCAATCTGACTAGAGAAATATTCCTCAGTGTGGGCCCAGAGATGTTTAGAAACTATACATTCAAAAAATAGGTGAGAACAAGACTCTTGTTCCAAGCAGTAAACACAAGCAAGGGGTTTGATGATGTGTCTCTTCCTAAGGTTATCCCTAGTCATCAATTTGTTTTTGGAGAGAAGCCAGCGAAATACATGAATTTTAGGGGGAACTCTCAATTTCCAGACAGCAAGGATAAACACAGGTTGAACCCCTCTAAAGTTGATAACATGATAGAGGGAGCTAGAGGAATACTTCCCCTTATTGTCCAGCTGCCAAATCTGGGCATCCAGCTCGGCAGTAAAGGTAATGCTTTTGGCAATTTCCTCCAACCGGAACCATTGTTCCATGAGACTATCACTAACGTTCCTTCTAAAAGAGAGTTTTAGGCATTGACCGTCCCAAACTTAATTGACACTTTTGTTAAGCTCATTGCGGATAGAGTAAATAGGCCAAAATTGGACTGCTAGGGGGGATGTGCCAAACCAAGTATCTTCCCAGAACCTGGTTCTGCTCCCATCCCCTATGTTCCATCTGTAGCCAAATTTCACAGCATGCATAATAGATTTTAATCCTTTCCAGAATCTAGAGGTCTTAGGGTTGGAGGAAGGGACAAAAATATTAGGTTTATTTCCTAGGTATTTATGGGCAATAAGAAGCTTCCAGGGTTTCAGGTCTTCCTCATAGAATCTTTTAATCCAAGACCCTAGAAGACAGATGTTAATTTCTTGGAGGTTAGGTATGCCTAGGCCTCCAAAATCTTTTTTAATAGAGACTAGGGCCCAATTAGCAAGGTGTAGCTTCCTATTTCCCTCAAAATCATTCCACAAGCAATGAGACATCTGAGAATTGATGAGGTTCACTGCCCATTTAGGGAACTTGAAGAAGGAGAGGAGATACACTGGAACGCTAGCCAAACAAGCTTGTATGAGGATCAATCTACCTCTGTAAGAGAGAAGTTTGCCCCTCCACCCAGCAACCCTTTTAATGATTTTATCCAGAAGGGTTGGATATCCTCTATCCTCAGTTTATCATAGTGGAGAGGGATACCTAGGTACTAAATGGGGAAGTTACCTTTATTACATACTAGAATAGAGAGGAAGTCAGCTAACTCTTGATCATCCATGTTGATTGGGATGAGTTCACTTTTAGAGTAGTTGATTCTCATGCCTGAGACTTGTTCAAACCAGGTTAGAACAGTTTTCAGATTGCTAGCATGTGTGGAGTCATTGTCTAAGAAAATGATGGTATCATCTGCATATTGAAGGCAGATGATGCCACCAGGGCAGACCTCAGGACAGAGCCCTGCAATCAGACTATGATCAGTAGCTTTGCTCAGCATTTTAGTAAGAACGTCCACTACTAAATTAAACAAAAGCGGGGAGATGGGGTCACCTTGCCTAAGGCCTTTACCAGCAAGGAAAAAAAATCACTTTCACAGTTATTTAACTTGACCCCAATAGACCCCCCATGAGTAAGTTGCTGGATCCAACTCTCCTCTATGAAAGGCTTGGAAAAGATCTAAGAGATCATTTTTCACCAAGTCCCAAAAATGCTGGTAAAACAAGAAGGGAATCCCATCAGGACCAGGAGCCCCATCAGGATAAGAGCTAAAAATAGTTTCCTTCACCTCTGTCTCTGAAAAAGGGGCTTCTAGCAGCTCATTTTCAGCAGGAGAGACTTTTTCAGAAGCAGAGAAAAAATTGTTTTGTAGACAGAACCCAGAAGGGTTTTCTTTCTTAAACAGGTCTTTGTAGAAGTCACTAGCCAATTTCAGCATCTCATCTACCTCAGTAACAGGGCCATTAGGGCCATCAAGGGAGTGGATGAGGGTTTTCCTCCTCCTGTAGTTAGCTACTGCATGGAAGTAAGCAGTATTTCTATCATCCTCCTTAATGTTCCTATCTGTAGACCTTTGTTTGGCTTTGATTTCTTCTTGAAGCCAAATTTTCTTGAGCTCTCCATGGACAAAGTTTAATCTATTAGTCTCAGCCTCGGAGAGGTCAGTGGTTTCTGCCTTAGTATCTAGAGAATCAAACTCAAGGAGGAGAAGCCTTTTGTATCTATTAAGATTAGCTTCCTCATTGGAGTTCCACCCTTTGGTGTTCTTCTAAATCTCCTGATTTTGATCTGCCAATTTTCTAGGGGGCAGCTGCTCCCAGTAGGCTCATTCCAGATTTTCCTGACTAGCTTAGTAAAATCTTCTCTAAGCAACCACCACTTTTCAAATTTAAAATTATTGCTCTTTGGAGTTTGGTTAAGACCAGAGTCCCATAGAAAAGGAGTGTGATCACTACCACATCTGGGCAGAGCTCTACAACTAGAAAGGGGAAAGAAACTTTCTAATTCTGTGTCATAGAAAATTCTGTCAATGGTGGACATAATCCTGGAGCAGCACTTCCAACATATCTAGCAGAACTGTGGGTTTTCCTTCTGACATGGCAATTCTCAACTTTATGGGTAACCATTTTGCAGATAAAACAACTCTTGGGCTTGACACATTTATCCAAATGATGCCCTGGTTCCCCACAGTTGTAGCAGATCACCTCAGAGTATGCCATAAGGCCCGAAGCAGGGGCAGGAGCAGTTTTCTGGATGTCCTATCTCTTCTTTTGCTGATTCTTGCCTTGAGATTTCCCACTGATCTAAGAGTCAGAACCACCAGCAGATTGATCTTGGGCAATTACAGGAGCCTGCCCAGATTGTGCCCCCATTTGGGGCGGAGGTGGGCCGTACCACTGCCCAACCGGCGCTCCCCCCACTGTGATAGGGGAAATTCATCGGAGTTCCTGGTTCCTTCTCATCCTCCAGCCAGATGTTGTCTCTCAGGAAGTAGAAATAACCACCAGACAACTCAATTGAAGCAGATTGCAAGCCTAATTTCAATCTTCTGCAGGTTTGGGGGAGAGGTAAGGTAGGGGATCCACCTGCTCCGGCTCTGGTGGCGTGCTGGTGGGCAGGAGTCCAGTCAAGCATTCCCATCTCGCAACACGACGTGGATCTCCTGAATTCACTTCTCCTTTCGCCCATCGAATGAACGCAATCGGCGGCTCACTGGGGTGGGGCATCCTGTGCTTCTCCGAGAAATCTCCTTTGAAGTATATCCGCAGGGCTAGATTCAGCAGCTCCCGATCCACATGATCCTTGCATATCCGAGCATACCTGGACGAGTGAGAGAACTAATTCGGTCCCTCCTCGGCTTCCTCCCTCGCAGATTCCTCCTCTGCTTCCCTCCATTCGCGCGTGCACTGGGTCCAGGAGAGAGTGTCGTTCGCGGATCCGCATCGCCCGCTCCCTCCATCTCCTCCCTCGAGTCTCCCGCAGCACCGCTGGCGTGACGGAGTCGAGCGGCTGGAGCATCCACGGGAAGGCTTTGTAGACATGTGGGAGATGCATCTTGTACATCTGCCTATCTTCTAGCCATTCCCCCATGGATATGGCCAACGACTCCATGGGGCACGCGAGCGGACTTGCTGAGGGGGGCAGGCGTGCCCGGAGTCAGGAGGCGAGGGGTGGCGGCGAGATCTATTTGCCAATTACTCCCTCCTTTTTGGTTTATAGGGCTCAATTCAAAAATGTCACCAACCAAGGTTGATGATGAATGGTGGAATACTTTTTGTAGTTTGCAAAAGCACCTAATTAATGCACTTGTTTTCCTCAAAAATTATGTTTATCACTGCATAAATTGCAATGCATGCATGCATAAAGTACATGCATTGGCCAATTCTCTCTTAATACTTGCATGCAATAATCTGAACATGTGATGGAAAACAACCAAATTGAGCCTTATAAAATGGAAAAACTAAAATTTTGAGATAAGCCCTATAAACCGAAAAGGAGGGAGTATGTGAACTAAATAGTCAACATATAAAATAATTTAAATATATATAATATAGTTAGAAGGGAAACATAAGTTGGACCTGGCGTTCCTATTCTTATATAGAAAAATAGAACAGACCTCTGCGTTTTCTTCAAAAAAACACATAAATTGGGCTGCCAAAAATAAAACCTCGGATGGGAGGTCCATAGGCCGGTCGATACATGACGGCCCTAAGAAAATACAAACAGGCCTATGGACCTTCCATCCGAGGTCGTGGGCTGCGCATGTTAAAAATGAAAGCCTAGATGGGGCAGCCCAAAACCATGTCCAACACTTGCCAAAACTTCGTCCCTTGTTTTCTCTGTGTTTCGCACACTCGACATTGTGTGGGCATTTTGACTGTGCATCATACGAAGATGTGCTATGCATGAATGTTGATCAGCATGATGTTAACTGGCTGGTAGTTCCATTTTCGACCATGAATAAAACTTCCAACATGATGTTAACCCTGTTTGAAAAGGCCGTGTTAATATAAATGCTCTGCCTCTAAAAGTTGCAGTTTCTTATCTGAAACTGAACTTGCAGTTTCTTATCTGAAATTGAAACTTGCAGTTTCTTCTCTGAGAATCACATTGTCTGCACTTTTATATTCCTATGAAACTACATTTTTAAGTGCTAAAAATAGATCTCTAGAATTCATAAAATACTTTATATGCTCAATACTGCAAATCTGAAATTTAAAAGACATTCACATCTGAAAGTACTCTGAAAATACACAACACAAAACACAATTCACAACCTACAAATATTGACAACCCTAAGCTCCTCCTGACAATTCACAACCTGCCCGACTATTGGGCTGGGGGGGGGGGGGGCAGCCCCCTCCTATTCCTCAGCGGAAGACAGCCGCCCTGTGAGATGATGTGAACGGCGAGGGAGACGATGGCGGGGAAGCATCGTCGGGCCAACTGCTTTTCTCCTCTTGCAGTTGGGTTCGGTCGACGAAGCTTCACCGGCTCGCTCTGGCAGGACACCCTCACAAACGGCACCCTTTAGATGCTCGATCCTTCAATCTCTAGTGGATGCTCCATCTGGGATCGATACTCCCACCACCGCTCCCTCACGATCGGATTCGGTGAATCTGTTTGCTCCATGGCCCAGAGGAGCAGCTCTATGTACTCTGGCGCGACTCCCTCCGGGAGTATCACCGCCTTTTCGCTCTGTTGCAGATATTTGGCCATGGATGTCACCGTCGCCGCTAGTTAGTCCTTGTTGTCAAACCAAGACTGTATCTCCAACATCCTAGCTAGCTTCACAGAGTCGCCGTCTGCGAACCTCACGTATCGGTTGTACTCCTCCATCGATCTACTTCTCCACAACACCTTCACTCGCCGGCGGTGGTTTTTGAATTGAAGAGGAGAGGAGCAGCGCTAGTTTTGGATTAGAACGGGAGAGGAGCGACGCTGGTTTTGGACTGGAATAGGAGAGGAGGGGCGGTGGTTTTGAAATGGAAGAGGAGAGGAGCGGCGCTGCATTTAGATTGGAACAGGAGAGGAGCGGCGGTGGTTTAAGAGGAGAAGAGCGGAAGAGCGGCGCTGGTCTTGTAAGTATTTTTTTGTTGTTTCACGTATTTTGGGTCAAAGGTTGACCACGTACTGTATTTGACAAGCAAAATGTGAATGCATGTCACCAAAAATTGTATCGTTTGGTTCTTATCTGAATGTTCTTTCAAATTATACTCCCTCCATTTTTGTATACAAGGCCACAAACTCATATTACAGGTACCAAGGTAAAAATCAATGCTATGTTTAAGTCGATGTTGCAAGCTAGCTTGTCACCTTGATTGTCATGTTAATTAATGTGGTTTTTCTCTCCCAAGCACAACAAGCCAGCCCTCTTACTCCTCATTGGTTGATTAATGTTGGGAATGCAAGCTAACCTTCTCACTCCCGCATGCACACAAGGGATATTAATGTCCTCGGGTGCTAGTACGAGGCAAACGCCATCAATTTTGCCTCGATTAATGTTAGTGGCCTTGTATAGTTGCAAATTGTAATTTTGATAGTGGCCTTGTATACAATGTATAACATATATTTTATGTGCGAAAATCATGGTCAATTATGACCCAAAATAAAAGGGAGACTAGTTAATGTGGGGTCGCTTTCTTAATTGAAGGGTAAATTGATTTTGATTTTGATCCAGTCAGAGCGCGCCGGCCCTCTCGTCCAATCCTAAATCGCTGCCGCACGCTCCTCTCCCTCTTCTCCATTGCAAAACCACCTCCTCTCCTCTCCATCATCTCCATTCCAAAACCACTATCTCGCCTCTCCCTCTTCTCTATTGCAAGACCACCGTCTCTCCTCCGTTTTCTAGACGCTTTGCTCCATGGCGCGGGCGCAATCCATGGATACAAAATTAGTATACTGTATACTATTTAAAAGTTGAGGGCGGGGCTTTTCCTGCGCGGTAGGCAGCGGGGCAGTTCTGCCTAGTCGGTTCGGTAGAGACGCGAGAAGATGAGGGAGTAGGTTGCTGCAAACGTAGGGCTGCGTGATTTGACAGCGAGTTACTGCTGGAAAGGTGGGGCCCCACGATTTGACTTGCCATTATCATTTTAAATGTGGCGCTACGACCGGCGTGAGTCTCCCAGATTCCTGACCACATCCATGCAGGTGCCTCTCCCAATGCTCCACCATGTAGTAGAGGCTGGCTCTTGCAAGAGAACCCACTTATCCACTTTTTCCTTGCCTCTCTTTCCTCCACATATGCAAAAATGCCATGTAAAGCGCACTATTGTACTTACTTTTACTTGCTCCTATAGGTGCTTAAGCTTGCCACATAGGCATAAAGTCTGATGTGGCAAGTTAATCAAGAAGAGAGAGAGACTAGTTTGGTGACCCAAGGAAGAAACGGTGCTAAGTGCGTGTACCTAGGTGAAAAGACAATTTTGAGTCTATAGCTAATTAAATGAAGCAAACTTAGAAATACCATTTCATTGGAAGAGGTCACTCCTTGGCAAATGCAATAAATACACGCGCTTAGCACCGTTTCTTCCTTGAGTACGAAGAAAGAGATAGAGAGGAGTAAAAAAATACACTTATAGCCAACCTTGTTGTAGTATGAGTGACTAAGTGATGACTATGTATGACATGCCAACATCAGATAGCCTAACGCACCATGCTAAATCTCCAAGGGCGCGACCGCGCGAGCGACGCGACGATCATGGTAGGCGCAACTATGATACGGGCTGCTGGCAGCCCTTGGATCTGAGATCAAACGGTCGCATCATAAGTTGCTGAAAATTTGCAAAATAACCCTCCAGGATAGGATATTCACCCATAGGTCTAGAATCACGCCATGCAACCGTTCGATCTCAGATCCAAGGGCTCTCAGAAGCCCGTATCATGGGAGAATGGAAAGCCACTACCCTGCCGTTCGCACGCTGGCAGTTCGCTCCTACTCGTCCCCGCACGTCCTTCAATACTACGACGGTTCGCTCCTAGTCGTCCTGTCCATTCACATTACAACAGTTCCACTAATCCTAACCCTCCTCCCAAATCCATGGCGTCCCAAATCTCCATGATCAGCGGTGAGTACAAGGTTAGAACCATCACCAGCGATGAGTTCGACATCATCTACACTCGTTCTTCCGCGACGGTGAAAGGATGCCTTTCTCGCTTCAGCCGCATGTTCGAAAACTCAGATGATGAGTGGGTCGCTGGGCTAGATGTTGAGTACACCACAGTCCTGGGACGAGAGAAGGATCTAAAGGACGAAGAGAGGAAGAAGCCCGCCGTGATCCAGGTTTGCGTACATAATGTTTGCTTGGTCTACCACATATGCCATGCCGACATTGAGTGCCAGGATTTTAAGAACTTCCTCCAGGACAAAATAGTGAAATTCGTTACTGTAGACTTTGGTAACGATAAAGAGGTCCTGCGTCGGATAGGCCTCATTGTAGGCAACACCTTCGACCTCCAGAAGAATCGGCTGGTGTCCTCTCGCCAGCCTTCAATGTTGACCCTGGCAGGAGCCATGGTTCATCCTTCGTACGGTAAACTGGAGAAACCTCATTACACGTTTCATCGTCATGCATGGCAGAGAAATGTACTAGATATAGACCACATCCACTACGCTGCAATGGATGGCTACCTTTGCTTCAATATCTACAAGGGTTGGATGAAGAGCAACAACCAAGTGTGCGGGTCAAGCAAAGAAGTATCGGCCAAGAGGAAGAGGGACAAGGACGAAGTCGAGGACCTGGACGAGGACTCCGAGTAACGTGGCAGTGTCATTGCTCATGATGGTTCTAATGCAGTGTCTACCGGAATAGTTGCAAAGTTTAATTTCAGGTGTGCTTAATTTAATTTGAGGGGTGTGTTGTGCCGAGCCCCCAGCAGAACTATGTTATGTTTCTTCTCGTTACTTTAACTCTTCAGTACGTACATACTAGTATTTCTTACATTTCATCTTTTAGTTGGTATAGTACTACCACTCATTTCTTCACATTATATACGTACAATATATATGGCCAACATCATATATCCAACAGTTTAGTTGTCAAAGAATTTCAGGGTGCTTAGTTTTGTCAAAGAATTCCAGGATGCTTAGAGGGTGCTTGGATCCAAGGGACTTATTTTAGTCTGACTAAAAATAGTCTATTTAAGAGGCTAAAGTTCCAAGAACCCCTGACTAAAGAGGGTCTAAAACTAGTCTTGAGACTAAAAAAATTTAGTCAGGGGTACCCCTACTAAAATGTGGATTAGTCCTCTCTCTACTCATTTAACTCCTCTCCTTTAACACAGGCGAGTTCTGGATTGGAGGGTTTGGAGGATAATAAATTCTCATTAACTTGATTTTAGCCTTTTTAGTATTTGCATCCAAGCATGGGTGAGGCTAGCATGTTTTAGTCCCACTACTTTTAGTCATGGGACTAAAACGTATCCAAGCACCCTCTTAGTTTTATTTGAGGGGTGGGTTGTGCTGGACACCATTATTGTGACTAGCCTTTTTAATAGTACTATATGCATAATTTGGCGGCGAGCGCTCTCTATATATACCACCTTTTTTTTAATTTCAAGTTTTGCTCCCTAGCGCAATCCATCGATACTACTGCTGTACAAAAGTATACATTTTTTAAAAGGCTAGAGGGCGGGGCAGCCTAGCTTGGTCGGTTTCACGAGAGGCGAGGGCCTTTGTGATTTTACGGCTCATTACTGCTGGAAGGCGGGGCCTTGTGATTTGACTGCTCGTATAAATGTGCTGACGACCTGATCGAGGAGGATCAAAGAACCGTGCGGTATACTCAAGTTTTCCATTGGAGTAGTACTACGACGGAGGAGCATGAAACACGGCAGCCCAGTACCATATGGCGATAAAAAATGATCTAATTTGCTAGTCATCTCATTGTTAGCATTGTTCTATTCATTCACTCAAAAAACATTGTTCTATTCATGCCTCGCAGAGAACGTGCCACGTGCGGCGAAACACCTGAAGAAAAAGATGAAACACAGGAGCAAAGGAAGAAGGAAGATTATCACCCCAAATGATCTAATTCGCCACAGAGTCGTAACTGCTTCTTCATCGCCTCCACGACCTCCATCTCCTTGCGTGTCTCCTCCGCCATCTTCATCATTGTGTCCATGACGCGACATTTCTCGACGCGAGCCTTCATCTTCTGTTCCACAGCCATATTACGTACCTTGACAGCAGTCGGGTGCTCGATGCGGAGCTTCGCCAAGTCTTCCTTCTGTTCCATGGTAAGGGCCTGCAGCATCTTCATCGAGGAACTACTATTCTCATGCAGCTTCTTCCAGCCGGCGTTCTTCTCCTTCAACAGGTCGATCTCGTGGCAGAGCTTCGCATTGTCCTCCCGAAGTCGTAGGATTTCGCTGGTCGCCTTCTTCTCCGAGGCAATGCTCTTCTTCAGCAGCATCACCAAGCCGGCGGTCAACTCCCCTTGCTGATTGAGCTCAGCGGGCATGTCGTCGAGGCTCTCCTTCAGCAACTCCATCAAGCCTTGGATGAACTCCTTCTGCTTATTGAGCTGATCGGGCATGTCGTCGAGGGATAACGACTCCAGCTCCACCGGCTCGGCATGTTCGCCTCCGTGGCTAGGGCACTCCTGGGAGCCATCGCCTGCCCGTGAGAGATCTTTCGAGGTCTATGCGTGGCGGCGAGCCCTCTTATTTTTTCCGCAGCCTTGGTTGCCGCTCCCTTGTTATGAGTAGTTCTCGACCTAGAGCTCTGCTCACTAGCCATGACAACGACAGACGAAGATGAAGCACTTATGAGGAGGAAAGGTAGAGTGATTTTCGGTTAGGTAGTTCTCCTTTTTATAACCCAAGTACTAGCACTAGTACTAATACCTGCATAGTGGGAACACGTTCAGGTTTGGTACGTACTACTTGTAGGTGTGAGCAGGCTTTCGAATGTAATGGGAACAAGGTAAAGATTAATTGATGGTTTTGGTTTTGAGGCCCGAAACGGCTCCCGATGAGTTTAGCGGAACATAAATTTCAAGTACTACACTGCTCAAATGCGTAAATATTATGTTACTATCAAAAATTGGCACAAAATACGAAGGAGACTAATGGAAGTACTACTAGCAACCCACGATTTAACTACTCGCATGCGCGCAGTGGAGTAATAATGTCTTTCTTCCGCCCTCACGTCCACTCAATTTTCATGCCCTATATTAATTGACGATCAATGAAGTGAACGACTTTACACGCGTCAAATTATCACATGGGGTTGATCTTGGTACAAAATTGCATCCGCCCGTGTACCCGCATGTGCGTGCGAGGAATGATTGCGTGCATGGCATGCGTGCACATCTTCGCTTCGTCCATGCACTGCCAGTATGGCTCAGGGAGGACGAGTACATTCTTCTAGAACCAGTAGCACGTCACTGTGACCAATCCACGCAAGGAGGTCGCGACAACGCCTACACATGTGCCATGTGGCTTCATGAACTATAAGAGAGACACTGTGTAGCGTGCCATTGGTATTCTAATTTACGTGTTTTGCACATACTCGAAGTACTAGTAAGGTACACATGCATTGCACGCATCAGATTTTGCAACCAAATTATGAATAAATACCACACTATAGCATGTAAGCTCTGAGTCATATATGCCTGATGTAGCCCTTCGTTTAATTCTTATAGTTCATCTCATTCCAAATCAATTAGTTTTTATAAAAAAGCTAAGAACGCGGGAATAGGAAAAACATGGGATTATAGTGGAATGTCGTCTTGAATCCTACAAGATTGTACGAGTGTTTGATTGTGCATAGAGAAAACGCATAATTCTTTCAAAGAGGTTTGAGTGGATGGGATGTTTCCTATGAAATCTAGTGCAAATGAATCATATGGTAAAATTCCTATGGTTTACAATCCTACGAATCAAACAACGAAGATAGGAAAAATTCCTAATTATTAGAATCATCCAAAATTCCTTTGAGAATACTTTGAATCAAAGAAGCCCTTAATCTATTTTATGATTCATGGAATTGTGCGTTGTAAAGCATAAAATAAAAACAAATAATGGCAATTCAACTAGAAAAAAGTTTTGGCAGTTATGATACGGAAGATTCTAGAACAAAAGAGAACCACTATTGTTTTGAGGTTTGTGCATTATGCTTAAGTTCAACCATGGAGTCTGCTAGATTGTACATGTGGCAAAATCTGGTGGGGGCTAGAAGATGGTGCGAGGGGCCGAGTGGAGGGAGACTATGAAGGAATGCACAAGTGCAAGATCGATATTTAGAGAGAGGGGGCGAACACGTGCGCTGATGCGCACAGTGGCGGAGCCATGAAAAAGGGACAATTACATTTGAGCCCCTAGTTGTGTAACACCCATGTGTTTTGCCCCTAAATTCAAAAAACCCTCATTTCTATCCAAGCTCGTTTACTCCTCTTATGTTTTTGCCCTTTGACCGTTTGACTGCAACTTTGAAAACTTCATAACGAATTAATACTAACTTAGAAAAATGCAAATAAGATATCAAAATGATCGGAAAAACATCACATATATGTGCATGCCATTTGCATTCATGACAAAAGTACTGAAAAGCCCCTATCTCAGTTTGAGCTCATATGATGTCTTTTGTTATGAATGCCCTTTTTGTCATGAATGCAAATGACATGCACATGATGTTTTTCTGGACATTTTGATATCTTATATGCATTTTTCTGAGTTAGTATGAATTCGTTATGAAGTTTTCAAAGTTACGGTCAAACGGTCAAAGGGCAAAAACATAAGAAGAGCAAATGAGCTCGGGCAGAAACGAGGGTTTTTTGAATTTAGGGGCAAAACACACGGGTGTGACACAACTAGGGGCTCAAATGTAATTGTCCCGGAAAATAAATGAGCTAGGGGGCCAAGCATTGCTAATCCTTTATGAGGAGGGTCAATTCATGAACTTAAACCATTTTTAGCATCAATTGACTAATGATCACATTCATATTAGCCTTGATATATAGTGATGTTAGGGGGGGAGGGGGCAGGGCCCTTACTGCCCCTGTCTTCGCCATTGTGCACGCATCTGAGAGATGAAGCGAAAGGCATGGATGATGAGAGGGGGGTGTTGGATACATAATTAGTGTGGGTATATTAGCTATATATGCTAATCCTATATAGAGAGGCATAGATTGATCGATGTGGACGTGGGAAAGAGGGTGAGACCTCACTGGATATATCGATTGATCGGTTTGTGTGGAAAACTATGAAAGACCTAGCTATATACACACATATATAGAGGAACATCGATCGTTGCGCATGCACGCGTGAGAGATAAAGAATGCCCGATATGATGGAGAGGGGGATGTGTGTTGGTGTGTGCCTTCATGGGAGGCCGACCTGAAGAAAAAGATTGCATGCGTGCGATGGATAATGCCGACTGGTAGTGTGTGTGCATGCATGCACGAGAGAAAGTTAGTGGTACAATTATAAAGAGAAGACTACTGTGTGGGTGTAAAAGAATAGCTGAATAGGTGAGGTCACAATCAATGTAAAGTTGAATTCAAATATTTGAATAAGAGATCCTGATGTTTGAAACCCATGCATGCATGAATATAACGGAGATCTGCGCGGTGTGGTTTGGAAATGAGCATGTTGTAATGTATACACATTGAACAAGGTCAGACTGATTTGAATTTGAGATACCGATGGCAGACATCATTTGGCCACGTCGCATCCGTGCATGGACACACTATTCTAATTGGAGATGATGGGCGGCTTTTGCATCACATATCTATATCTATACCCCTATATATATTATATTTTATATTTTTTTATATTGTGTGCGGGTAACTTTAACTTTGAAAGATAGTCGTTGAATGAGGCGAATCTGATGGTCCAAAGATGGAAAATTTGAGCACTACTGGCCGTTGGATATCATCTAGATTCCACCAGATTTCGCCACATGTATAATCTAGAAGACTCCATGGTTGAACTTAAGCATAATGCACAAACATCAAAACACAAGCACTTCTTATTTGTTCTAGAATCTTCCGTATCAGAATTGCCTAAATATTTTTCTGCATGATTTGCCATTATTTGTTTTTACTTTATGTCTTACGATGCACAATTCCATGAATCTTAAAATAGATTAGCTTTCTTATAAAAACTAGATGATTTTGAATGAAATGAACTATAACAATAAAACGAACATCTACATCATGCATATATGACTCAAAGCTTGCATGCTATAATGTGGTATTTATTCATAATTTGGTTGCCAAATATCATGCGTGCAATGCCGTGTACCTTATTCTAGTCTAAATGGTGTTTTTGTGTGTGTTGTGCGTGTTGAGGTGCAAATTGTCTTGTTTTGGGTACACGTTAAGCTTGTTCTTCCGAAATTTCAAGCCGCGCCTTGTTATGCCGAAAATTCAAGCTAGCGTCTCTGTCTATCGTGCTGCAAAACTCCCGCCTCTTCAACCCGTGCCTTGTTAGCCCGAAATATTTAAGATATATCTTTGTCTTGTTGTGCTCCGACAACTCCCTCCATCTCAACCCGCGCCTTGCTATTCAGAAATTACAACGCGCGTGAAAACTCCCACCTCCTGTGAACTCCCGACACGTGAAATGCCCGTGGTACCCCTGAACCGAAAGAACCGCCTCAAATCGGTGGGGGTACTTTCGTAACTTACCCCACATTTTGGACAAGCGCGTGTCTAAGCCATGGTTCCCCACTGCCATCCCATCCGCCCACCCATTCGTACACCGAGCCCGCAAAAACCCGCGACGAAACCCCACACCCTGCTTCGTCCGCCACCCAGCCGGAGCCTCTTCCCCGACGACGTCGTCTACAACAACACCTTGACATCCCTCATCCACCGTACCGGATGAGGATCTATCGTCAATCTCATCGTCCCGCTGGTTCAGCCACCCCGTCCTCCACCTCCAAGGAGCTGCCCCGATGTTCCCCTCGTCTTTCGCGTCACCTCCATTCCCACACTGCCGTCTTCACCTGCACCACCGGAAGAGCATCATCATCACCGTTTCCTCGGATGAAGCTGTGGCCTAATCGGCGCCACCAAAGAGGTTGTACACTAATCGCTGCATTTTCTTCTTGATTCGATCTCACGGTGCTGTCGGCGCTCGGTCCCGAGCCGACACGGCACGGCTCCATCCACGGCAGCATCGCCGCCACTTCCTCCATGGCGTCGCTCCCTCGGCGGCGACATCCACATCAGTAGGACCTGCTGCTACTTTAGCTCTCGCTCGCGCTGCTGCTCTGCTCTTGCTCTCAGTCCCCTGCCTGGTCTGCTCTTGCTATTGCTCTTGCTCGTGCTGCTGCTCTCGCTCTTGCTCTTGCTTGCGATGCTGCTCCGATTTAGCTACACTTCACTCCGATGTTGCCGGGGTGAAGGACGAACCAGCCGTAGCGGGGAGGGGGGCTCGCCGGAGAGGTACCCCACTATCTATCTTAGGCTTCAGGATGGGGGCGGTGGTCACCGGCGGTGGCGGGGCGTTGGCGGGGCGGTGGCGTGGGGATCGCCGGAGAAAAAGCTCTCCACGGGGGAGGAGGGGCTAGAGGGATGGCCGAGGCGGCGGCGGACCGGCGGTGGGGAGCGTTTTCAGGGCGGGCGGGGCGGTGCACCGCTGGCCGCGGGCGGCGGGGGGCTGCTATTTGGCCGGCTCAGGGGGGTGGAGGTTGAAGATGAACCGCAGGCCCTTGATTTCGTATGCAACGGCTGCAAAATCGACTGACCAGAGATGAAAAAGTTAGTCGACCGACGTGTAGCCTCACCTTGCCAGTGCGTTCAGTTTCGACAACAAAATTCAGTTTCGACAGCAAAATTCAGTTTCGACAGTTAAGTTTAGTTTTGACAGTTAAGTTCAGTTTTGACAGTTAAATTCAATTTCGACAATTAAGTTCAGAGATGAGCGGCTGATGTATTTTACATCTAGCACTTTGTGGTTATGTATTTTATGTCATGTATTGGAGATGCTATTAGAATTCCACTCAGGTTAATGTTGTTCGTTGTCTCTCTTGTACTGTTTCAGCCTCGGCATCGTACAACTCACCGGAGCTGCTCCAATGACGAAACCCTCCATCACAGCGGAGCAGTACCTCGGGCTCTGTTGGGGATATTACTGCTGGGCGTAAACCGACCTATCTGGGCCGGGTTAACTTCATCAGTAGTTCAAGAGTGCTAAAGCCCAAGAAGACAGACAAGGGCCTAAGGCCCGTGGTCGGTTTTAGACTTGTAGCTATAAACCGGCATTTGTATATAAACTTATATTGTAAGTTAGGAATAGGGAGAGACCAACCCGGATACGAATATGGACCGCTGTTGGGACTCTGTGAACCGACGGGCGTCACCCGTGTAGATAAGGGGACGACCCGGCGGCGGTTCAAGGACAATAGACAACAACTCGAGACTTAGGCGAAGCTTGTTTGCTCCCTAGTAATCGAAACCCCATCAATTCCATCACAACTAGACGTAGGCTTTTACCTTCATCGAAGGGGCCGAACTAGTATAAACTCTCTTGCGTCCCTGTGTCCGCTTTAACCCCTTCAAGCTAACCCATCGCGATGGCTCCACGACCAAGTCCTTTCTCTAGGACATCTACCGTGACAAAACCACGACAGTTGGCGCCCACCGTGGGGCTATCACACGATGGTTTCAAGTTCTTGGAGGGCCGCTTTGAAGGACTCGAGGGCTACACCATAGGCCGGATGACTAAGAGTCATCGCGGCAAGCTCTACATCGACGATGCAGGCTGGGGCCCCGAGGCCGGCTCAGTTGAATACGGGTTCCGGGTCCCCTTTGGTGGCATTCACATTTTCATTGGCAAGATCGGTGAACCGGGCCCTGAGCCGGACATCTACACCGACCTCGTCGAGACGGCTCAGCGTGCGCGATCCGCCCGGGTTAAACTGGCCATGAAGCGTGCCTTCGTGGGAGTCATCCATGGAGGAAGTTATGAGGATGGATCAGAATCTCGCGGCGAGACCGTCGTTTGTTCCGATGATGAGTCATCGACCGGAGAAACCGAAACTCTTTATCAGCTATAAGATGGCCGGATTGGGGGCTGTTCCGATGGTGACAGTATTCCGGACTCCTCTGATCTGCCCAACCGAGTTGGAATATTAATGGCCGGCACACAAGCAGCACTTCATTCTTCGACCGCTGTGGCAACAACCTCCGGTTCAGCAGCGGCGACGGCTGCCGTGGCAGGAGGCCCTGTGCGCCCGCCGGCTCAAGTTCTATCAGAGCTATTTGATGCATTGGTTGTGCTTATGGCGGAAGCTAATCCGGCGGATCAGGACGTCCACAATGTGGAGATTACAAAAGTAAAGGAATAGATCACCCAGGCCAAGGCGGATCTGGCAGCTGAGGACACCAGGATGGCCACAGAGCGGGCCGTTCTAGACGCACAAGCCTACAGGCTCATGTTGGACCAGAGTGCGTCACATGAAGTCATGAGGAGGAAGTACCGATCCCGTTTGCCTCCGGTTTTCGAGGCCATAGACCTTTTCAACACCCCGGGAGCAGGAACCGGTAATCCGCTTGAGGGAAACCGGGCGGAAGCTCCTGGGACCGGTGAGCCGGTTCAGCCTCGTCGGATGGATCCGCCTCGTCAAAACACCGTTGTACCTCAGGCTGTTTTAACACCTCTGGGGCACTACTCCAACCCAATGAACAATCTCGTCGCTGCTGCTGCACGGCTGGAGGCCATTCCAATTGAAGGTGACTCGCCGTAGGCAGTAGAGACAAGACGGGTTAAGGAGCTTCTGAGGACAGCTTTGGTCCAACAGGAAGCATATTCGTACAGCCGCGACCGGATCCATTCGACCCCCCGTCCAAGCCGGAGCTATAGCAGACATATGGATGAACCGGCAGTGTCAAGCAATGAACGACGTGGAGCACCCCGTGGCAACAACCCGGCGGGTGGTGCTGATAACGCTCAGGAAGTGGTGGACCGGGCCCGAGCGAGCAGGGAGGCCGAGTTAGCCGCACAACATCAGGCTCGGCAGCTCACGCCGGTTCTTCCAACTACCTCGATCGAACCTGGTGTTACTTCTAGTTCTTTGGGGGTGCCTTGCCTTGTCCCCGCTTTATGCAATGTGTGCCTGCCCAAGGATTTCAAAGGCCCTCGCAAGGTACCAAATTACACGGCGGATCAACCTCCAGAAACCTGGGTGGAGAGCTATGAGATGGCCATGGAGATGCTTGATGTGGATGACGTGGCGTGTGCGAAATACTTCACCATGATGCTTGAAGGAACGACTCATACTTGGTTAAAAAGCTTGCCGGCTAATTCTATCAGTTCATGGGCCCAATTACGAGCCCGGTTTATCAGCAATTTCAAGGATACATGTAAACAGCCTATGTCGATAGTGGACTTAGCTGCCTGTGTCCAGGAGGAAGGAGAATGAATGACTCATTGGGTGCGCCGGGTTTCACAAGTGTTGCCTTCATCAGACCGCATCAACGCTGACACCGTTGTATTAACCCTAGAAGGCAACTGCCGGTTTGGGCCCCTAAAGCTGAAGTTGGGACGGATGAAGCGTCATTGCACTGACATGGGAACCCTCATGGGTACTTTGGTAAAGTATGCTGATTCTGATATTACCAAGGATCCCAAATCTGATGATGACAAGGCAGGGAAGGGAAAGAGGAACAACAATTCCAAAGGTCAGCAGCATCACTGGGCAGGCAATGGTGGTGGAGGCAAGTGTAAAGCGGATGGTAACATGGACTTTGTGGCTAATACCAACACGCAGGACAATGGCCAGCGACGCAAGGGTAAACCGAAAAATCGCAATGGGGCGCCCAACCCTAACCCGGACCGCCTAAACTATCTACTGAGCCAGCCCTGTCCAAGACATGGGACGAAGGAGGCGCCAGCAAACCACCTTTGGAAGGATTGCTTCATTATGCAGGAGTTCAAGAATTCTAATGCTTTCCGGTATGATCACGGCTCCGGCGGTGGCTCAGGGTCCGAGCCGGGTTATGGTGGAGGAAATTCCGGTTCAGGATTTAATGGTAATCTGGGCGGACATAATAATCAAAATAGTCTGAACAACCAGGGTGGTTACAACCAACAGCAGCAACAGTCAGGTTACCAGAGCAACCCAAAGCAGTTGAGCAGTGGGCAGTACCATGTCTTCACCACCAGCTTGGACAAGCGAGACCGGAATGTTCAGAGGTGGGCGGTCAACTCTGTTGAAGCGGCCATACCCCGTTATCTACGCTGGTCTGAACAACCAATCATATGGAGCAGAGAGGATCACCCTCCCCAGGTTGATAATCCGGGTCAGTTGGGTCTGGTGGTGGTGCCTCAGGTGGGAGATTACAAGTTCACCAAGGTGCTCATGGATGGAGGGAGCAGCATTAATATCTTATACTATGAGACCTTCCGTCGTATGGGACTAACAGATAAAAGTCTCAAACCATCCAATACGGTGTCCCACGGTGTAGTACCTGGCAAATCAGCATATCTTGTTGGTAAGATAGCTTTGGAGGTGGCCTTTGGGGATGATCATGATTCCAGGTTGGAGACATTGATGTTCAAAGTGGTGAAAATCCAAAGTCCATATCACGCCCTGTTTGGGCGACCGGCCTACGCCAAGTTTATGGCACGGCCCTGTTATGTGTATTTGCAGCTCAAGATGCCGGGTCACAAGGGGACAATAACGGTTCACGGAAGCTGCAAAATCGCTTTGGAGTGCGAGGACGGAGATGCGGCCTATGCTGAGTCAGTTTGTGCCACCGAGGAGCTGAAGTATTATAAGGACAATGTTGATCCGGCGGACATGACTCCATTAAAGAAGCCAACTACGGAGCATGATCTGGCCCTGAAGTTCAAATCGGCAGCAGAAACTAAGCTCGTTGACTTTGTACTTGGCGATTCGTCCAAGCAGTTCAGCATCAGTGCCAACTTGGATCCGAAATAGGAAAGCGCGCTCATCGAGTTCATCCGTGAGAATTGGGACATTTTTGCATGGAAGCCCTCTGACATGACAGGTGTACCGAGGCAACTCGCCGAGCACACCCTTAATGTGGATCCTAAATACAAACCGGTGAAACAGTTCCTCCGCCGATTTAACGAAGAAAGACGCAAGGCGATTGGAGAAGAGGTAGCCAGGCTCTTAGCAGCTGGCTTTATTGTTGAAGTTTTTCACCCTGAGTGGCTTGCCAATCCAGTGCTGGTCCTTAAGAAAAATGGCACCTGGCGCATGTGCGTGGATTACACAGATCTTAATAAGGCTTGTCCAGCAGATCCTTTTGCCCTCCCCCGTATTGATAAAATTATTGATGCTACGGCGGGTTGTGAGCGTTTAAGTTTCTTGGATGCATATTCTGGCTATCATCAGATCAAAATGGCAGTTAAGGACCAGGAGAAGACGGCGTTCATAACTCCCTTTGGAGCCTTCTACTATGTGTCTATGCCCTTTGGGCTCAAGAGTGCCCAAGCAACTTATCAACGGTGTGTGCAAAATTGTCTTCACAAACAGATTGGCCGTAATGTACATGCTTACATGGATGATATCGTGGTTAAATCCAGGGAGAAGGAGACTCTGATTGATGATTTGAAGGAAACCTTTGATAACCTGAGGACATACAAGATGATGCTTAATCCAGACAAGTGCGTCTTTGGTGTACCGGCGGGCAAGTTATTGGGTTTTCTGGTGTCCAATAGGGGAATTGAGGCTAATCCGGAGAAGATCACAGCCATCACCTCCCTGGCTAAACCGAAGTGTATCAATGATGTTCAACGCCTGGCAGGCCGGATTGTCGCGTTAAGCCGGTTTATCAGTCGTCTTGGTGAGAAGGCAATCCCTTTGTATCAGATGTTGAAGAAGACGGATCAGTTTGTCTGGAGTTCTGCTGCTGATGAAGCATTTGAGGACTTAAAGCGGCAATTGGCCAATCCGCCTGTGCTCGCCGCTCCCATTGACAAGGAGCCGTTACTGCTATATGTTGCTGCTAATGCTCGGGCGGTCAGCGTGGCTATTGTGGTGGAGCGAAAGGAGGCAGGTAAGGAGCATCCGGTTCAACGACCAGTCTATTATATCAGCGAGGTACTCATTGAGTCCAAGCAAAGGTATCCACATTGGCAGAAGCTAGTGTATGGAGTTTTTAAACAATACTTCCAAGGGCACCCAATTACGGTGGTCAGCTCTGCTCCTTTGGAGGATATCATCCAGAACCGGGAAGCAACTGGCCGGATTGCCAAGTGGGCTATAGAGCTTGGGCCGCACGGTTTGAAGTATGTGCCTTGGACGGCGGTTAAGTCTCAAGCACTTGTTGATTTCATCAATGATTGGACGGAAATGCAAGCACCTGAAGAAAAGCCGGATCACACATATTGGACCACCCATTTTGACGGATCCAGGCAATTAGAAGGCTCGGGGGCTGGAGTCGATTAACTTCCCCACAAGGTGATAAGTTTTGTTATGTTCTTCGCTTAATGTTCCCTTGTACTAAAAATGCAGCTGAGTATGAAGCCTTGCTCCACGGTCTCCGGATGGCTAAGGAGATGAATCTAAGTCGAGTTAAGTGCTTCGGTGACTCATACCTTGTGGCTCAGCAAGTATCTAGCACTTGGGATTCCAAGGACCCACTCATGGCAGCATATCGTCGTGAGGTGGATATTGTTGCAGGTCACTTTAAAGGCTATCAGGTGGACCACGTGGACCGACGGAAGAATGAAGCGGCGGACGCTTTAAGCCGGCTAGGCTCTCAGCGCAAACCGGTCCCGCCCAATGTTTTTCTGGATGTGCTGCACAACCCGTCGGTCAAGATCCCTGGTGAAGCGGATTTGGCTATTCCTGATCCAGAGCCTCAATTGGTGGCAACTCTTCATGTTATTCTGGATTTGACGCTTCCTTACCTGGCGTACAAGAACCGGGGCGAGTTACCAAAGGATGAGACTCTGGCCCGACAAATAATCCAGCGATCCAAGTCCATGACTATTATCAACGGTGAGTTGCATCATTGCAGTGTGTCAGGGGCGTTTCAACGCTGTGTGTCTCCTGAAGAAGGCCGCGAAATTTTGTGTGAGATCCACGAAGGAGATTGTGGTCACCATGCCGGTTCAAAATCTCTGGTGGCTAAAGCATTTCGCCATGGCTTCTATTGGTTAACTGCTCATGCTGATGTGGAGGATATGGTCAGACGATGTGATGGTTGCCAAAAGTTTTCAAGGCGTGCTCATGTACCGGCTCAAGAATTGAGAATGATTCCAATTACTTGGCCGTTTGCAACTTGGGGGCTGGATATGGTTGGGCCTTTCAAAAGGTCCAAAGATAAGAAGACCCACCTCCTGTTGGCGGTTGACAAGTTTACAAAGTGGGTGGAGGCAGAACCTGTTAGCAAGTGTGATGCGGCCACGGCGGTTCAGTTCATCAAAAAAGTGATCTTCCGGTTTGGCTTTCCACACAGTATCATCACAGATAATGGTACCAATTTGTCCAAAGGTGCCATGAAGGAGTTCTGCGAACGGGAGCATATCCGGCTCGACGTTTCATCAGTGGCACACCCACAGTCCAATGGTCAAGCAGAAAGGGCTAATCAAGAGATCTTGAGAGGCATCAAGCCCCGGCTCATGGTTCCTTTGCAGAGAACGCCGGGTTGTTGGGTAGAAGAATTACCATCTGTGTTATGGAGCATCAATACAACACCCAACAGATCAACAGGATACACACCGTTCTTCATGGTTTATGGAGCGGAGGCGGTTCTCCCCAGTGATATCCGTCATGATTCACCTCGTGTGACGGCTTATGTTGAAGCGGACAATGAGACAGCACGGCAAGACGCTTTGGACCTGTTGGATGAAGAACGTGACATAGCAGCTGCCCGTTCGACGATTTACCAACAGGATCTTCGTCGTTATCACAGTCGCCGAGTCAGAACCAGATCCTTTCAGGAAGGAGATTTGGTGCTTCGACTCATCCAAGATCAGACTGATATGCATAAGCTATCCCCACCTTGGGAGGGGCCTTTTGTTGTCAGCAAGAATCTGCACAACGGGTCATACTATCTGATCGATATTCGAGAGCATAAGGACTCATGTACATCAGAGGAGGAGACCAACAGGCCGTGGAACATAGCTCATCTTCGGCCTTACTATACCTGAGCCATTGGCTCTACTTATGTACATATTACGACGATGTATATATTATGATTAAAAATAATAAACCGGAACCTCAGCTAAAGCGGGGTATCTGTTCTTTTACATCATGTGTGGTTACACGGAGCTGTTCTAAAGCGGCCTCCGATTTACCCCTTGAGTTGGCTTTTTACAAAAAAGCATCATGTTATATCACTTGGGGGTTTGGTCATGTCCGAACCAATACAATACCTCGTGATAGGCGAGAGCCACCAGATCACTTGGGGACTTGGTCACGTCTAAACCAGTCATGCCTCTTGATCGGCCTAAGGCCACAGAATCACCTGGGGGTTTGTTCGAACCCGAACCATTGCCATGCCACTTGATCAGCACAAATGCCATGGTATCATTTGGGGACCTGGCTGACTAGAACAATAGTTACACCTATCAGGAGCTTGGTCGTGTTCGGCCATGGTAACGCCATCTGATCAGCTCAAATAAAACCTTTTTTTGCAAACGGTTTTGTCATTGCCTTTGCTTCACACTTTTCTTTGAAAGATATTTCTTTCTTTTTATTACGTTTTTTTAAACCGATAAAGTTTTCAATCGGTTCACACTGTCAATTGACGGAACATGGTTCATTTCAATCCGGAGACTATTTGCCCGGTTTGATCTTTTTTGTTAACATCCTCTTATGGAGTAACACGGTGTTTATTATAACCCGGCACGGTTAACATGGTAAACCAACATCATATATATATATATATATGGGAGCTGCTATCTCCTCCAACAGCGTGGGTTTATAAAACTCCGCTTCAAGATTGGCTAGGCCAACTTCACGCTCAACGATGGCAGGTATTATGTATCTCAAAAATTTGGTCATATACTTAAAAATTTAGGATGTTTTGATTTCATGAATGCAGACATCATATTCCGCCTGACGGTACAACCGCGGTGGCACTTGAAGATTTTTTATTGCAGAAAGTACTTTGGAAAGTTCATCACCCAAAGGAAGAGCAAGTGGCAGCGATTATGCACGAAGGCATATCAACATCAAAAGTATCAGCTAGCCTATTACAAGGCAACACGGTGCCCACAATAAGATCATTGTTTTTCGCAAAGGAGAAGAAGTTTTAAACCGGCCTCCGATTCAAGCTTGGTCACCAGCCTAGCCTGATGGTTGTGGGTCATCCTGCGCCGCTTCAGCTTCAGTTTCTCTACCCAGCGGCTGGAAATCAACAGTTGTCCAGTCGATTCCCATTAATGCTTGAAAAACAGCTTCATCATGGATCAACAACGACGGGTCAATATCGGGAGCGTAAGTATGCTTACGGATTGGAGGGATAAGATTCTCCACTTCATGAATTGGTGCAGCTATTCGCTTGTTTTGACTGTCATATTAGGCTTGATAATGAGACAAGTCTGCTTCTTCAGCCAATTGACAAGCTAGCGGACGCACCTCCTGGTTTATTGCTCGCAGATCCGCTTCACCAAACTTTGACCCGTCCTCCTTTAAGCTGGGATAGCCCTGAGCCGCTTCAATAGGATCAAAATTCGGCACCCAAGCTTTTGCCCGGATTAAGGCATTGATCGCACCGGTTCGAGCAGCAGATTTCTTCAGCTCTTCAACCCGGGCAGGAAGCACCGACACTTTCATCAGAGTGTTCTGAATCAAGGTGGGCGCCGGCTTGTTGTGGGATGCAGTACAGATGATCCGTTGTGCACCAGTGTACAGTTGTTCGACCAACGTATAGGCGGCTTTCAATTTCTTCCGCATGTCTGACCCCAAGTGACCAATGCGTGTCCCTGAAATATCATAAAGGGTTAACAAACCAGCAGCTCTTTAAGACGGCAGAATCAGTTCAGAAGTCAAACCGGCTTACCAAAGATAGGAGTGGTCATGGCATGCACGTGCCGCTTTATGCTGGTCAGTTCATCCGCCACCGGTTTGAGTGCAGCCTCGGCATCTTCTGCTCGTTTAATTAAAGAGGATTTTTCAGCGGCCCAATCCGCCCGCTTCTTCTTGAAGCTCTCCTTAAGCTGTTCCATGGTGCTTAAAGCGCTGGTTAATTCCTCTTTTGCTTTGGAGGTTTCAGCTTGTTGGGATTTCAGATTATCTTGGAGGTCGGCGACTTGCCTTTCTTTCGTCTTCAGCTCAGCCTGCATGCAGACAGTTATATGATTCAGCAAAACGGTACAAGGATTGAAGTACCAACCACATAACAAGTTATGCACTTGGCACTTGGGGGCTAATGCATATTCGATCTTCATCTTTCAATTGCTTGCAAAGTCCCAAGATCAATACAAGTATTCAACTTGGCACTTGGGGGCTAATGGCTATTTGCTCGTATATATTCTAGTGCGGCAATCTCAATTACTTAAAGTCCCGGTTTAACTATGCTAAGTTGAACCGGCCCATGGGGACTACATCAGCGAATTTCAAAGCATTAAGATTTATATTAGTCAGTGCTGGTTTCAAAGAAGATTACAAACCGGCCCTCGGGGGCTAGGAGCGTCAACAAGAATTGAAATAGACAAGCAGGAAAGAGCATATGGAAGTTACCTCATATTTATCTTTCATCATATTAACCAGACCGGCTTCATAATCACGACTGGTATACAGCCGGTTCAGGTAGCCGGAATGGATATCTTGGGTGTTCAGAGCAGCGTAAGTCGCCAGATCAGCATTCCACTTGCCTTTGCCAAAGGCAACAAATTCTTCCTTGGCAGAATGTTTGGATAAAGCGACAGGATTGCTTGGCTCTGTATGGCCAGTGCCAGTAATGACAACCTCATCATCCTTGGTATGGCCGGTTTGCACTGGGGTTGTTGGCTTGTTAGTAGGCTTTGTTGGACCGGTGGATTTCTCGATCCGGATAGAGCTTGTGGGCTGATTGACAGGATTTGAGGTATCAATAGGTCTCTCTTCAGCAATAAGATTGTTGTCTTGCTGCGGTGGATCATTGGGAATATCCTCAGGAATAGCCGCTTCAAGATCTGGTGTTTTGCCCGGTTCAAGGACGACATCCTCTTCGGCCGCTTTGTCCAGGCGAGCCTTCCTGCTTGGCCTAGGCTTGGCCCTGAAAGGAATAACAAAGTCAAATACAACATATGTTCCAAGGCAATGTGTTGCAAATATTATGATAAGTATAGCTTACCCAAGCACCGTTTTGAGCGGTGGCAGCTGAGTAGCTGATGACTCGCCAGAGGATGAGTGGGAAGTAACCTGGTAATCGGAGTCAGATGGATTAAGAGGTTGGCGAAAGCAGCCCGCTTTAGGACAAGCACTGACAAGCAAATTAGAGACCTCTGAACGGCGTTTCCGAACCGGACTGTTCGGTAAACCAGCGGAGGTAACTACCTGGCCGCTGCGCCGGGTTGTGCGACGAGCTTCTTGCTGTTGGGTCTTCATAAGAAATTTGGGATCCAAATAAGCAAGAGGATGAGAAAATTTAACTTTCCGGTTTGCCTGACGGATTTTTAGTGAAGGCAAAGGTTCTGAATCGGAAGAGAGAATAACTACCTCTGCAGCATCAGCATGGCTGGCTTCGGCATCGTCCTGACAAATATCATCATCAATAAGACGCATGAAAAATAAGCCAAGTGAGTCAAGCCCTACCTCAAGGTCCGGATTATCCACATCATCATCAGGGGCCGGATTAGAGGATGCAGTGGTTCTTTTCCTGTGGGCAGTCTTCTTCACAGCTTTAGTCTTTTGCCGGGTTGCCCTTTCCGGTTTGTCTAGTTTTTCTGGTTTCTCCTACGGCAGTTTCTTGCTCCAAAACGGATCATTGCCCTGGTTACACATACAATGATATTAAACAATGACCAGATATATCAATAACAGATTCAGCAAAAAGAAAAATCAAAGTCTTACAGCTGGCGGTTTGTTGGTGGCACAGAAGGGAAGCAGGCCGTTTTTAGCACAGATGTGTTCCGGTTCATTCAACATCTTATTCACAGCCTCTGTGATTTCTTCATCGGTAAGCTGGATGTTGGATGTTGGTGGCACAGATTGGGTCATCAACACTGCCAGTATACTCGCACATCAAACCGGAGCGCTGACTAAGAGGCAGTATGCTCCATGATATCCAACAGCGAGCGAGATCAACCCCTGTTAAACCGTTGGCCATAAAAGCTCTGAGCTTCGACAGTTGAGGAGCATATTTTCTTCTCTCCTGGGCAGTCAACCTTTGCGGAAAGGGCTGTGTATTGCTGAGCCGCTCCGGACGAAAGCCAGGCAAGGGATTCTCACCAGCAGGGGAGGTGTCTTTGCAATAGAACCATGTCTGATTCCACTCTTTGGGGTGGCTATGCAGTTTGGCGTGAGGGTATGTGACCTCTTTCCTTTTCTGAATCGCCACGCCACCCAACTCCGTATTGGAGCCATCAGTAAACTCAGTACGGCGGTTTAGATGGAAAAGGTCTCTGAACAATTCCACTGTGTGCTCCTCTTGAAAGAACGCCTCACAGAGCACTTGGAAATGACAAATATTTGTGATAGAGTTGGGGCCAGTGTCTTGTGGATGGAGTTGGAAATCGGCTAAAACATCCCGGTAAAATTTAGAACCGGGCGGCTTAAAGCCCCGGGCTAAGTGATCTACGAAAACAACAACCTCTCCTTCTTGAGGTGTAGGAGGGCATTCTTTGCCAGGAGCCCTCCAATGGATGGTATCTTTGCTTCCTAAAGCGCCGATCAGGACTAAATCATCCAGTTAAGCCTCTATGACGCGAGAAGGAACCCAATTGCACTCATATACTTGCTTGGCCATGATGAAATCTACAAGGTAGAAGATCCCGGTTCAAAAATGCATTGATCAAGGTACATTGGTATGTGCAATGTTAAACCGGAGACAGATCTATCTAAACCAGAGTTTTATGAAGCAACAACATCTGGCGGTTCAACAAGGGGACTAATGGTATATACCGGTTTGGCAATTTTTTCTACAAGGTTAAACCGCCTGATCTAAGCATTGAAACAGCTGAGATTGCGGATGGATAAGTATGCAGAAACAGATTTCACAAGATTTCTCTACAGCGTTGGATCTGAAGCAAGTTCAGAAAATAAGAAAAATATTCAAAAGCTCAAAGCAGAACAGTATTGAATCAATGGGCAGAAATATATGTGAGATCTATGGTCTTGGGCATGAAACTAAAGGCGGATACTAAAAGCTACCGCTACACAGAGCAGGGGTTCACAGATGCATCCAAGAGCTAGTATATGAACACGAACAGGTGATGAACACTGCAAGAAAACGAAACCCTATAACAGACCTATGTTGAGAAGAGCAGAAGGCTTACCAGAGTTGAGGAATACGCGGAAGGTTGCCGCGGGGCTCTGGTGCGTTCAGGTTGATGCAGCGGCCAAGGTTGGTGCAGAAGTTGACGGCGGCGGCGGAGCTCCGAGGCTGGCGACGCGAGGAAGACGAAGAAGAAAGGCACGAAGGGGAGAAAAGAAATGACCCTTCAGTCCTATTTATAAGGCAAAAGGACATGTGTCAGGCGCGACAATCAAGGGGCCACGAAACGGAGCTGTCGCCTCGATTTCCGCAGATCTATTAAACAAGGAAGCATAATGGATAGGCTTCGTTATGACAGGTGACGTCACTCCGGTTTACAGAAATCAGAGAAGATGACATCATGGCGGTTTACCAATTTATGAGAAGATGTTGAAGATGAAGTTTTTGCTAAAGGATTGACATGAACCCGTTCACATCAATCTGGGGCCTAATGTTGGGGATATTACTGCTGGGCATAAACCGGCCTATCTGGGCCGGGTTAACTTCATCAGTAGTTCAAGAGTGCTAAAGCCCAAGAAGACAGACAAGGGCCTAAGGCCCGTGGTCGGTTTTAGACTTGTAGCTATAAACCGCCATTTGTATATAAACTTGTATTGTAAGTTAGGAATAGGGAGAGACCAACCCGGATACGAATATGGACCGGTGTTGGGACTCTGTGAACCGACGGGCGTCACCCGTGTATATAAGGGGACGACCCGGCGGCGGTTCAAGGACAACAAACAACAACTCGAGACTTAGGTGAAGCTTGTTTGCTCCCTAGTCATCGAAACCCCATCAATTCCATCACAACTAGACGTAGGCTTTTACCTTCATCAAAGGGGCCGAACTAGTATAAACTCTCTTGCGTCCCTGTGTCCGCTTTAACCCCTTCAAGCTAACCCGTCGCGATGGCTCCACGACTAAGTCCTTTCTCTAGGACATCTGCCGTGACAAAACCACGATAGGCTCCATCTCCAGACGCCTAAGATCTCCTTCCCCTCCTCCGACAGCCAAGTCAGCCGGAGAATCCTCACTGGCCAACCCAATCACTCTGAGATCGACATGGCTTTGCCAAAGAGGTTGTACACTTGTTGCATCTCTTTTTTACTCTACATGTTATATATATATATTGTCTACTGAGAACTCGTAGTAACGGGAAATACGATTATTTTATCCTACTATATGACAAGCAGTGAGGTACCAAGCAACTTAGCTATCCGTGATGGACTCTCTTAAACGCCATCATTATTTATCTTTGCGTGCTTGAGCTGTGCATTTGTCGATGGGCCTGGGAGTTGAGCTAGTATGGCAGTGGCCTGGGTCCAAAGTAATAGAAGTAGCACAAAAACAATTTTTTAGTGTAGGATTTTCCTTGCTCAAGCCTTCCTACTAGAATCTCCGGTGCTTGAAAGGAAAAGTGAATGAAAAACATCGGAATTGGAAAGTTTCCTATGGTACTACTTTTCATGAATTTGGTGCAAAGGAATGGAGCAAAGGAACACTATAGGATTTGTTCATTTAGTGTCTCCTTGAAATAAAAACCGTAGGAATTCTAATTTCCACTTCTCCTCCTTTTCATATTCCTATTCATCAAGCATAAGACTAAGAGATAGTAGCATAATAGCATTATAACCATACATTTTCTTGTGGTTTGACTTAATCTCACCATGCTTTTTTGCATCCTGTGATCTTCCAATTGTTGTGAATCAAACACCCAGATTGGCAGAAATCCTATGTTTTTAAATTCTCTGTTTTGCACGTGCATTCCTATCCTATTCCTGTCTATTTCCTATCCCTGCATTATTAGAATCCTCAAATTCAAACAAGCCCTTACTCAATTACTTCTGTTACAGATATGTGTCAAAGAAAACCTTGTGTGGTTTGTCCTACTCCTGCGGCGCTGTGTTCCACCCCAGCTCAGCTGCTCCAATGACGGAAGGGTTCACCACAGCAGGGATCCGCTCTCCAGACTGTCTTTCGCCGCCTCAGATCTTCTTCCCCGCCGCCGGCAGCCACGACAACTTCATTACCATCATCAACTGAGCAGATAACCTTGAGGACTACACGGGTCCGCAAGAGAGGTCGCACTCTTCTGTGTCTACTTACGTTATGCGTCGCTTAATATGATGACATGCTACATTATCATCGTGTTCACCTATTAGACTCTGAGTCAGGTCCAAACTAATGCTGAAACTTGAGTTTTTAAATGGTTGTGGGGTACATATTGGGGCAGCAATCAGTACTATCTGTCTACTATCTGGTTAATCTCCGGTGTCTACTATGAGTTTCATGTTGGGTGCAAACAAACATTAAAGGGGCCATTATCTATATTTTTTAACTAAAGCTATTATCTGCCTGCTATCATTGGTTTTGGGTCTATCCAAAGTTTGCTACCATCACACTGGATTTGTGCATGCACTCCTTACATAATCTCACTATGTTTTATTCCTATGCATGCCAGTTATTGTACACAATGGAACTGATCATGTAGAGCAAAAGAGACGAGCCTTGCGTGGCAATAAAATTTCATGCAGACGTCGTTCCATGGTGGGCGCAAAGGCAGCCCCCCTTCCAACCATTTCGGATCGTAATCAAGAGGAAGATAACTGTTATGAGGGGGATTCAGAAGGAGAAGACCACTCCTATTTACCCCATAAGGTCTTCGCTCTAACTTGGCATGCTGATGTTGGTAATATCATGCATATGGTGCCTTGCATTGCTTACTGTATACATTAAAGATGTCATCTGCTTAGTTTAGACATGCTTTGTGTCAATGCCATCTGTTTAGTTTCTTTATCGTATATGTGAATCATGCAATTCCATCTTGTCTAGCCAGGCATCATATATGTGAATTTTGCAATGCCACCCTGGTTAGCCAGTCATCTTATATGTGAATTATATCATGCCATCATTTTTTTATTACGTGTTAAATTTGTCAACAATTTTAGTACATTCAATTACTCTTCCTGTGCATCAGCCATTTGGCACGGTCATGGAAAAATCTGTAGTGGAAACAAGGTCTTCAGAGCAGACAATGCTATCTGACGAAGCGCATGTGTTGCTGGTTACCAATAGCTCCTCAGAGGAGGATTCAGAGATAGATGACCAGTCATATCCCCCCAGAGGTGCATTCCCTAACTTGGCAGGGTTATGTTGCTCATATCGTGTGTATGGTATCTTGCATTGCTATGTCATTTGCTTAGTTTAGACATGCTTTGTGTGAATGCCACCTGTTTAGTGTTTAATTACCATATATGTGAATTATGCAATGCCCTCTTGTTGCAAGACATTATATATGTGAATTATGCAATGTTATCTTGTTGCAAGGCATTATGTATGTGAATTATGCAATGCCATGCTATTTAGGCAAGCGTCATATATGTGAATTATATCATGTTGTCCTTTTTTGTATTTCTCATTGCTTTTGTCGACAATGTTTGTATATTCAACTGCTCTTCCTGTGCATCAGCCATTTGAATTGGTGATGGAGAAATCTGGAGTGAAAACAAGGTCTTCAGAGCAGACAATGCTACCTGCTGAAGCAGATATCTTGCTGGTTACAGATAGCTCTTCAGAGGAGGACTCAGAGGCAGATGACCAATCCTATTATCCCCCTGAGGTGTATGCTCAAACTTGGCAGGGTTATATTACTCATATAATGCATATGTTGTATTGCAATGCTTAGTTTTTACATCATATACACAATATTGAATGCCATCTCCTTAGTTGACACATCATATATGCGATTGCCCTCTGCTCACTTCCTTAGTATATAAATCATATATTTCAATTATGTCATGCCATGATGTTTACATAGACAGCATGTATCTGAATTTGGCATGCCAACCCATTTTCTAAAGACATAATATAGTTATATCATCTCATCCTGTTTACATAGTCATCATATTTAAATTATTTCATTCTATCCGTGAATTATATCATGCCATCATGTTTCCATCGACGGCGTGTTTGTGATTTATGGCATGCCCACCACTTTAATAGACACATCGTATAGTTATATCATGTCATCCTGTTTACATAGTCATCATATTTTGAAGTATGTCATTCTATCCTGTTTAGTTAGCCATCATACATGTGAAATTGTGTCATGCTATCCTATTTAATTATCCATCATATATGTGAAATTATGTCTTGCTATTCTGTTTGCTTAGACAACATAAATGTGAATTATTTCATGCCATGTTTTCTTCCCTACTATCCATTGCACCTGTCTATCTTAAAATGTCTGTACATTCAATTACTTTTCTTGTTTATCAGCCATTTCAATTGGAGGGAGTGATGGCAGTATTTGTGGGAGTAAAAACACGGTCTTCAGAAAAGATCGTGCTACCTGTCGATGCAGATAGAACCACGGTTGTACTTGCCCAAGAACCAACCCCACCACACATAACCCACACTCATGCAGATTGTACCCCTACCCAGTTGGACAGAGAACCAGCTACACCCCTTCTAATCCCAACCCCATCAAATAGACACCCAGTTCCTGTTAACACAGCACCGTCTCCACCACAGAGCACCCAAACACGAGCAGTTAGTAAGGCAACTGCGGTGTCCAAATCACGAGGACCACCACTCCGAACTCGAAGTCAACGCTTAAAGCAGAAGAAGAATTGTTCTCAGGTCAGGTTCCGTAGCTATGGTTCCTACTACTTTGCTCTTGCATCACTGTATTTACTGATACCAACTAATTTCAAATTTGAAGGATGCAATTGAAACTCCAATGGCGCAACATGTATGTTTTAAACCTGTTTCTTCAACGTGTTTGGCTGTTTGCTGTTGTAACTTGCTCTATGTTGATTTCAGTTTCAATTGAATAAACAATTATGTTCTCATGCCATGCACATTACAAGTGTTGTTATTGCTGTGTAGTTTCCCACACTTATATTCTGTCTATGCTGCTTTGTCTTAAATAGATATGATTCGAACTGTATCTATCTTGATTTGGCAACATAAACTAGAATGATATAGACCATATAGTGACCATACTACATAGATATATGTTTGTTTCATGCTATTATCCTATCCACCTTACTACTGAACTGGTTTACCAAAATGAGTTTCATATACTACATTGTAAACCTGAGATGTGTTTGTTTGTTTCTCTTTTAGAACACGGATAAAATATTTGAGAAGAGTACCCTGTTATGCAATGGTAAAGGAAGTAATGCAGATAAGGTTCAAGATAGTGAGACATCCCTGTTGGTCTCCAAGAAAGCTGATAAAAACTATATTGAAGACACTAAGACAACCCCAAAGTCCTGTCTTGATGTAGTGTTCGTGTTACTGGCTACCACTGCTGGCACCAGCTCTTCGAACTCATTGCCTGAATCAGTTCGGCTTCTTGACTCTCAACTTCAAGTTGAAAGACATCGATCAGATGTTTTGTGACGGGAAGCCGAAGGACTGAGGAAGCCCCTGCAAAATTCAGATGCATACTTTCTGGTGCAACAGCAAGCGCTGGAGGACTTAAGCGCCAAACAAGAGAAAGTTAATAAGCTTGCTAAGCATCTTGCCAGCATTATGGGTACCCAGGATATTGTTTCTTGAGCTCTTCTGAAGTGGTTTCAGTTCTGGACTTGTTTTCCTTTAGCGTTTATATGCTGTTATGTTCCCTATATTTGCACTGGTGGCGAACTATGATGCCCAGTGGATGTAATATGTGTAATAGCCGTGATAGTGTAGTGTAAGTTGCTTGCTTATTTATTTCCTTGTTGTCTTGTTTATTTGTTTGCTTGTAGTCAGTGCAGTTCTTTTTCTGCGGTTTGCTAGTGGCTGCAATAACCTATTTTTTAAAACTAGGCCACAATAACCATGGGCTAATATTTACTGTAGTGACACTGGGCCTCCTACGGGCCGTAGAAACAGTGGGCCTTCTACGGCCGTATAAACAGTGGGACTTCTACGGGCCGTAGAAACAGTGGGCCTTCTACGGGCCGTAGAAACAATGGGCCTTCTACGGGTCGTATCATCAATGGGCCTTCTACGGGTCGTATCATCAATGGGCCTTTTACGGGCCAAACAGACCGCATTCTGGCCATAAACGGGCTAGAGTTGGAATCATCCGTTCATGGGCCGACCATAACGGGCCATCGTTAATAGACCGTATTTGATGGCCCAATGTATTAACGGACCACAAACGGGCCGACTGTAACCACATGCTAAATTTGGCCCACAAGCAGAAAATGACAGTAACGGGCCGTAAGTAAACGAATGCTAGAAATGAGCCCAAGAATAAATGGGCTCTAAGAAGGCCGAAAGATAACATGGGCTGGAGACGGACCAACAGAATAACAGGCCGTTAATGGGTATAAAGTGATACACTGTTCATTACGGGCCAGTTTCACCACGGGCCGTTAATGGGTGTAAAGTGATACGCTATTCATTATGGGCCAGTTTCACCACGGGCCGTTAATAGGCCAAGAGTTACATAGGGCCTCATATGGGCCGAAAGACGTCATGGGCCATACATGCACCAGAAGTGAAAATGGGTTGGAATCATATTGGATGGCCCAGATGATGCTACTGGGCCTAATTCGAATAGGGCGTAACGGGCCTTAGGTTAGCGGGCTGTAAATGGGCTATATGCGAACAGGCCATTAACAGGCTTTCCATGGGCCGGCCCGCCACCTTTTGACCAAGTCAAACGGGCCGGCCTTTTCACAGGAATGGGCCTCTGTTGGGCCATGCCATGTGTCAACGTATCATAGGCGCCTTCCGTCCAATGAGTGGATGACATCTGTCCCAACGATGAGCCGACACGTGTTTCCTCCAGCCAATGATGATTTTACACGTGGAAAATCCCCATTGGTCAGGGCTGTTAACGGGTTATCGAATCCAAAACCCGACCTGATAGCTTAACAACGTTTCGTTACGGTGGATGCCACATGTCGGTCACCCTTGACGAAAGTACTTCTGTGACATGTGATTTATCGTCATGGAAGTGGGCACTTTCGTGATGATAATTTTGGTAATGTCATGGAACACTTCTACGACAGCACAGGTATGACTATCTTGATTCTGTCATAAATTTGTCATGGATGTACATGCATGACCAAAAACGAGACCTACTGTGACAAACACGTATCATCATGGAAGTGTATTTTTTGTAGTGAATATCTATGCAAACAGGGATGCTCGATATTAGTGGAACTGCACAAAACATCCAACTGGTTCAACGTAGGAGCATGTTTTTTCCAAACCTTTATATCCAATTGGTGGCACTATGAGCTGTTCATTACGAAGGTACATGGTTTGCTACTATCTTGCTACTCTTTTTGTACTGTCATTAGATAGTAATACTAGTGGTTTGCATGTGAATTTATTGGCAGGGTGGACCTACATTGGAGGTGCAGGACATGATTCAATGATTGGATGCTCAATTTCGGTTGTATCGATTTCACCTCTTCCATCACTGCGAACATGGATATCCTTGGTCTGATGAAGAATAGGCACTATATTTCTGCTCTGAACCAGCAAATCAATTCAGTATGAAATTGTCCAGGGCAAAACATAACTGTATTAGATTGTCAAGTGCAGAACATCACAGATGCTAAGCGGAAGAGACATGTTTAAACCGAAAATACAAGGTGTGGTATATGTTTACTAGCTGCTTGATATTTGTGCAGACAGAGATGTCTGCCCGTTGCTATTAGGCAAACAAACAAAGTGCCCACAATTTTGGTTGAACTGCGCAAGAGAATAGTATAGTCACTACATGCAGTGCCATTTGAAAATAGACACAGAAAGATTGGATAGTCACTTCATGGACTGCAGAAAAGTAGTACTGTACTATTTATTGGCCAACACTAGGTGCTTCATTGCTTTGGTCTGATTATACAATGGGCATCATTTTTCCTAAGTTAAAGTTTGTATTCCGAAAATAGTCTCGCCGTGTGATCGAGAGAAGACCAAATCATATTGCAGTGGATGTTCCTCCATCATGTGTGGTTCATTCTCATGGTTCCAGCTGTTGGTGAAACCACTTACATTTGCAAGAGGAATTGTAGACTTCACAAACAAATTTGTCTTTCAGTCTGTACTGAATGTTGGCCAAGAGAAGCATCCATGTTAGTAGGAAGAACATATGTTTTTTCTAGATCTTTGCTTTTGGAGCTACATATTTGTATATGATCTGTGAATCATTGAGATGCATTAACATGTTGATCTTATGTATGGGACTCGTACTAGTTAGTTTTAGTTGTGACGCAAGATCCGAAGTGGCTGATCTTTGCTTTTGGAGCTACATATTTGTATATGATCTGTGAATCATTGAGATGCATTAACAGTTACTTATTTCTGTTTGCTCAGTGTTTACAAGTTACTCATCGATCACTAGCTAGCCTACAAATGCGCTCTTGGCAGTTTTATTTGCGACGCAAGATGCGAAGTGACAGTTTTTTGAATAAAAATGCCTACCTCTGAAGAAACTGACAGGCTACACTATCGATCCTACACGGATAAAAATGCCTACCTGTGAAGAAACTGACAAGCTACACTATCGATCCTACACGGATAAATAGCGGATCACGCACGTACTACCACCTTTCCGGTTTGCAGGGCTCAATTCAAGAAATGACCTACTCGATCCTACACGAATAAATAGCGGATCACACACGTACTAGTACCTCCTTTCTGGTTTGCAGGGCTTAATTCAAACCTCTCACCAACCAAGGTACTCCCTCCGTCCGGGATTTATTAGTCCCGTGAGCAAAGCTGCAAGACCAAGGCTTGGCAATAATTAACGGCATGCAGAAGTTTAAGCCTAATTAATTCCAGCGATTTAAGTGGCTGCATGCGTGCCTGTAGCGACCCGACCCGAATGGGTCAAGTCTCTGTGCTTAAGTGTCATCCCTGGATCAGTATGCTGACACACACATTACTCGAGGATTTATAACAGAGGTAAATCACATGTATAAGTAACGTAAATACTATTACCTCAAATCCAAAATAGCGGAATTAACAAGGTTGTGGATTCCCATCAATACCAACGGCAAAGTTGAGTGTAGAAATCGTAACCCTAACGTATCACTTACTCGTCGTAAGAAACCTGCAACATGAGACGTTGCAGCCCGAAACGGCTCAGTACATTTAATGTACTGGCAAATTCACACCATAGAGAAAATGATGAACAATGGCTATCACAATATGCATATATGGCTGGTGGAAAAGCTCTATGGTTATAAGGTTTTCGCGTAAAGCCAATTTTTCCCTACTGCAAAGGAATAAAATTTATTTAACTATCATGGTGGTTGTTGAACATTGAGAATGGTTGACAGCATTCACAATCCCAATTAAGTAACATCATTAAACCCAACAATATTCATTTAAAGTAACGTGATGAGACCAACAGGATAATCCAAGAACTAGATACTCAAGATGTCCATAACCGGGGACACGGCTAATCATGATTAGTTTGTACACTCTGCAGAGGTTTGCACACTTTTCCCCACAAGACTCGATCTCCTCCGTTGGTTTTCTCGCACTACATGGTGTTTGAGAAACGGATGACCGAGACATAGCCTTTCATAAGCGCTAGCACCTTATGTTGGATAGACCGGTACACCTACTTTCCCCTACATCTGCTAGTCTACCCTGTAAGAGTTCGCACGACTTAATCAACTATGCCAGAGCCCATAATGGCTTGTGGCTGCACACGGAAGTTTCTAGTATGAATAATCTCATGATCCCTTTGAGCCTGGGTGGCGGACCGTAGGATGATCACATGGTATATCCCCGGGATCTCCTAGGACAACACTGGTATATCCCCAGGTGTCCGGGCAAGTCCACTGGTATATCCGCAGGGTGCCCCTAGCAATCCACCCAGATGTGTATTCAAGTTGCTACCTTAAGTTGAACCATTAAATAACAATCTCACATCTGTCATGGATTTCACTCATACCCAAACCACGTCTACGAGCATAGCATGGCAATATAAGCATAACGTAAAAGTAACTCCCAAGGTTTGAATGCAGGGCAATAGGTTCCTACCTCATCAACTACCTCCCAGTACCCACAATTTAATTAGATCCTAATCATGTAATGTGTGAGGATTGGTCTAATGCAATAAAACTGGGTTGTAGAAAAAGGTATGATCAAAGTGTGAACTTGCCTGTAATGTTGATGAAGATGATTCGCACTCAAAACTCTTGATAGCTCTACTCGTCACACTCCGGTCAATCTATCGTAAGAAAGCAATAGTAACCACACATAAGCAATCACTCCAAAGATCAGAAAGAACGAAGTTTGAATTCAAATCTGCTCTAATTCAAATTTCAAACTTTTCAAAAACATGTTTGAGTTGGATTATTGGATAGAGGAGATCGTAACGAAGACGTGAGCGTTGGTTTCGTTGGATTTGGACTAACGAGCAAAAAGTTATGCTTGTTTGAAAAATAGGGGCTATTCTGCAAATAAGTTATTCACAAACGGGTCCCTGGCCGAAATAACAGAAAAAGAAAAAAACTAAAAGGCGAACATTCGTTTTCTATACCTAACCAGCGAACATTCTCTAAAAAAACAAAACGAAACAAACAAAAAAACAGAAAGATCTGGATCGTTGGATCCAGATCCAACGGACGGGAGGCGGCGGTTACCGCGGCGATCACCGGAGTCGGGGAGGACGACGGCGGCGGCTTCGGTCTCGGCCGGAGCGGCGGCTCCGGGCGTCGCGGGAGGCAGCGAAGAGCACGGGGAGGGGCGACGCGGCAAGGCGAGGTGGATGGCGGCATCGGCGGCGGTCCACGGCGAAGGAACGGAGCGGCAGCGGCGAGCGGATCTCGCCGGCGGCGGCGGATACCGACGAGTGCGGCGGTTGCGGCGAAGGAGGAGAGAAACGGGGCCATGGGCTCTGGTATTTATAGGAGGGCCGGAGAGGCTTGCGGGAGGGGCAAGGCGAGGCGGCGGAGGAGTCCGCGGCGGCTACGGCGGCGTCCGGCGGCGGCGGATACCTACGAGTGCGGCGGTTGCGGCGAAGGAGGAGAGAAACGGGGCCATGGGCTCTGGTATTTATAGGAGGGCCGGAGAGGCTTGCGGGAGGGGCAAGGCGAGGCGGCGGAGGAGTCCGCGGCGGCTACGGCGGCGTCCGGCTCGGGGAGGGAGATGAAGGCGGTGGCGCACTGGGCCTAGGCCTGGTACGAGCTGGGCCGGCCCAGTCGGTGAAAAGATTTTTTTTTTTAAAAACACAACGGAAAATAACATAAAGCAAACTAAAATAAAATAGAACCTAGGCATATAATATATCAAAATTTTTAGAAAAACATTATCTACGACGTGGACATTTTAGTAAAGTCAAATAAAATCCACACAAAATCAAATAAATCAAAGAGTGCTACTGGTCTATTAAAACCCAACAAAAATCATTTTAGAAATACCAAAATGATTTCAAATAAATTTTCTCCAATTTTCTATTGTAGGGAATCATGTTACCCTAATTTCCATGTATTTTATTTTTGGAGAAAAATAATTTGAATGAAACTCAAATAAATCCAAATTGAAAATAAATTCAAAAGAACTTTGAATTTGATCCTTGAAACTCACAACTCATATTTCATAATTTGAAGAAGTCATTTTATCTTCTCTCGTGAAAATCATTGAGTTTCATAAAGTTTCTGAATTGGAAAAATATTTCCCAATGGAATTCAAATATTTTTCATACACCCTTTTCATTTTAAATGGAAGAAGTCATGCCATCTTCTCTCTAGGATTTTGGGTTGAAAAGAATTTGAATTCGCAGAGATCAGAAAGCAAATATGAAAGTTTGGGAAAGTCCTTTTATTCCCTCTCATTTAACTTTCAAAAGTTTCGAATTCACTCACTTTCAGTCAATCAATCAAACAATCAATCAAATCTATCTATTTATTATAACATTCCAAAATTTAGAATTTTGGGATGTTACAAACCTACCACCCTGAAATGAATCTCGTCCTCGAGATTCGGAGAGGCTAGAAAGAAAAAGGTTAGGGTTTGGGGGGTCTCCTCAAAATCCATCAATCATCTGAGGGGGGTCTCAGGTGCTACCACCCTTAGAAACATGGTTACGGTTCCATCAAAACTCATATACCCCATCCTTATTCTTGACAGTGTCGGGCTTCTCAGATCCTCGAGAAAATTCCTTCTCTGAGCTTTTCAGGCAGTGGTAATACCTTTTACTCAATTCTTCTGTCATTTCCTCTTGGTAAGGTTATTTCAAGATTGGGTCTTCTTAGCTGACCGGTCTGGCGCCAATTCTAAACAACTATCGATATCTCATGGTGGTCAACCATTTATGGTTTCTCCTGCAGGAAATGGGTCTGGGTGATCCTCACCGTATAACCTACGGTTGGCAAAGCTGCCTTGTACAAGGGAAAAAAATACCTATACCATTCTAAGGCTTAAACAAGGTTTTGATCATCGTCTCTCCACTATAGGTAAGTCACTCAGATTTACCATCCCATATAGCAAGGTGAATAATAAGAGTAAGTCGGTATGGTGATCAATCCATCCCGCACCCAAATCATTACCCTGTATATGCTTTAGTGAATCTCGCATTCTATCACTCGGCCATCCTCACAAGCATTGCAGAATTTTTCTTGTCGACGAACGAAGTTCGGATATATCCATGGATTCTCCAAGCCAAACAACATCTATCGTTCCTTCACAACTCTCAGGTTTTGCGTTGCTCCTATCGATAAGGGCATATCCTCTTCCAGGGTTTTTCCTTCAGCAAGAATGTGCTTGCTTCTTGGCAGGTCCTGGGGCCTATGGGTTATGGCCCATCTCATCACTTGTAGTCCTTGAACTTATCATCGGGCAACTGATCATTGTTCCAACTTCCAACTTCCTAACATCCTTAAAATTCATCCAATTGTACTGTATTCCTTCCTTCTATTGGCACCAAACTAGGACATGATTACTCATACTCATCATGGAATTTCCATTGATCCATATTTCCAACATCATACCTCCTTTATATCCAATAGTACTTCATCTCTTCATATTCTTGGGGTATCCAACATATCGAGATAAAACTCGCACGTATGAAGTCCATATTCCACTTCGTGGAACATCATTATCCTTTCCAGGGTCAAGCGTCCTTACAAGGGAATATTGGCCATCTGTGCATGGCACTTCTTCAACTGGGAAACGTGAAACACATCATGAACTCCTGACAGTCCTTTAGGTAACTCAAACTTGTAGGCCACTTCTCTCATACGCTCCAAAACTCGGTATGGTCCTACAAATCTCGGGGCTAACTGTCCCTTAACTCCAAATCGTTTAACTCCTCGCAGAGGGGTCACACGAAGACATGCTCTTGTCTCCAATTTCATAGACTACCTCCTTGAGTTTTTGAGTCTACATAACTCTTCTGCCTGGACTGAGCTATCTTCAGTCTATCTCGAATCAACTTAACATTCTCTTCTGACTCCTTGATCACTTTTGGTCCAACAACTGACGGTCTCCAAATTCATCCCACATACTCTTGGGGCATCACACATTTCGAGACAAAACTCGTATTCATTTTGTCCAAAATCAACTCAGTGGAGTATCCTTATCTTTTCCAGGGGTCAAGGGTTCTACAGGGTACTACCACCTTTAAAATGCACAAATCTTCCATAGACCATATTTCTCATATCCTCAGAATGGCCAAAATCCTTCTTCATAGAGTAACAACTCATAAAATCCATATCAGTACCAATGATGCTACTTTATTCATTCTCAAATGATTACAATCTCTCGCTTTTCCATTACATGTCTCAACTCAACACCTCAATATAAAAGAAAATGTTCTCACTTCTACTACTCCATTTCTTTTGTTGCAAACTCAACTATCTAGCACAAGTTTCCTTCTCATTGGGGCATGCTCTGGCAAAGTGCCCTGCTCCATTACCACTAAAACATATTACTTCTGACAAGTATCGAGGTTTCCTTTTTGGGCAATTGTTGAGGTAGTGCCCTGACTCCTTGCACCTGTAACAGGTGATATGACTCAGGTCCTTCCTGGAATCCAATCGGTTTCTCTTCCTGGACTTTTCCATTCCAATCAGGGCTTCTATTTCCTATGGGTCATATTCTACTTCCTCTGTCGGGAATTCTACTAGATCCCCATTCATACAATTCTGGGAGATGTGTCCTTCTTCTCCACATGAATAGCATGACTTGGTGCAGGGTTTAATTGGCTCTTCTTTGGGTGTGTCCTCCACATCTTCCTTCATCACAGGTACTTCTAAACTTTCCATAAGGGCTCCTCTCGTTTCTTCTTTCTTCTGCTGGATGGTTCTTTGTACCATGGGATAAATGTGACACTGAGCAGGGTAGTGGGTAGTCCCTTCACACAAGAAACAAGTGATCTGCCTAGTTGGGCATTCTTCAGCTGGGTGACTTCCTTCACAATTAGGGCATTCATCCTTGTGTTCTTTATGGTTGTGTTCTATTTCTCCACAAAGCTTGCATGCACAAGTTTTTTTTCATATCCTTTCCATAAGGCTTCAACTTCTAGGACACAAACCGAGACTTTAGCAAAGTCAACTTAAAATCTTTCCAAGTGGTTACTCCTTGCCATCCATTTATGGTTTGGTACATCCTCCACCAAGTAGCAGCACCTCTTTCAAAGCATTGAAGAGCATGCTGGGCCATATCCTTTCCGACTATAGGGTTGTTCTCCATATGATCCCCCATGTTCTGAATCCATCGGTCTGTCTCCAATTGACTCATTGGTCCCAAAAATACAAGCTCATCTCCATTCATCCTCTATTGGGTCCAAGGGTTTTGGGGTGAGATAAGAGGGATCGAGAGGGATACACACAATGCAAACAACAGTTTTTGAAAAGACAGATTTTATTGTGGCTGTTGAGAAAAACATCAAACAAATGACAGCTTACAATCGTCGCATCTAACGTAGGTATATAACAGGGGTTTGGTCTTCTAAAGGTCAATAAATCTTCAACGTCTCCAAACTCTTCAAGCCTTGTTCAAGCCTCCAATGGCTTCTTCCGATCATGCTTGTCTTTCTCAAGTTCTTTTGCCAGATCAATCTCGGTTGATGTGAAATCTCTCGTGACATCCTTTAATATTCCGAGTTGAATTTCAACTTCTGGTTTCAACATCCTTCACATGAACCATGGTCATACTATCCTTCAGTTCCTGACGAATCTCCTGTATCTCAAGGTTTTACTTCTCTAGCTTGGCTACTTTCAGCTTCTAGGTCCTGAGTTTCCTCATGAAATACTTCCTTGTCAAAATACTGCTTCTTGGAGCTCCACCTTAAACTTCTTGATGTACTATTCCAGATCCTAGTGATACACCGGCTAAGGTTAAAACTTCATCTTACTAATAGGTGCTCCATCAGCCTTGTTCCATCAAATCCATTCTGAAGAAATGCATCCTTAACTCAGCACGGTGACAATAGCATCAGCGAGCGATGACATCACTGATAACCGTGTTTCTGCTCTTGTCATTCCCATGAGCTATCATTCCATAGTTGATATCTCCTGCCTTATGGTTTCTTTGACAAAACTTCGAGTTCTCATACTCCTTGTTTCAGTCTTTCTCCGATACACCTTGATCTCGGTTATTTGACAACTTCCATAGTCTGCCAAGTTCCATAAGGGTAGCCTCCATAGGTCATACTAATCTGGAAATTCTTCAGAGCCTTCAAATTCTACTTGTCTTCGGCCTTCAACCGTTGTAGTTTCCATTATTCAGATGCACGGAAAATACTCTTCATTCCGAAGTGGTCTTAGTTGTCCGATATCTTGTACTTCTTGGAGTGGTCTCATCAATGGAATCTTCGAGTGGTCAAAAGGGGAAAGGGGTATGGTTTCACTAAAGGGAAATTTGAATAAACTCATAAGAGAACAGAGGTAAAAAGGTCTTTTTGAAAAGGAAAGTTGTAGGGAAAATCTTTCCTATGGGCTTGCCAGCTTCTAGGGTCACGTCCTACAGTCAACATGTGCTCTGATACCATCTTGTAGCGACCGACCCGAATGGGTCAAGTCTCTGTGCTTAAGTGTCATCCCTGGATCGATATGCTGACACACACAGTACTCGAGGATTTATAACAGAGGTAAATCACATGTATAAGTAACGTAAATACTATTACCACAAATCCAAAATAGTGGAAGTAACAAGGTTGTGGATTCCCATCAACACCAACGGCAAAGTTGAGTGTAGAAATCGTAACCCTAACGTATCACTTACTCGTCGTAAGAAACCTGCAACATGAGACATTGCAGCCCGAAACGGGTTAGTACATTGAATGTACTGGCAAATTCACACCATAGAGAAAATGATGAACAATGGATATCACTATATGCATATATGGCTGGTGGAAAAGCTCTATGGTTATAAGGTTTTTGCGTAAAGCCAATTTTTCCCTACTGCAAAGGAATAAATTTTATTTAACTATCATGGTGGTTGTTGAACATTGAGAATGGTTGACAGCATTCTCAATCCCAATAAAGTAACATCATTAAACCCAACAATATTCATTTAAAGTAACGTGATGAGATCAACAGGATAATCCAAGAACTAGATACTCAAGATGTCCATAACCGGGGACACGGCTAATCATGATTAGTTTGTACACTCTGGAGAGGTTTGCGCACTTTTCCCCACAAGACTCGATCTCCTCCATTGGTTTTCTCGCACTACATGGTGTTTGAGAAACCGATGACCGAGACATAGCCTTTCAGAAGCGCTAGCACCTTACGTTGGATAGACCGGTACACCTACTTTCCCCTACATCTGCTAGTCTACCCTGTAAGAGTTCGCACGACTTAATCAACTATGCCAGAGCCCATAATGGCTTGTGGCTGCACACGGAAGTTTCTAGTATGAATAATCTCATGATCCCTTTGAGCCTGGGTGGCGGACCGTAGGATGATCACACGGTATATCCCCGGGATCTCCTAGGACAACACTGGTATATCCCCAGGTGTTCGGGCAAGTCCACTGGTATATCCCCAGGGTGCCCCTAGCAATCCACCCAGATGTGTATTCAAGTTGCCACCTTAAGTTGAAGCATTAAATAACGATCTCACATCTGTCATGGATTTCACTCATACCCAAACCACGTCTACGAGCATAGCATGGCAATATAAGCATAACGTAAAAGTAACTCCCAAGGTTTGAATGCAGGGCAATAGGTTCCTACCTCATCAACTACTTCCCAATACCCATAATTTAATTAGATCCTAATCATGTAATGTGTGAGGATTGGTCTAATGCAATAAAACTGGGTTGTAGAAAAAGGTATGATCAAAGTGTGAACTTGCCTGCAATGTTGATGAAGATGATTCGCACTCAAAACTCTTGATAGCTCTACTCGTCACACTCCGGTCAATCTATCGTAAGAAAGCAATAATAACCACACATAAGCAATCACTCCAAAGATCAGAAAGAACGAAGAAGACGATTCGGAAACATCAAAACCAAGCAAATAACTCTTGCAACATAAAACAATTTCTAACAGTACCAAAATTATGTGAATTTGGCCTTATTAGAATGTTTAGGTCAAGAGCTTCGATTTGCAAAAAGAATCAACTCAAACGGAGCTACGAAACTCAAGTTATGATCAAACAAAGTTTGAATTCAAATCTTCTCTAATTCAAATTTTAAACTTTTCAAAAACATGTTTGAGTTGGATTACTGGATAGAGGAGATCGTAACGAAGACGTGAGCGTTGGTTTCATTGGATTTGGACTAACGAGCAAAAAGTTATGCTTGTTTGAAGAACAGGGGCTATTCTGCAAATAAGTTATTCACAAACGGGTCCCTGGCCGAAATGACAGAATAAGAAAAAAACTAAAAGGTGAACGTTCATTTTCTATACCTAACCAGCGAACGTTCTCTAAAAAATCAAAACGAAACAAACAAAAAAAACATCTGGATCGTTGGATCCAGATCCAACGGACGGGAGGCGGCGGTTACCGCGGCGATCACCGGAGTCTGGGAGGACGGCGGCGGCGGCTTCGGTCTCGGCCGGAGCGGCGGCTCCGGGCATCGCGAGAGGCAGCGAAGAGCACGGGGAGGGGCGACGCGGCAAGGCGAGGTGTATGGCGGCATCGGCGGCGGTCCACGGCGAAGGAACGGAGCGGCAGCGGCGAGCGGATCTCGCCGGCGGCGGCGGATCCCGACGAGTGTGGCGGTTGCGGTGAAGGAGGAGAGAAACGGGGCCCGGGGCTCTGGTATTTATAGGAGGGCCGAAGAGGCTTGCGGGAGGGGCAAGGCGAGGCGGCGGAGGAGTCCGCGGCGGCTATGGCGGCGTCCGACGACGTGCGGGAGTCGAACTCCGGCTCGGGGAGGGAGACGAAGGCGGTGGCGCACTGGGCCTAGGCCTGGCACGAGCTGGGCCGGCCCAGTCGGCGAAAAGATTTTTTTTTTAAAAACACAACGGAAAATAACATAAAGCAAACTAAAATAAAATAGAACCTAGGCATATAATATACCAAAATTTTTAGAAAATCATTATCTACGATGTGGATATTTTAGTAAAGTCAAATAAAATCCACACAAAATCAAATAAATCAAAGAGTGCTACTGGTCTATTAAAACCAACAAAAATCATTTTAAAAATACCAAAATGATTTCAAATAAATTTTTCTCCAATTTTCTATTGTAGGGAATCATGTTACCCTAATTTCCATGTATTTTATTTTTGGAGAAAAATAATTTGAATAAAACTCAAATAAATCCAAATTGAAAATAAATTCAAAAGAACTTTGAATTTGATCCTTGAAACTCACAACTCATATTTCATAATTTGAAGAAGTCATTTTATCTTCTCTCGTGAAAATCATTGAGTTGCATAAAGTTTCTGAATTGGAAAAATATTTCCTAATGGAATTCAAATATTTTTCAAACACCCTTTTCATTTTAAATGGAAGAAGTCATGTCATCTTCTCTCTAGGATTTTGGGTTGAAAAGAATTTGAATTCGCAGAGATCAGAAAGCAAATATGAAAGTTTGGGAAAGTCCTTTTATTCCCTCTCATTTAACTTTCAAATGTTTCGAATTCACTCACTTTCAGTCAATCAATCAAACAATCAATCAAATCTATCTATTTATTATAACATTCCAAAATTTAGAATTTTGGGATGTTACAGTGCCCTCGGCTGTGACTCGTTGCATGCTGCTTCACGTACTGCCTGCGAGCGATTCTGAGTGCCTGCATGCAGCCGGCCGTAATTAAGGCAGCTAACTGATGCGAAAAAAGATACGCTTTAAATCTGTGGAATCATTATTGACAAGGACGGAGATGATTCGAGTGCACTCGTTTGACTGCCATGCCGGCGTGCGACCCAGACGGGACGGGATGACACAGTCATAATTTCAGTTTCTCTAGTTTTCCACGGCAAGCTGGCGCGCTAAGCCATTATGCATTGAATTCCGATGACCGTCGCGCTACCTTCCGCCTATAAGTACTGTTTCCCAACCTTCTCAGGTGCCACCATGACCCAACTCGCCATATCCTCGTAAGCCCCCACCGGCCCGACGTCACTCTCCACGTCCGCCATGCCCCCGCCCGTCCGCGGTAGGCGACGCCGGAGGCGGTCACCGCCGGAACTAGTGTTCGGGTTTTCACCGGAAGGCAGGCGGAGGGAGGAGGCATTCTATCTGTCTTTAGATGGCAATGCGGAGATCGAGGAGTTGTTGGAGCGCTACCGCATGGCAGAGGAGCAGGAGTTGTTGGAGCGCGACCGCCTGGCAGAGGAGCAGCGTATCACCGATTTGCGCTGCTAGCGGGACATGGAGCAACAGCGCACCGACGCTTTGAGTCGCGAGCAGAGCGCCCGCAACTGGGCCGACTACATGGAGGCCGGAGCCCGGCAAATAGCCCTGGAGGCTGTCGGGCACGCACGCGTTTGCGACGCCGATTTTTACTACCAGCTCGTCAAGTGGGTTTCCCGCTTGGAAGCCGAAGCTTCGGTGGACCACGCCGGCATGGAAAGGGCCAACGCGCGCGAGCAACGCGCCCTATCGCACCTCTGGCAAGTCCGAGGCGAGGCGGAGGACGCCGGTGCCGGCGTTTAGCATGGACAGCAGATGGCGGACGGCATCGTCTAATTAGCTAAGAGTAAGTTAGTACTTGTATGCTACTAGATTGTTAGTGGGAGTAGATAGTTAACTTGGCTGTGATGGTTGTCAACATGGAAGTTCAGTACTCTATATGTGGATCAGACCTGTTACTTTGCGCTGAATGTTCAACTTTCCATTTGAACATTTGGAATGGGCTGTTATTTTTTTAAATGGGTTGTATTCGTCCTCCACGGTTTAGAGGCTGACTTGTGGGCCTAGTAAGTTGACGCGTACACAATCAGGAGATGATTGTACGTGGAGAGGATGACAGCAGGGACCCGCCAAGGTCATGGCAGTACGCAAGCAAGTGCCTCCTTATTTCAAGCCAATAAAAAAATGGCTCCTCCTAGTGGATTTCTGACATCTGGGTCCCATGCCATTGTCAACGTAGTCAATAAACGAGAGAATTGCACAACGAGCGGCTGACACCAGGGACCCAGCAGCTCGCCCAGTTATTTTTGTTTTGGGTTAATTTGATAAATGCCACTCCAAATCTGGTGTATCCGAGAAATGCCACTGCAATTTCCAAACTTTAAAAAATGCCATTTCATGCCATTTCTAGTGGCATTTTTCGAAGTCTGGAGTGGCGTTTTTCAAAGTTTGCAAAAATTGCAGTGGCGTTTTCCAAAGTTTGGAAATTGCAGTGGCATTCTTATGAATCGCCATAATTGGAGTGGCATTTATCTAATTTGTTTTTGAGACGGAAGCAGGGTGTCAACTGGGCCGTGCGGGACACTCTGGCCTGTCTAGACAGCCTTTTCTTTTATGTTTACCACAGACCAGCCCAGTAGTTTTTTCTTTCTGAAAATGGCTAGCCTAGTTCTTTTGTGATTTGTCAAGTAAGTCGCTTTATCAGGTCTGTTGGGCTGCAAATCTTTCAAGACGAGGAGAGCTTATTCGGCTGGCCGAGAAAATGGCCTATCAGTAATGAGAAATGGGCTGTACATTTTTAAAACACATCAAACCGGCAATTATTTTCAAATATCTTTTTTTCAGTTTGAGATTTTAAATTGCATTGATTTTTATGCGTGGACAATTTATTGGATTTTATATTGATATACATTTATTTTTAAAATCAGTCTAAATGTGACTCGAAATTTCGGGATTAAAAACAGTTCAGACCGCACCGACATATGCAAAATTTCGTATAATTTTTTAACCGTGGCCACAATATGGGCTGTAATGCTAACATAAACAATATGGGCTCCAAAAAACACATAAGAATTAGCAAATGGGATGTAAATTATTTGAAATAATGGCAGATGGGTTGTATGCTGTTTTCCATAGATTTGAGGCTTTCCACATATGGCATGTATACTGTTGGATGTCAATCCAACGGCCGTCGTGCTGCTTCAATCTCTGCTCTTCCTGCTCCAGCCGCTCAAACAAGCGCCGGCGGGACTGCCTGCTCTCTCCTCCCCGCGGCCGGCTGTGGTGCCGCGCAGGCCTCACCGCCCCACCGTACTCCCATCGCTGGCCTAGCCATCCCTCTACTCTCCCACACCTACTGTTATTCCCCGGCGACGGCAGACGAACCAGTAAACCCTCGTACAGTCGTACTCCCCTCCGCGTGGGAAACAAAAACAACGGTCGAGTCTTCCCTACCTCCGTGTCGTTCCCTTCCTAGGCCTCGCCGTCGTCCACCGCCCTGGTGCTCTCGGCGTGGCGTGGTCAGCATGGTCAACGACCGACATGCATCTGAAGTAGACTGTACGTGGAGAGGCTGATAGCTGGGTCCACGGCCGCACGCAAGGAAATGCCTCCTTATTACGCGCAAAATAATGATTTCCTCCAACTGACATCTGGGACGCACTGAAACGACCTCTGTATTTCGCGAAAAAAACGTTACCGCTGCTGACAGCTCGGACCCACCAGCTATATCTTCGCACGCAAGGAAGTGCCTCCTTATTACGCACAAAAAAATGAATACTCCCACTGCTAGCTGGGACCCAGTATAGTGGGCCTACTAATTTGACGGGGATGAAGGGCTTTGTCAACTTAGTCAATATGCACGATTCTAGCTCGACTGACCATACGATGTCCATCCAACGGCCGTAGTGCTTCTTCAACCTCTGGTCTTCTTGCTCCAGCCGCCCAAAGCAGCGCCGGTCGTGTCGCCTGCTCCTGCCTCCCGTGGCCGGCTGTGCTGCCGTGGAGGCCTCACCAACCCCATACTACTCCCACCGCTGGCCAGGCCATCCCTCCACTCCACTCACCCACACCCCCTGTTATTCTGCGGCGACGGCAGCGCAGCCGAACCAGTGAACCCTCGTACTCCTCTCCGTGTGGGCATCCACTGCCGCGTCTTCCCCGGCTCCATGTCATCCCCTTCCTATGCCTCGCCATCGTCCACCGCCGTGGTGCTGTCGGCGTGGCGTGGTCAATGTGGTCAATGACCGAATTCCATCGGAAGAATACTGTACGTGGAGAGGCTGACAGCTGGGTCCACGGCAGCCGCAAGGAAGTGCCTCCTTATTACGCGGAAAATAATTATTCCTCCACCTGACAGCAGGGACCCACCGGACGCCCACCAGTATATCGCGAAAAAACGTTTTCCCCTGACTGCTGGGACCCACCCGATGGGCCACCGTATTTCACGAAAAACAATGTTCCCCCTGCTGTCAGCTCGGACCCACCGAAAGTGCCTCCTTATTACACACAAAAAAATGAATACCCCCCTACTAGCTAGGACCCACCTTGGTGGGAGCCTGACTTGTGGGCCTACTAAGTTGACGGGGACGAAGGGCTTTGTCAACTTAGTCAATATGCACGATTCTAGCTCCATTGAACGTACGATGTCCATCCAACGGTCGTAGTGCTTCTTCAACCTCTGGTCTTCTTGCTCCAGCCGCCCAAACCAGCATCGGTCGTGCCTCGTGCTCCTGCCTCTCGTGGCCGGCTGCGATGCGGCGGAGGCCTCACCACTCCGTACTACTCCCACCGTTGGCCAGGCCATCCCTCTACTCACCCACACCCCCTGTTATTCTGCGGCGACGGCAGCCTCACACCGCAGTGAACCAGTGAACCCTTGTACTCCTCTACGCGTGGGCATCCACTGCTGCGTCTTCCCCGGCTCCGCGTCATCCCCTTCCTAGGACCCTCGTACTCCTCTACCCGTGGGCATCCACTGCTGCGTCTTCCCCGGCTCCGCGTTGTCCCCTTCCTAGGCCTCGCCGTCGTCCACCGCCCTGGTGCTCTCGGCGCGGCGTGGTCAACGTGGTCAAGGAACGACTTCCACCGGACGTGGACTGTACATGGAGAGGCTGACAGCTGGGTCCACGACCGCAGCAAGAAGTGCCTCCTTATTACATGGAAAATAATTGTTCCTCCACCTGACAGCTGGGACCCACCGGATGGGCCACTGTATTTCGCGAAAAAACGTTTCCCCTGACTGCTGGGACCCACAAGCTACATCTTCGCACGCAAGGAAGTGCCTCCGGGCAAAAAAACGATTCGCCCCCTCACTACTGGGACCCACCAGCTACATCTTCGCAGGCAAGGAAGTGCCTGACAGTCGGGACCCACCTGGTCGAAGCGTACCTAGCGTTGTCATTCTGGTCGCGAACGTGTACGTACATACTGGTCGATGTAGAGGCGTGCATGTGTCGTAGTAGAGGCGCGCCCGTGTCGTAGTAGAGGCGCACACATAGCATGTACACGTATGTACAGTGGCCAGGGTGCAAGAAAGAAAATATGGCCACGTATGTGTACATACAGGCGGGGCCTCAAACACCTACTCGTGCATACGTACGGCCAGGGCTCGTGTACATGGTCGGGTCAAAACGGAGAAACAGCATCGTCGTCGTGTTCATGGGGAGGCAACGGAATGCGTTGTGTTCATGGGGAGGCAACGGAACACGTGGGAGCCAACCGGCTGGGTCGGAACGGAATGCGTGGTCGTGTTCATCGGGAGGGCTTGGATGGAACAGGCGATGGAAACGAGGCCTGGCGTACTGCAAAACGGAGGAAACGGCCTTGTGTTCGACCGGCCACATTCGAAACGGGATCCTGTTCATCGGGAGGGGTCTGGGGTACCACGGAGGAAACGGACCTCCTACGGTCGAAAGGGGGGTCCTGTTGATCGGGAGGGGTGTGGCGTACCGCAAAACGAACGAAACAGACTTGTGTTGGAGCGCTACGGTCGAAATGGGGGTCCTGTTCATCGGGAGGGGTGTGGCATACCGCAAAATGGGACTCCACGGGATACTGTTCATCTCCACCGTCGACCCCCTCCAGCCTCCATGAGCTACTGTTCATCCACCGTCGACCTCCTCCAGCCTCCACCTGCGATTGATCATCCACGGGCTCCTGTTCATCCAGCCTCCACCGCGTGCTACACCACCGGCTACTGTTCAACCAGCCCTCTCCACGGGCTCTTGTTCAACCACCCCTCCACGGGCTACTGTTCATCCTGCCCTCCACCGTCTACTGTTCATCTTGCCCTCCACGGGGTGGTCCTGTTCATCCAGCCCTCCACGGGGTCCTGTTCATCCAGCCCCAACCGGCTCGATCGATCGGGGTCCTGTTCATCCAGAGGCAACACCAC
>NC_041384.1:86412670-86543685 GCF_002162155.2 Triticum dicoccoides
GTTCATCCAGAGGCAGCATCGATCGGCTTCAGTTAGCAGCAGTACCGAAGGAATCGCTCGATCGGGTTCAGTTAACAGCCATTGATCAATCGCTCGGGTTCAGTAATGCGTAGCCTGCAGTGCAATCGCTCAGGTTCAGTTAGAGCCCAACGCCTCGCTCGGGTTCAGTTAGAGCCAACGCCTCGCACACACGCGCGTACGTGTACGAGAGAAACGCGCATCACTCGGCCCCCGACCTCCCACCGTAACCGGGAACTCCCCGAAATTTTCCTCGCCCTCGCTTCTACCATGGTTTTTCCGTCATGGACGGCCCAAAGAATGTCATGCAGCTGCGTCTCCGGCCCGCCCAGGACGAAAAGCCCATTTTCTGTCATGATTTTTTGTCATAGAAGTAGGATCCCACCACATCTATGATGATACCGGGTTTTGTCATAATTATCGTCATAGAAGTGTCATATGTATGATAGAAAAAAAATTCGTTCGGCCCAAAATGTCACGGATGTGTCTTTTTTTGTAGTGGAAGTACTAGAGCAAAAACTATATAACTCAAAAGATATAAGTGAAGCACATAGAGTATTCTAGTAATTTCCGAATCATGTGTCTCTCTCACAAAAAGGTGTGTACAGCAAGGATGATTGTGGTAAACTAAAAATAAAAGACTCAAATCATACAAGACGCTCCAAGCAAAACACATATCATGTGGCGAATAAAAATATAGCTCCAAGTAAAGTTACTGATGGAAGTAGATGATAGAGGGGATGCCTTCCGGGGCATCCCCAAGATTTGGCTTTTAGGTGTCCTTAGATTATCTTGGGGTGCCATGGGCATCCCCAAGCTTAGGCTCTTGCCACTCCTTGTTCCATAATCCATCAAATCTTTCACCCAAAACTTGATAACTTCACAACACAAAACTTAAAGTAGAAAATCTCGTGAGCTCCGTTAGCGAAAGAAAACAAAACACCACTTCAAGGTACTGTAATGAACTCATTATTTATTTATATTGGTGTTAAACCTACTGTATTCCAACTTCTCTATGGTTTATAAACTATTTTACTAGCCATAGATTCATTAAAATAAGCAAACAACACACGAAAACAGAATCTGTCAGAAACAGAACAGTCTGTAGTAATCTGTAGCTAACGCAAGATCTGTAACCCCAAAAATTCTAAAATAAATTGCTGGACGTGAGGAATTTATCTATTAATCATCTTCAAAAATAATTAACTAAATAGCACTTTCCAAATAAAAATGGCAGCAATTCTCGTGAGTGCTAAAGTTTCTGTTTTTTACAGCAAGATTAAAAAGACTTTCCCCAAGTCTTCCCAACGGTTCTACTTGGCACAAACACTAATTAAACACAAAAAACACAACCAAAATAGAGGCTAGATAAATTATTTATTAAATAACAGCAAGGATAAATATTGGGTTGTCTCCCAACAAGCGCTTTTCTTTAAAGCCTTATAGCTAGGCATAATATTTCAATGGTGCTCACATGAAAGACAAGAATTGAAGCACAAAGACAACATCATAAAACACGCGACAAACACATCTAAGTCTAACATACTTCCTTTGCATAGGTGAGGGAGTCCTGGATTAGGGGGTCTCTGGACAGCCGTACTATATCCTTTGGCCGGACTGTTGGACTATGAAGATACAAGATTGAAGACTTCGTCCCGTGTCCGGATGGGACTTTCCTTGGCGTGGAAGGCAAGCTTGGCAATACGAATATGTCGATCTCCACCCTTTTAATGGACTCTGTGTAACCCTAGCCCCCTCCGCGTTGTCTATATAAACCGGAGGGTTTAGTCAGTAGGACAACATACAATCATACCATAGGCTAGATTCTAGGGTTTTGCCTCTATGATCTCGTGGTAGATCAACTCTTGTAATACTCATATCATCAAGATCAATCAAGCAGGACGTAGGGTATTACCTCCATCGAGAGGGCCCGAACCGGGGTAAACATCGTGTCCCTTGCCTCCTGTTACCATCCGCCTTAGATGCACAGTTCGGGACCCCCTACCCGAGATCGCCGCTTTTGACACCGACATTGGTGCTTTCATTAAGAGTTCCACTGTGTCGTCACCATAAGGCTTGATGGATCCTTCGATCATCGGTAAGAATGCAGTCCAGGGTGAGGTTTTCCTCCCCGGGCAGATCTTCGTATTAGGCGGCTTCGCACTGCGGGCCAACTCGCTTGGCCATCTGGAGCAGATCGAAAGCTACGCCCCTGGCCATCAGGTTAGGTTTAGAAACTTAAACTATGCTACCGACATCCGCAGAGACTTGATCTTCGACGGATTCAAGCCCATGTCAGGTGCGCCGCACAATCACGACGAGCATGACGTAACTCTGCCGTCGGACAGTGTTCGTGAGATCACACCTGCAACTACTCCGGCCCTCAATCCGGAGCAAATTGCGCCATCCGAGGATGGAGGGATAGACCCCGCCATGGAGGCCGCACTCTCAGTGACGATGGAGCCGGATACTGACTTCACCCCTTACGAGAGCCGTGTTGCCGAACCACTGGAATTTTCCCCGGCCACGGACTCCGAGCCGCTTGCGTCCGTGCCTATCGAATCTGATTGGGCGCCGATCATGGAGTTCACCTCCGCGGATATCTTTCAGCACTCACCTTTCGGCGACGTGCTAAATTCATTAAGGTCTCTCTCCTTGTCAGGAGAACCTTGGCCGAACTATGTCCGGCTAGAATGGGATGCGGACGACGAAGAAATCCGTTCCCCACCCACCACCCACTTAGTAGCCACTGTCGAAGATTTAACCGACATGCTCGACTTTGACTCCGAAGATATCGACGGTATGGAGGACGATGCAGGAGACGAGAAGGAACCACCGCCCACAGGGCACTGGACCGCCACCTCATCATATGATATATACATGGTGGACACCCCCAAAGAAGGCAATGGCGACGAGACAGCGGGGGATGACCCCTCCAAGAAGCAACCCAAGCGCCGACGTCAGCGGCACCGCTCTAAGTCCCGCCATAGCAAAAGTAGTGATGCCGGCACAAGAGACAATAACACTTCGGATAGTGCCGAAGACGAAAACAATCCCCTCCAGCATGATTTAGAGCGGGAGGGTGAACAAGCTAGCCCTCCAGAGCAGGCAGCAGATGGAGAATCAGAGGAGGACAATTACATGCCTCTCTCCGAAGACGAGGTGAGCCTCGGCGACGAAGAATTTATCATGCCTGAGGATCCCATCGAACAGGAGCACTTCAAGCACCGGCTTATGGCCATGGAAAATAGCTTGAAGAAAAAGCAACAACAGCTTCGAGCTGATCAAGATCTGCTAGCAGACAGATGGACTGAAGTCCTTGCGGCCGAGGAATACGAACTCGAGCGCCCCTCTAAGAGTTACCCAAAGCGCAGGTCGCTACCCCGACTCGAGGACGAAGCACTGAAACCTACATCACCACTATACGATGCGGCTGACCGGCCACCTCGTGGCCGAGCCAGAGAGGCGTTTCAGCCTGAAGTTCAACCTGCACCCCGCCGCCACTCAAAGAAAAATACCAAAGCCTGGGGAAACACGCGGGACCTACGAGACATATTGGAAATCAGGGCAAAACATGCAAGATCGATATACGGATCATGGGGGCACGCGCCAATGCAGGACGATGACCGTCATGCCGGATACACTAAAAGTAAATCCGGCCGGGCCGAATACAGCAGACAAGACTCATATGAATTGCATCGTGATATAGCCCAGCACAAAGGCGCCGCACAACCCCTATGCTTCACTGATGAAGTTATGGATCATGAATTCCCGGAGGGTTTCAAACCCGTAAATATCGAATCGTATGATGGTACAACAGATCCCACTGTATGGATTGAGGATTTCCTCCTCCACATCCACATGGCTCGCGGTGATGATCTGCATGCCATCAAGTACCTCCCACTAAAACTCAAAGGACCAGCTCGGCATTGGTTGAATAGCTTTCCAGCAGACTCCGTCGGCAGTTGGGAGGATTTGGAAGACGCATTCCTTGACAACTTCCAGGGCACTTATGTGCGACCACCGGATGCTGATGACTTGAGCCATATAACTCAGTAGCCAGGGGAATCAGCCAGGCAATTCTGGACACGGTTCCTAACTAAGAAAAACAAAATTGTCGACTGTCCGGATGGACAGGCCTTAGCGTCATTCAAGCATAACATCCGTGAAGAGTGGCTCACCTGGCACCTTGGCCAGGAGAAGCCGAAGTCTATGGCAGCCCTCACGACACTCATGACCCACTTTTGCATAGGCGAGGATAGCTGGCTGGCTCGCAGCAACAACACATCAAGGAATCCGAGCACTTCGGATACTAAAGATGCCAACGGCAGACCACGTCGTAACAGACACAAGCGCCGCAACAACGACGATAAAGCCGATGATACGACACTCAATGCCGGATTCGGAGGCTCTAGATCCGGTCAGCGGAAAAAGGCATTCAAAAGAAGTACTCCAGGCCCGTCCAGTTTTGATTGCATACTTGATCGCTCGTGTCAAATCCACGGCACCCCCGATAAGCCAGCCAATCACACCAACAGAGAATGCTGGGTCTTCAAGCAGGCCAGCAAGTTGAATGCCGAAAACAAGGACAAGGGGCTGCACAGTGATGACGAGGAGGAGCCCCGGCCGCCGAACACGGGAGGACAGAAGAGGTTCCCCCCACAAGTGAAGACGGTGAACATGATATACGCAACCCACATTCCCAAGAGGGAACGGAAGCGTGAACTAAGGGACGTCTATGCGATAGAGCTCGTCGCCCCAAAGTTCAACCCATGGTCCTCTTGTCCGATCACCTTCGATTGCAGGGACCACCTCACTAGTATCCGTCATTGTGGATCCGCCGCGTTGGTACTAGACCCCATCATCGACGGATTTCACCTCACTCGAGTCCTTATGGACGGCGGCAGCAGCCTGAACCTGCTCTATCAGGATACAGTGCGCAAAATGGGTATAGATCTCTCGAGGATCAAACCCACCAAAACCACCTTTAAGGGCGTCATCCCAGGTGTAGAGGCCCATTGCACGGGCTCAATCACACTGGAAGTGGTCTTCGGATCTCCGACAACGTCCGAAACGAGGAGTTAATCTTTGATATCGTCTTGTTCCGTTATGGCTATCACGCACCGCTCGGGCGAACCGCATTTGCAAAATTCAATGCGGTACTGCATTACGCATACCTCAAGCTCAAGATGCCAGGACCTAGGGGGGGTCATAACAGTCAATGGAAACATAGAACACTCGCTCTGCACGGAAGAGCACACTGCGGCCCTCGCAGCAGAAGCACAAAGCAGCCTTTTAAGGCAAACAACCAATTCGGCGATACAGCCTCCGGACATCATTAAGCGAGTCCGGAGTAACCTGCAACAGGATCGCCTGGCACGTTCAGAGCTCACCTAGCAATTCGGCCCCCATCCCAGTCCCAGTCAAGCGACAAAATCCGTGCCGCGCGCACATAATTACACACTGAAAATACCATGGGCATAGGCGGGGGCACGATCAGGGCACGTCCCGCAATGCGGCTTAACCGCCCTAGGGGCTGCATACCTTTATCATTTTTCTCTTTCAGGACCTTACTCTCTGGAAGCCCTTTCCGGCAGTATGACTGTTGGACACATTACGGGACAGAACAACCAAGGAGGCAAGAAGCTAAGACGTACAAGGGAACCCCCAGGTGGTCTCTAATAACAATCGATATGCCCGCTTTTTACTACCCATACACAGCTTGCCCTTGGATAGGACATGTCAAATAGTCCTATTTTTTGCTTATTGCACTACTTGTATCGGTACGCTTCGACGTATTATCTAAATAACAATGCATAGCATAAGCCTATTATTGCATTATCCATCCCTTTTTTCTTATATGTTCATTTACGACAACTTGCACCCATACATTCTGGTACGGTCAGTACGCCAGGGGCTTTCGTTTACCCCATAATATGGAGTGAAAAGTCCGAACACTTTCGACAGTGCGGCACCCCGAACTTATAGCATTATATGCATCAACTCCGAATCATGTCTTGGATCAATAGTTGGGTTTGCCCGGCTCCCATGTTTTGGTACCTTACGTTCCGCTATATCAGCTAAGGTAGCGCTGGGAGAACTACTGCAATTGTGTCCCGGTTCTTCCGGACGAGCACCTCAGTAGAGAAAGCCAAAAACTGACTATCATGATAAGGCGAGAGTCGGTCGCTGTTCGAGAGGTCTCAAGTCCTTAAAGACTTTTTCCGCTTCAGGCGAGGAGTCGGCCTTGCCCGACTTAGGCGTATATAGCGCCCCAAATTCGGCCTTCCGAATACTAGGGGCTTCGCCAAAATTTAAAATTGTAGACTTCTATGGCTAAGTGAGAGTGATAAAGCCTTATAGTCTGATTGCCTGGTTCGTTGTGCTGAACACCTCCCTCGAAGGACACAAAATTGGGATAAAGAGTGCTCAGGTTTATCCCGAACACCCCTGTACTAGTTACATGGGGGCAGAAGCCGACGACTAGCCAACTCTCAGATTTTATAAACGACCGCATAGAAGGTAATATTTTAAATTCAAAAAGCGTTGCATAGCGCAAATGAACTCGTTTCACATTACAGGATCCCAATAGCATGTTCATTAAAAAATTACATCTCTAGGACATTCCTCCGCCACAAGGCGGGAACCCTTCAGGACACTGTCATAATACATTTCGGGGCAGCAATGCTCCTTGCCCTCCAGCGGCCCCTCCTTCACCAGCTTTACAGCGTTCAGCTTCGCCCGGTGCACCTTCGCCCGGGCAAAAGCCCTGCGCGCACCCTCGATGCAGACGGACCGCTTTATGACTTCAAGTCGTGGGAAGGCATCCACAAGCCGCCTCACCAGACCAAAGTAGCTGCTAGGTAGGGGATCTCCAAGCCACATCCGGACTATAAGACCCTTCATGGCCTGTTCGGCCGCCTTGTGAAGCTCGACCAGTTGCTTCAGCTGGTCGCTCAAGGGCATTCGGTGTTCGGACCCAGTATACTGAGACCAGAACAACTTTTCCGTCGAGCTTCCCTCCTCAGCTCGGTAAAACTCCGCGGCATCCAGTACACTGCGAGGAAGATCTACGAATGCTCCTGGAGAGCTCCGAACTCGGGTAAGTAAAAGGAAAGTTTCCTTCACATGCTTGCTTGCATAATGAATGCATTACCCGCTGCTATCTTCGTCACCGCATCAATCTCCTGGAGGGCCTTGTGGGCTTCAGCCTTGGCGCTCCGTGTGCTTTCGAGCGCCTTCGCAAGCTCGGACTCTCGCGTCTTAGAGTCAAGCTCCAAGGACAAGTGTTTTTTGGCAAGAGCCTCGAGCTCTCACTACACCTCGCCTACCTGGGCTTCTTGCTTTTCCCGCTCAATGCGCTCCTTAGCCGCTTTGTCTTCGGCCTCGGACAACGCCTTCTTCAGGGTCGCCACCTCAGTCGTGGCCCCTGGCAAATTCATGATGATCCTTTTACTTTACAACTGAATTTCCTTTTAATATATAGACAAGATATTGCTTACCTTTGCTCTCCTCGAGCTGCCTCTTGGTAAGGCCGAGCTCTTCCTCGGACCGCTCAAGGTCCTGCTTCAGTGCAGCGACCTCTGCAGTACGTGCGGCAGCGGCCAGCAGTGAAGCCTGCATATGCACATAGACATGTTCTGATTAGACTCCTGAGTCATTATTTGATCCTCTATTCGGCCTTTCTTCACGAACGCCAAACAGAGCATCAGGGGCTACTGTCTATGCGGTAATATTTTCCTATATTTTGATTGCTTACCTCAAAGCCTGTTAGGAGGCTGGCATAAGCTTTGGTTAGTCCGTTTTTGGCGGACTGGACTTTCTCGATCACCGCACTCATGATAGTGTGGTGCTCTTCGTCGATGGAAGCGCCATGAAGCGCTTCCAGCAAGTTGTCCGGTGCCTCTGGATGGACAGAGGCCACCGGCACAGGCGGCTTGCCCCTTGATGTCTACTGATAACCCAGAAGTATAGGGAATCGCAACAGCTTTCGAGGGTAGAGTATTCAACCCAAATTTATTGATTCGACATAAGGGGAGCCAAAGAATATTCTCAAGTATTAGCAGCTAAGTTGTCAACTCAACCACACCTGGAAACTTAGTATCTGCAACAAAGTGTTTAGTAGCACTGTAATATGATAGTGGTGGTAGCGGCAACAAAAGTAAAGACAACAAAAGTAATGTTTTTGGTATTTTGTAGTGATTGTAACAGTAGCAGCGGTAAAGTAAATAAGCGAGAACCAGTATATGGACATTGGATGTCATTGATAACGGGATCACATCATTAGGAGAATGATGTGATGGACAAGACCTAATCCTAAGCATAGCACAAGATCGTGTAGTTCGTTTGCTAGAGATTTTCCAATGTCAAGTATCTTTTCCTTTGACCATGAGATCGTGTAACTCCCGGATACCGTAAGAGTGCTTTGGGTGTATCAAACGTCACAACGTAACTGGGTGACTATAAAGGTGCACTACAGGTATCTCCGAAAGTGTCTGTTGGGTTGACATGGATCGAGACTGGGATTTGTCACTCCATATAACGGAGAGGTATCACTGGGCCCACTCGGTAATGCATCATCATTATGAGCTCAAGGTGACCAAGTGGTTGATCATGGGATCATGCATTACTGTACGAGTAAAGTGACTTGCCAGTAACGAGACTGAACAAGGTATTGGGATACCGACGATCGAGTCTCGGGCAAGTAACATACCGATTGACAAAGGGAATTGTATACGGGGTTGATTAAATCCTCGACATCGTGGTTCATCCGATGAGATCATCGTGGAGCATGTGGGAGCCAACATGGGTATCCAGATCCCGCTGTTGGTTATTGACCGGAGAGTCGTCTCGGTCATGTCTGCTTGTCTCCCGAACCCGTAGGGTCTACACACTTAAGGTTCGGTGACGCTAGGGTTGTGAAGATATGTATATGCAGTAACCCGAATGTTGTTCGGAGTCCCGGATGAGATCCCGGACGCCACGAGGAGTTCCGGAATGGTCCGGAGGTAAAGAATTATATATAGGAAGTGTTGTTTCAGCCATCGGGACAAGTTTCGGGGTTATCGGTATTGTACCGGGTTCACCGGAGGGGTCCCGTGGGCCCACCGGGTGGGGCCACCTATCCCGGGGGGCCACATGGGCTGTAGGGGGTGCGCCTTGGCCTGCATGGGCCAAGGTCACCAGCCCCAAAAGCCCATGCGCCTAGGGTTCCACAAAAGGGAAGAGTCCCAATGGTGGAAGGCACCTCTAGGTGCCTTGGGGGGAGGGAAACCTCCCCTTGGCTGCCGCACCTAGGAGATTGGATCTCCTAGGCTGGTGCACCACCCCCCTTGGCCCTCCTATATATAGTGGGGGAGAGGAGGGACTTGACACACCAGCCCCTGGCGCCTCCCTCTCTTCCCGTTACGTCTCTCTCTCGTAGTATAGGCGAAGCCCTGCTATTGTGACGCCCTGCATCCACCACCACGCCGTCGTGCTGCTGGATCTTCATCAACCTCTCCTCCCCCCTTGCTGGATCAAGAAAGGAGGAGACGTCTCCCGTCCCGTACGTGTGTTGAACGCGGAGGTGCCGTCCGTTCGGCGCTTGGTCATTGGTGATTTGGATCACGTCGTGTTGGACTACATCATCCCCGTTCTTCGAACGCTTCCGCTCGCGATCTACAAGGTAGGTAGATGCATCTAATCACTCGTTGCTAGATGAATTCCTAGATGGATCTTGGTGAAACGAGTAGGAAAATTTTTGTTTTCTACAACATTCCCCAACAATCTTTTGTCCTACCCTCCCGTGGCAGCGGGGTGCTCTTGCAAATTAAGGGATATTAAGGCCTCCTTTTAATAGAGAACCGGATCAAAGCATTAGCACATAGTGAATACATGAACTCCTCAAACTATGGTCATCACCGGGAGTGGTCCCGATTATTGTCACTTCAGGGTTGCCGGATCATAACACATAGTAGGTGACTATAGACTTGCAAGATAGGATCAAGAACTCACATATATTCATGAAAACATAATAGGTTCAGATCTGAAATCATGGCACTCGGGCCCTAGTGACAAGCATTAAGCATAGCAAAGTCATAGCAACATCAATCTCAGAACATAATGGATACTAGGGATCAAACCCTAACAAAACTAACTCGATTACATGATAAATCTCATCCAACCCATCACCGTCCAGCAAGTCTACGATGGAATTAGTCACGCACGGCGGTGAGCATCATGAAATTGGTGATGGAGGATGGTTGATGATGACGACGGTGACGAATCCCCCTCTCTGGAGCCCCGAACGGACTCCAGATCAGCCCTCCCGAGAGGTTTTAGGGCTTGGCGGCGGCTCCATATCGTAAAACGCAATGATTTCTTCCCTTTGATTTTTTTCTCTCCGAAAGCAAATATATAGAGTTGGAGTTGGCGTCGGAGGGCATCCAGGGGGCCCACGAGGTAGGGGGCGCGCCCTAGGGGGGGCGCCCCCCACCCTCATGAGAAGGGTGTGGGCCCCCTGGTCTTCATCTTTGGCGAGGATTTTTTATTATTTTTTCTAAGATGTTCCGTGGAGTTTCAGGTCATTCCGAGAATATTTGTTTTCTGCACATAAAACAACACCACGACAATTCTGCTGAAAACAGCGTCAGTCCGGGTTAGTTCCATTCAAATTATACAAGTTAGAGTCCAAAACAAGGGCAAAAGTGTTTGGAAAAGTAGATACGACGGATACGTATCAACTCCCCCAAGCTTAAACCCTTGCTTGTCCTCAAGCAATTCAGTTGACAAACTGAAAGAAAGAAGAACTTTTACAAACTCTGTTTGCTCTTGTTGTTGTATCTATGTCAAGCCAGCATTCGAGTTTTCAGGATAGATCATAACTAACCACATTTGCAATAATTCTCAGGTCTCATAATTACTCATATCAATAGCATAATCAACTAGCAAGTCATAATAATAAATCTCGGATGACAACACTTTCTCAAAACAATCATAATATGATATAACAAGATGGTATCTCGCTAGCCCTTTCTAAGACCGCAAAACATAAATGCAGAGCACCTTTAAAGATCAAGGACTGACTAGACATTGTAATTCATGGTAAAAGAGATTCAATCATAGTCACACCCAACATAGATTAATAGTGATGAATGAAAATGACAGCTGTGCTCTCCAGCTAGTGCTTTTTAATAAGAGGGTGATGACTCAACATAAAAGTAAATGGATAGGCCCTTCGCAAAGGGAAGCAGGGATTTGTAGAGGTGCCAGAGCTCAGTTTTGAAATAGAGATAAATTGTATTTTGAGCGGTATACTTTCATTGTCAACGTAACAACTAAGAGAAGGCGATATCTTCCATGCTACACACATTATAGGCGGTTCCCAAACAGAATGGTAAAGTTTATACTCGCCCTCCACCAACAAGCATCAATCCATGGCTTGCTCGAAACAACGAGTGCCTCCAACATACATCAGGTTCCAGGGGGAGTTTTGTTTGCAATTAATTTTGATTTAGTTTGCATAAAGCATGGGACTGGGCATCCCGGTGACCAGCCATTTTCTCGTGAGTGAGGAGTGGAGTCCACTCCTCTTGAGAATAACCCGCCTAACACGGAAGATAAGGACAGCCTTGGTTGATACATGAGCTATTTGAGCATACAAAACAGAATGTTTATTTGAAGGTTTAGAGTTTGACACACACAAATTTACTTGGAACGGCAGGTAGATACCGCATATAGGAAGGTATGGTGGACTCATCTGGAATAACTTTGGGGTTTAAGGGATTGGATGCACAAGCAGTATTCCCGCTTAGTACAGGTGATGGCTAGCAAAAGACTGGGAAGCGACCAACTAGAGGGCGACAACAGCCATGTACATGCATTAAAATTAATAAACATTGGATGCAAGCATGAGTAGGATATAATCCACCATGAACATAAATATTGTGAAGGCTATGTTGATTTTGTTTCAACTACATGCGTGAACATGTGCCAAGTCAAGTCACTTAAATCATTCAAAGGAGGATACCACCCCATCATAATACATCATAATCCTCTCAATAGCATGTTGGCACACAAGGTAAATCATTATAACTCATAGCTAATCAAGCATGGCACAAGCAGCTATGATCTCTAATTGTCATTGCAAACATGTTTATTCATAATAAGCTGAATCAAGAACGAGGGACTCATCATATTTACAAAAACAAAAGAGGTCGAGTTCATCCCAGCTTTTCTCATCTCAGTCAGTCCATCATATATCATCATGATTACCTTTCACTTGCACGACCGAACGATGTGAATAATAATAAGAGTGTACGTGCATTGGACTAAGCTGGAATCTGCGAGCATTCAATAAATACGAGAAGACAAGGCAATATGGGCTCTTGGTTAAATCAACAATAATGCATATAAGAGCCACTTCAACAATTTAATTAAGGTCTCCTCCTACTGACCCCCAAATAAAAGAAAAGAAATAAAACTATTTACACGGGAAAGCTCCCAACAAGCAAAAGAAGAACGGAAATATTTTTGGGTTTTCTTTTTAATTATTACTACTACAGCAGAAAAATAAACTACTACTAATTTTTTGGTTTTTCTTAAGGTTTAACAAACACACAAGAAGAAAGTAGGAAAAAGAAAATAAACTAGCATGGATATTACAGTGAAAAAGTATGAGCACCGACATCTAGTAATGAGTGTGTGTGAACATAAATGTAATATCGGTGAGAAATACGTACTCCCCCAAGCTTAGGCTTTTGGCCTAAGTTGGTCTATGGCCACGGCTGGCCTGGTGGATATCCATAATAATAGTTGTTGGGGTCGTACTGTGATGAGGAAGAATAGTTGGGATCATACTGATGTGCAGCGGTTATTGCTTGCTGAGCTCCAGCGTGGAGTCGAGCTGCCTCCGCTCTCCTCCCGTACTCTTCTTCCTCCTCTCTGGTAATGACATATCTTCTTTTTGTCTGTGAATCAAAGAAGGTAGGAGCAGGGAGAGTAATACGGAAAACATGTTGTTTATCAAAAATTAAACGATATAAGAGAGGTGATTCAGGCCTCTCAACAAACTGGTGCGAAGCCATAGAGTCATAATCTAAATATGCAGGAGGAAACTCCGTATCACCCTCACGAATGTCTATCTCAAGAAAATGAGCTAAGCGGGTTGCATAGATTCCTCCAAAGAAATCTCCATTATGTCTATTATGATGCAACCTACAATCTACAATGGCTCCCATATGATAAGATTGGTCTCCTGACACAGCACTCCTAAGAATGCTAAGATCAGGGACACACACATGTGACATGCTTCATCCTTAGCATTTATGCATCTACCGATGAAGAGAGCAAAATAATGTATAGCAGAAAAGTGAATGCTCCCTATGGTAGCCTGCGTTATATCTCTAGATTCCCCCACAGTTATACTAGCAAGAAAGTTTCTAAATTCAGATTTAGGGGGATTATCGGTGTCAAAACCGACGGATCTCGGGTAGGGGGTCCCGAACTGTGCGTCTAGGCCGGATGGTAACAGGAGACAAGGGACACAATGTTTTACCCAAGTTCGGGCCCTCTCGATGGAGGTAAAACCCTACGTCCTACTTGATTAATATTGATGATATGGGTAGTACAAGAGTAGATCTACCTCGAGATCAAGGAGGCTAAACCCTAAAAGCTAGCCTATGGTATGATTGTTGTATGATGAAGTTGTCCTACGGACTAAAACCCTCCAGTTTATATAGACACCGGAGAGGGTTAGGGTTACACAAAGTTGGTTACAATGGTAGGAGATCTTGAATATCCGCATCGCGAAGCTTGCCTACCACGCCAAGGAAAGTCCCATCCGGACACGGGACGGAGTCTTCAATCCTGTATCTTCATAGTCCTGGAGTCCGGCTGAAGGTATAGTCCGGCTACCCGAACACCCCCTAATCCAGGACTCCCTCAGTAGCCCCTGAACCAGGCTTCAATGACGACGAGTCCGGCGCACAGATTGTCTTCGGCATTGCAAGGCGGGTTCCTCCTCCAAATTATTCATAAAAGTTTGTAAACACCAAGAGTAGTGTCCAACTCTGCAAAATAAGATTCCACGTATTGCCATAGAGAGAATAATATTAACACAAATCTAATCTGCTGACGTATTCCGCAGCGTGATATCACACTACGGCCAAGCCTTTATTCGAATCGTTTTCACTTCTCCACCTCAGCGTGTTTTGCGAGGCGGTTTCCTTGGCACGTCTTGTCAAAGCAGAGATCGTGCCCCCTTTGTTTATGGGATTCTCGTTAATACGGACGTGGGTAACCCAGCCGCGCCACTTATCACGGTGTTTGGGAGGCAAGCGAGTTTTACTAGGCTGGCGGGGCCGCATAGTCGCATCCGCCCATATAAGGGGATAGGGATCCACCTTTTTACCTACGCCCTCTTCCTCCTTTGCCTACCCATCTCCTGCGCACCCGAGCTCCAGCGCCCAAGCCCGCACTTCCTCCCTCAACCTCTCCAACAATGTCCGGAGCGGGAGGCAAGTGGATGGTCTCCTCCGTCACGGAGGGCCATGTCAAAAGGTTAAGGAAGGCCGGATACTTGTCCAAAGACATCGCGCACCGGCTTCCTAAGGAGGGGCAGCTTCTCCCCACCCCAAGGCCCCATGAGAGGGTAGTATTTCTTCCCCACTTCCTCCGCGGACTGGGTTTTCCTCTCCACCCATTTGTCCGCGGGCTCATGTTCTACTATGGCCTAGATTTCCACGATCTGGCCCCAAACTTCATCCTCAATATCTCGGCGTTTATCGTCGTGTGCGAGGCTTTCCTCTGCATTCGCCCCCATTTCGGCCTCTGGCTCAAGACCTTCAACGTTAAGCTAAAGGTGGTGTGCGGCAACCAGGCGGAGTGCGGAGGTGCCATGGCGGGCAAAATTGCCAACGTCCTATCGCTCGAGGGCTCCTTTGTGGAGACCTTGAAGGGGTGGGAGTCAGGGTGGTTTTACATCACCGAGCCAAGCGATCCGAAGTGGGTCGCAGCCCCTGAATTCCGATCCAGACCCCCTACGCGACTCACGTCCTGAAAGGAGACGAGCTTGTCGTGGGGCGACGAAGAAGAGTTGACCGGACTGCAAAAATGCATCCAGTCCCTGGTGAACAAGCAGCTCAAGCTTGTCAACATAATCCAGGTCATGCTCGTCCACCGGATCCTTCCGTGTCAAGAACGGGATTTCAATTTGTGGGAGTTCAACCCGGCGCAGCACCGAACTCTAAGCAGGCTCTTCGACACGACATACGAAGATGTCTAGGGAGCTAACCAAAGGCGCCGAGGCTCCCACATCCGCCAACGAAGACAGCGGATTCAGCTCGCAGCGTCCTGCTGGCGAGGTAAGATATTTCCATCTTTTACAGGATGTTAAGTTTTTTCATAGTTTGACTCTATGCGGGATCTAAACTCCCTCACCTTTGACAGGATTGGCGGGAGAAATCCGGACAGATTAACTATCCGGCTCCCTTGCCCGAAGACCCAGCCCCTGCTCTCCTAGAGAAGCTGCTGGTTCCGGCACCTTATGTGGTGCCGGAGAAGAAGGCCAAGAAGAAGAAGGCCACGGGGACTCGAAAGAGTTCCCGGCATATGGTGGTGTCGGACTTGTCGTCCGACGAGTCCGAGACGCACTCCTCCCGTGAAGGCGGGGAGGAGGAAGAAGAAACCTCTCCCCCTCCAGCGGGGGGAGGAAAGAAGAGGGAGGCCTCCCCAGTAAGGGAGGCCGAGGGGTCCAAGAAGAGGAAAACCCCTCCGCCGGACTACGTCCCCAACGCCGACGAGGACGAAGAGGAGTGGCCGGACAGGGCCAAGCGTCCGGCGAGATCGTAAGTGTTCGGATACCAGAGTAACTCGTGATATTCCTTTTGTTGCACAGCTTTCCCTAATGTCGGATATAATCATGCAGTTCGCCCAAGGACGGGTTCGACGAGTCGTCGAGCGGCTCCCTGGATTCATCGGACGTGAATTCAGTTCCGCCTACTGCTTCCCCTTGTGCTGCGGATGACGCCGAAGTGGCTTCACGACAAGCTCCGGGGCGAGAGGAGGTGGTCCAAGAGGAGCCGCGAGGCGACCTCCCGGACTCCAGGAGTGAAGGGGACAAGACCCCCTGGGCTCCAAGTCCAGCTTTAAGCCGGACACTGCGCCAGAATCATCAACGATTCCGGACCGCGGTAGGCGAACTCCTGCCAAGAGGAGCAAGCCTACTGAGCCGGCGTCCTCCGTCCAGCCGGAGGCACCGGACAATCTGCTGGAGGAGCTTAAGGGTGCCTCCATCGACGAGGAGCACCATGCCATCATGAGTATGGTGATCCAGAAGGTTCGGTCCGCCAAAAGCGGACTAACTGAAGCTTGTGCTAGCCTTCTAACAGGCTTCGAGGTAAGTAAAAATATGTAAAAATATTACCGTATAGACAGTAGCCCCTGATGCTTTGTTTGGCGTCCGGAAAGAAAAGCCGAATAGAGGATCTATTAAATATCACAGGAGTCTAACTAAAAAGGAGTCAATATACGTATGCAGGCTTCGTTGCTGGCCACCGCCGCACTGATTGCGGAGGTTGGTGCCCTGAAGCAGGGCCTCGAGCAGACCGAGCAAGAGCTCGGCCTTGCCAAACGGCAGCTCGAGGAGAAAGAAGGTAAGAGATACTAGAAAAAATGCCTATAGGGAGGCGCAATTGCAAAATATGACAGGAGTATACAGCTTATTGTAGGGGCCACAACTGAGGTGGCGACTGTCGGTGTCAAAACCGGCGGATCTCGGGTAGGGGTCCCGAACTATGCGTCTAGGCCGGATGGTAACAGGAGACAAGGGACACAATGTTTTTTTACCCAGGTTCAGGCCCTCTCGATGGAGGTAATACCCTACTCCTGTTTGATTAATATTGATGATATGGGTAGTACAAGAGTAGATCTACCACGAGATCAAGGAGGCTAAACCCTAGAAGCTAGCCTATGGTATGATTGTTGTGTATGGAGTTGATTACCTACAGACTACAACCCTCTGGTTTATATAGACACCGGATAGGGTTAGGGTTACATAAAGTCGGTTACAATGGTAGGAGATCTTGAATATCCGCATCGCCAAGCTTGCCTTCCACGCCAAAGAAAGTCCCATTCGGACACGGGACGAAGTCTTCAATCTTGTATCTTCATAGTCCAGGAGTCCGGCTGAAGGTATAGTCCGGCTACCCGAACACCCCCTAATCCAGGACTCCCTCAGTAGCCCCTGAACCAGGCTTCAATGACAACGAGTCCGGCGCGCAAATTGTCTTCGGCATTGCAAGGCGGGTTCCTCCTCCAAGTCCTTCATAGAAGATTGTAGACACCAAGAGTAGTGTCCGGCTCTGCAAAATAAGCTTCCACATATTGCCATAGAGAGAATAATATTAACACAAATGAAATCTGCTGACGTATTCCGCAGTGCGTCATCACACTACAGCCAAGTCCTTCACTCGAATCGTTTTCAGTTTTCCACCTCAGGGTGTTTTGCGAGGCGGTTTCCTTGGCACCTCTTGTCAAAGCAGAGATCGTGTACTCCCCTTTTACGGGATTCTCATCAATACAGACATGGGTAACCCAACCGCGCCACTTATCACGACGCTTGGGAGGCAAGCGAGTTTTACTAGGCAGGTGGGGACGCACAACCGCATCCGCCCATATAAGGGGACAAGGATCCACCTTTTTACCTACGCCTTCTTCCTCTTTTGCCTATCCATCTCCTGCGCACCCGAGATCCAGCGCCCAAGCCCGCACTTCCCAACTCAACCTTCTCCAGCAATGTCCGAAGCGGGAGGCAAGTGGATGGTCTCCTCCGCCACGGAGGGCAAAGTCAAGAAGCTAAGGAAGGCCGGATACCTGTCCAAGGACATCGCGCACCGGCTTCCCGAAGAGGGGCAGCTTCTCCCCACCCCAAGGCCCCATGAGAGGGTAGTATTTCTCCCCCACTTCCTCTGCAGACTGGGTTTTCCACTCCACCCATTTTGTAGCGACCTGACCCGAATGGGTCAAGTCTCTGTTCTTAAGTGTCATTCCTGGATCGGTATGCTGACACACACAGTACTCGAGGATTTATAACAGAGGTAAATCACATGTAAAAGTAACGTAAATACTATTACCTCAAATCCAAAATAGCGGAAGTAACAAGGTTGTGGATTCCCATCAACACCAACGGCAAAGTTGAGTGTAGAAATTGTAACCCTAATGTATCACTTACTCGTCGTAAGATAATCCTGCAACATGAGACGTTGCAGCCATAGAGGGTCAGTACATTGAATGTACTGGCAAATTCACACCATAGAGAATGATGAATAAAGACTATCACTACATGCATATTTGGCTGGTGGAAAAGCTCTATGGTTATAAGGTTTTTGCGTAAAGCCAATTTTTCCCTACTGCAAAGGAATAAATTTTATTTAACTATCATGGTGGTTGTTGAACATTGAGAATGGTTGACAGCATTCTCAATCCCAATTAAGTAACATCATTAAACCCAACAATATTCATTTAAAGTAACGTGATGAGATCAACAGGATAATCCAAGAACTAGATACTCAAGATGTCCATAACCGGGGACACGGCTAATCATGATTAGTTTGTACACTCTGCAGAGGTTTGCGCACTTTTCCCCACAAGACTCGATCTCCTCCGTTGGTTTTCTCGCACTACATGGTGTTTGAGAAATGGATGACCCAGACATAGCCTTTCAGAAGCGCTAGCACCTTACGTTGGATAGACCGGTACACCTACTTTCCCCTACATCTGCTAGTCTACCCTGTAAGAGTTCGCACGACTTAATCAACTATGCCAGAGCCCATAATGGCTTGTGGCTGCACACGGAAGTTTCTAGTATGAATAATCTCATGATCCCTTTGAGCCTGGGTGGCGGACCGTAGGATGATCACACGATATATCCCCGGGATCTCCTAGGACAACACTGGTATATCCCCAGGTGTCCGGGCAAGTCCACTGGTATATCCCCAGGGTGCCCCTAGCAATCCACCCAGATGTGTATTCAAGTTGCCACCTTAAGTTGAACCATTAAATAACAATCTCACATCTGTCATGGATTTCACTCATACCCAAACCACGTCTACGAGCATAGCATGGCAATATAAGCATAACGTAAAAGTAACTTCCAAGGTTTGAATGCAGGGCAATAGGTTCCTACCTCATCAACTACTTCCCAATACCCACAATTTAATTAGATCCTAATCATGCAATGTTTGAGGTTTGATCTAATGCAATAAAAACTGGGTATGAAAGAGGTATGATGTCACATCCCTAGCTTCAGGCATTGCTCTAGGTTAGCTTCATGTGTGCATCATGTCTATATTTTTGAAACTTGAATTGAGGAATATTGGAAGCCTCAAAACCCTAAATAAAAGAGGGGAAAAAACCCTAGAAATCTTATTCATTGCTCCAAAAGGCTCTTCTTAAATGTTTGATAATTTTTGGTAAGGGTTCTGGTCCCAACCAAAATATTGAACATTTTTAAGGATTTATTTTTGGGACTTTGAATTTAAATCATAGCTATTTGAATTGGACTTATATCTACTGTTAAATAAATATAGGTCCAATAATTCTGAAATATTTTTGTGGAGCATTGTTTTAATTCTTTTAGCTCCTAAAAATATTGTCAGAAGCAAAATAAATTGAATTGGTTTCAAAACCAAATTCAAAACAAACCTGCAAAATAGAAAACAGAGTTAAAACAAAACAGAGAGAAAAAAAATAAAAAGAGTAAAGCCTACCTGGCCTCACCCGTGCAGCCCACCAGCCGGCCCAGCTCCCCCACCTGGCCGGCCCAGCCCACCTCCTCCCCCTTGTCATCTTCCTCCCCTCGCACCGAAGCAGCTCGGTGGCGAGCGCCGATGCCGCCTCGGCCACCTCCTGCTTCCACCGAGGCGTTCCCGAGCCTCCCCCTCACGCCACCACGATGCCCCGACCCCCTGGAACCCCTCGACCTCTCCCATCGTCTCCCCCCTCTCTCTGGCTCCCTCTCTCCTCCACCGAGCGGAGCCCCGTCGCCACCGACGCCATTCGCCGCGGCCACCGGCCACCCCTAGCCTCTCCGATGCACCCAGGAGCTCCGCCTCGACCCCCTCTTCCTCCCCACCGATCCACAGCCCTCCGGAAGCCTGCATCGCCGCCATCGCCGTTGTCTTCTACCTCGGACCCGCCGGCCATCTTCATCAAATTCGCCGGCTCCGAACCGTCCCCGACCTCGCCGAGCATCTCTTCGTGACCGTGGTGAGCCCCCGGTCCTCTTCCCCCTAATCCCGCCTTCGTTTGTTTGCCGTAGCCGCCGCCCCCTTGCTTACCGTAGCCGTCGCCGCGCGGGCTCGTCGCCGGCGAAGCCCCGGTGACCAAATGGCCCCACGCGTGCGTCCGTTGCACTTGCAACGACCCGTGGAGTAACGCTAGCGTGGCAACTAGCTCGTTTGCAAGCCGCAGCGCTAACCCCGCACCCACCCGAGTTCCGGCCGCCGCCTCGCTCACCGCCGTTGCTGATTCCGACCACCTCAGCACCTCCCGCTGCTACCAAACGATGCGCCTCACCACGACGCGTCCGTAGAGATCAACCGCGGCTCAAACCGCTGTCTGTACATGAAACCCGAGCAACTCCGGCGTGTTGCCGCCCCGGGTTTGGTCGCCGCCGGCTGGTCTCCGGTGACGCCGACGTGGCGCACTTACTTAGGGGCTAATGACCCTGTTAACTAACCCTGTGACACTGACAGTGGGCCCCGTAGCGGGTCAAAGCCCGGGTCAACGCGGGATTAGCCCCTGTGTCACTGACGTGTGGACCCCACACGTCAGGTTTGACCCTGACCGACCCCTGTTGACTTGCTGACGTCACGGTGACGCACTGCTGACGCAGTAAATGTTTCTGGAATTTAGATAATTCTTAAATGATTTATTAATTCCAGAAAATAGCTAAAACTTCAATAAATCATAGAAAATTAACCGTAGCTCCAAATTAAATAAATTATATATGAAAAATTATCAGAAAAATTCAAGGAATCCATCTGTACCATTTTCATGCATGTTAGAACAACTTATAGTTGCTGTTTAGCACAAATCAATTAAAGGGCATTTATATAATCACATAAGGAGTTTGAATTTGAATATTATATTCAAACCAACTTCATTTAATCTGGTTTTAGATGCATTAGCCCAAAACACATTCATATTGCCATGTCATAGCATGCATCATATTGTGCATTGCATTGATCGTGTTTTTCTGTATTGCCGGTAATTGTCCCCTCTCGATAGGCGTGTACCGACGATGTGATCGATGACACCGATGAAGAGCTATATTATCTTCAGAAGTGCCAGGCAAGCAAAACCCCCTTGTTCATTCCGATAAAATCCCACTCTCTCGCTCCTGCTCTCTTTTACTGCATTAGGACAACACCGATTTAACTGTTACATGCTGCGGTAGTTGAACCCCTTTACCCTCTGCATGACCTGTCATTGCCACAGTAAATAGATGAAACCCACTAGCATGAGTAGGAGTTGTTTGAGCCCTGTTGTGCCTACTCATTCATGTTTGTCTGTCATGCCTGCTATTGCTTAGAGTTGAGTCAGGTCTGATTCATCGGGGATGAATCAGAGGCGTGTGAACATGTCCTACTGTGTGTGAGCTAAGTGTGTGAACACGATTTGGTAAAGGTAGCGGTGAGAGGCCATGTAGGAGTACATGGTGGGTTGTCTCATTGCAGCCGTCCTCAGGAACTGAGTTCTGTGTTTGTGATCCATGACCAGCTACTACCACACATTGGAATGCTTAAGTGCCCCTCTCGACTTATTAATCAACATGATCTCTGTCCAGGAGTTGCAACTAGTTTCTGGTGTTTGTAGGTAGTGTTAGTAGTCTACCAAGTGGCACCCGGTACAAGTGGGCTTGGGACAGACTAGGCACAGTGGCACGGTGTACCAAGTGGCACCCGGATGGTGGGCTTGGGAACCCTGCTCACATCGTTTGGGGCCGTAAGCGACACCCCGGCCGGATCTCCTTGCGGATGGAACCCGAATAGGCGATAAACCTGGACTAGGGACTTGTTCGGTTAGTCAGGTCGTGGCCGACTCCCTCGCCCGGCTTCCGCTTGAAGGTTGCCGAGGTACATGACGTGTACAGGGCGATAAGTGGCGAAAGCGTGTGTGAAGAAGTACACCCCTGCAGGGTTAACATCATCTATTCGAATAGCCGGATTCCTCGGATATGGAAACTTGGACCCCTTGCATAGTTCATAGACAAGTGAAAGTGGATACTCTAAAACACGCAAGATAAGCGTGAGTGCTATGGATGGCGTTCTCGTAGGGAGATGGGAGCGGATCCATAGTGGTGTCTTGGTTTGTGAATATGTGGACTCGTGTGCGCCACCTCAAAAGAGTTACTTGCAGTCGTAGTTCAGGATAGCCACCGAGTCAAAGCTGGCTTGCTGCAGTTAAACTCCACCACCCCTTTGTTGATAATGATGCATATGTAGTTAGTTCTGATGTAAGTCTTGCTGGGTACATTTGTACTCACGTTTGCCTATTTTATGTTTTTGCAGAGAGACTTCGGTCTCACTAGTAGTTCCACGTGGACTTCGACGTTTAGCTTGTTACCTCAGCTACGATCTTGTGCCTCGGCAGGATTGGTAGATAGTCAGGCTTCTCAGCCTTTTTCATTTATAGATGTCTGTACTCAGACATGATAGCTTCCGCATGTGCTTTGATTTGTATGCTCTGATTGTTGGGTCATGAGACCCATGTTTGTAATATCTCGCTCCTCAGAGCCTATTGATTAAATTACTTGAGTCGTAGAGTCATGTGGTGATGCCATGTTGTATTTGCACATATCGAGCATATTGTGTGTATGTTATTGAAATGCTTGGTATGTGTGGGATCTGGCCATCTAGTTGTTTATCCTTAGTAGCCTCTCTTACCGGGAAATGTCTCCTAGTGTTTCCACCGAGCCATGGTAGCTTGCTACTGCTCCGGAACACTTAGGCTGGCCGGCATGTGTCCTTCTTCGTTCCTGTGTCTGTCCCTTCGGGGAAATGTCACGCGATGAATACCGGAGTCCTGTTAGCCTGCTACAGCCCGGTTCACCGGAGTCCTGCTAGCCCAGTGCTACAGCCTGGATTCACTCGCTGATGACCGACACGTTCGATGCTGGGTCATGGATGCCTGTCCCTGTAAGTCTGTGCCACTTTGGGTTTACGACTAGCCATGTCAGCCCGGGCTCCTTATCATATGGATGCTAGCGACACTGTCATATACGTGTGCCAAAAGGCACAAACGGTCCCGGGCTAAGGTAAGGCGACACCCGTGGGAATACCGTGCGTGAGGCCGCAAAGTGATATGAGGTGTTACATGCTAGATCGATGTGGCATTGAGTCGGGGTCCTGACAGCATTGGTATCAGAGCTTGACTGTCTGTAGGATTACCAAGCCAAACTGGTCGAAGTTGAGTCTAGAAATGCTTTAGTTATATAAGGGAATTGATTGTGGGATGGAACGTAAGGCTCCTTTTACTCCTTATACCTTATGCCTTCTGATCCGAGTCATCTTATCTTTCCTGCGGGGATTAAGAACTAGGCTATGTTTTCTTTCTATCAGGATCATGTGTTACTAATCAGTGGACTTATAAGATTGTTGGATTTAAGTCTCAGTTCAGTTCCTACTACTTCCGTATGTTAATTGTTGATCTCGAAACCTTGATATTGTGCTTCTGAGTGGTTATGCCACCATTTTTGTGAATGTCTCAAATCTTTTCTGAGCATTTACAGCCGTTATGCTGTCCGAGTCATTCCAGGTTTCTAAATAGTCTGATGCATTTGCAAAATCCTTTCCCTCTGGTTTCGATGTTCCTTTATGCCAGCTCAATCACACTAATTGTTGAGTTGAGGTATTCTATTGCCTTGACATTATGTTGGAGTTACTATTATGACCCTAGGTGTCTCAGGGGATCATCTAGTAGTCTAGCCATGATTTATGTTTCAGTGTGATGACTCTGGCCGTCATTATCGAAAGCATCCCGTGATGCCATTTAGTAGTAGGTATTCTATCCCTGGGTTTTGAACCCGAGATTCACCCTACTTGCTTCATGTTGATAGTTTTGCTCGTTCCTTTAGGTTATTAGTAACCTTTGCATTAGTCCTCGATGTTCGTGGTATTCCTTTCTTCCAAATACTATGAACCGCTTATGGCAGATGTTCCTCGCTGATCGAAAGATCACCATCAGAGTGCTCTCGATGGGTTCTCGATTCTACATTGTGACTCTGCCAGTTCTACCTTCTGCATGGGTTATCCGGAAGAAATATGTGGAATTCGTTCGACATGCTAAACCATGCATCCACAACTCAGAAAATCGTATGTCCTTTGAGTTGTCCCTCTTTAGTTGTCTTCTGACCTCGTCTATCAATTGATAGTCAAGAGTATGCGTGCATTCGTTCGTCGATGCCTATTACCCTTGTGGTCCGCCAAGCCATTCTATTTCAGAATGAATAGGAGAAACAAACTCCAGTACCTCATCCATATTTAGGCTTGGGTCAAAGTAGTTGTGTTCCGCAGATCAAGTTACAATCCAGCTTCTGGTCTGCTCTACCCTGAAGTATTACCTTCTTTATGACAGGAATTTCATGAGAATTGCACCACCTTTTGTGAATTCTTGACATAGTGATACTTCTCGCCATCCTTTTTCATTCCTCGGTTCCGTGTTGTTGCAGCCGGAGTGCCGACAAGTGAATCATGATGTGTGAACTCAATACTCCTAGCAACCCCATTGCTTGGTAGTTAATGGACAATAATCTTATTCTTAGTATGTTGGTTATTGAATCACCATTCTAAGATTGATCGTGCTACCTAGTCCTTATTTCCTGGTGCACTCTTTGATTGATGAGTTAGGATTTTGTCAAGTCCTCGCTCATTTGATCATATCATCTTGCCCTGAAAAGCAAGATTGTTCTCGAGCTTAGTAACATATCGGTGGTTCGTGATTTCCGAAGATCTTCTCGGAAGTATTACCAGGTTGTCACCTGACCGCTATGTTGAGCTCGTGATCAAGTTGGTTTCTTGTGAACCACCTTCTCTCCAAGAATCGGTGTTAGATATCCCTGAGCTAGTTGGTTAAGCTAAACGACAACTTGGAGGGTTGGAAGATAAAAGCTTGCCTGACTTAGTTCGTTCCAAAGGGATATTCTTGTGTAGTGTGTGTTGAAGAAAGATGATATCTTCATCGATTGGTCCCTGTGATCAGTTGCTGGACCTATCGTATTATCAATCCTGTGATTTGAGTGTGGGCTATCGTCAAATCAAGTCAGAACCAACGATGTTTGTAATGTTGTCTTCCTCGTGGTTGATCCCTCGAGCATACACCATTATATTTTTTTGGTCTGACCAATGCTATCACCGTGTTCACACGATGGTGGAAGTCCAGTGATATGGAAATTCCGATGAGTTGTTGTTGAGTCCATTGACAACATCCTTATCTCCTCCATGATGTTGTTGAACATTAAGTTAGTGTTGGAAACTTTTGAAAGCATTTTCTTCATGCTAGCTCATGAAGTACTTGTTTGATGAAAGGAGTGACTTCCTTTGATTCACGTGCATTTTGATGTAAGCTGCCGTCGTGAATTCGAGAAAGTTTGTTTTTGCTCCTTTGGAATCATCCCAAGTCGGTCATGCACGTGCGAAGAATTCTGTGGTCTGTTAGACTGATCATCTTCATTCCATATGTATATCCTAGCACACCAAGCCACTGACTGATTTGTTCAAGGAGAAGGAGTATCTTCATAAGAGCTAATCCGGACTTATGAAAGAACTTCGATATCCTCGCTGATGGTTCCTAACCAGAACTCGGTAGTGTTTTATTGTAAGACTACCATGTGATCATGTTTGTCTGAGGCAGCGTGTTCACATGTTTGTAGCAGAACCAGCTCATGTTTTGGAGCTTGCTATCGTAGTTCATCCCCGATGAATCCCGCAACGTCATCTCGTCGATTTGTGTTGCAAGCTTTCATTTTTCTTCCTAGACTCGATGAGTCTGGAATATCCTGACACCAACCAGATCTGAATCTCAGGCAGATATGATGGTTGGAATATTTCCCAAGAATTATAATATTGGTCGCGCGATAACCGGTAAAGTGGATGTCGTGGCCAACACACCCAGCCGGAAGACCTGTTATTATAATATCTTGATTGATGAAGTTGGCCACCTCCCCATAGGGATTTCGTAGGATTTACTCCCTAGTTGCCCCTATGGATTTCTGTATTCCGAAGTCCGACCTTTTTACTTGATGTTCTAGATATCAAACCATATCTATGAATGGGTACACTAGCACATCAAGGAGAACATTAGAAGCGGAGTGCTAAATGTCTCTCAGTCGATCATCCAGATTTTATTTCCTTGGCCCCGCTAAGATGAAATCTGAGAAGTGTTATCTTCCTTTGCATCTGCATCCTCCATCACCATTCATCATGGTAGTAGGTTGTGTTACCGGACCCTTGACACGGATGTTGGTAAAACCTTGATGAATATGGAAATGCTCAAGTTCTTGAGAGCACGCACAAGCGCTACGTGTTATCATCGGCACTAACTGGGATTGCTCTCAGTTCCCTCGGCAATGCTATGACTTTCTCAAACAGTGAATTCACTCTCCACTGTTGGGTTCTTCCCCAGTTACCAAAATCATTCCCAGCATTTGCATTTTGTTCCCAGCTTGCACCGCCAATGTGCCATTCCACCATGGGTCTCTTCCATTTCCGGTGATAAGCAAATTCATCCATTACGTTGTCTTCAACAAGGTAATCCACATCATCCAAGTCCAAGTATGCCATTCTACCGACCCCGCCAATCGATTGCTGTGATTGCCTTAGGCTGATATAGAGAGTCTCAATGATCTCTATATCAAAGGTAATTCTTTTTGCCACTTAAGGGGATATATCTTCGAGTCACCTTCCCTAAGGTGCATCATAAGGATGCCATGTCAACTCAACTCCTCGCTACGTTGACAACCGATCACCACATTCTTAAGTCTGGAATTGTGGTCTACCTAGCGAACCCTCGTCATCTGTCTTACTCCATTTCTTCAGATCTGTGCTTCGTCTCTCAGCTCAAGAGATGTTGCTATGTCTCATCCCATGAGTTGATCCTAAGTTGTTCGGTCTTTCGAAGATCGATTGTTCTAGAGTTTTTCCTTTCCCCTTCTTGTCATGATTAGCTGGAGTTCTCAGAGCAAGACGACAAGACAAAGATGGTGTTCAAATCAACGTTCATTTGAAGTGCAACCTGGATCGTGAAGATTGTGCTAGTTTGCGTTCCCCTTTCACCTTACCCTACGCTTGAATCTCGAGACAAGATTCTTGTTTAGTGGGGGTGAGTTGTCACATCCCTAGCTTCAGGCATTGCTCTAGGTTAGCTTCATGTGTGCATCATGTCTATATTTTTGAAACTTGAATTGAGGAATATTGGAAGCCTCAAAACCCTAAATAAAAGAGGGGCAAAAACCCTAGAAATCTTATTCATTGCTCCAAAAGGCTCTTCTTAAATGTTTGATAATTTTTGGTAAGGGTTCTGGTCCCAACCAAAATATTGAACATTTTTAAGGATTTATTTTTGGGACTTTGAATTTAAATCATAGCTATTTGAATTGGACTTATATCTACTGTTAAATAAATATAGGTCCAATAATTCTGAAATATTTTTGTGGAGCATTGTTTTAATTCTTTTAGCTCCTAAAAATATTGTCAGAAGCAAAATAAATTGAATTGGTTTCAAAACCAAATTCAAAACAAACCTGCAAAATAGAAAACAGAGTTAAAACAAAACAGAGAGAAAAAAAATAAAAAGAGTAAAGCCTACCTGGCCTCACCCGTGCAGCCCACCAGCCGGCCCAGCTCCCCCACCTGGCCGGCCCAGCCCACCTCCTCCCCCTTGTCATCTTCCTCCCCTCGCACCGAAGCAGCTCGGTGGCGAGCGCCGATGCCGCCTCAGCCACCTCCTGCTTCCACCGAGGCGTTCCCGAGCCTCCCCCTCACGCCACCACGATGCCCCGACCCCCTGGAACCCCTCGACCTCTCCCATCGTCTCCCCCCTCTCTCTAGCTCCCTCTCTCCTCCACCGAGCGGAGCCCCGTCGCCACCGACGCCGTTCGCCGCGGCCACCGGCCACCCCTAGCCTCTCCGATGCACCCAGGAGCTCCGCCTCGACCCCCTCTTCCTCCCCACCGATCCACAGCCCTCCGGAAGCATGCATCGCCGCCATCGCCGTTGTCTTCTACCTCGGACCCGCCGGCCATCTTCGTCAAATTCGCCGGCTCCGGACCGTCCCCGACCTCGCCGAGCATCTCTTCGTGACCGTCGTGAGCCCCCGGTCCTCTTCCCCCTAATCCCGCCTTCGTTTGTTTGCCGTAGCCGCCGCCCCCTTGCTTACCGTAGCCGTCGCCGCGCGGGCTCGTCGCCGGCGAAGCCCCGGTGACCAAATGGCCCCGCGCGTGCGTCCGTTGCACTCGCAACGACCCGTGGAGTAACGCTAGCGTGGCAACTAGCTCGTTTGCAAGCCGCAGCGCTAACCCCGCACCCACCCGAGCTCCGGCCGCCGCCTCGCTCGCCGCCGTTGCTGATTCCGACCACCTCAGCACCTCCCGCTGCTACCAAACGACGCGCCTCACCACGACGCGTCCGTAGAGATCAACCGCGGCTCAAACCGCTGTCTGTACACGAAACCCGAGCAACTCCGGCGTGTTGCCGCCCCGGGTTTGGTCGCCGCCGGCTGGTCTCCGGTGACGCCGATGTGGCGCACTTACTTAGGGGCTAATGACCCTGTTAACTAACCCTGTGACACTGACAGTGGGCCCCGTAGCGGGTCAAAGCCCGGGTCAACGCGGGATTAGCCCCTGTGTCACTGACGTGTGGACCCCACACGTCAGGTTTGACCCTGACCGACCACTGTTGACTTGCTGACGTCACGGTGACGCACTGCTGACGCAGTAAATGTTTCTGGAATTTAGATAATTCTTAAATGATTTATTAATTCCAGAAAATAGCTAAAACTTCAATAAATCATAGAAAATTAACCGTAGCTCCAAATTAAATAAATTATATATGAAAAATTATCAGAAAAATTCAAGGAATCCATCTGTACCATTTTCATGCATGTTAGAACAACTTATAGCTGCTGTTTAGCACAAATCAATTAAAGGGCATTTATATAATCACATAAGGAGTTTGAATTTGAATATTATATTCAAACCAACTTCATTTAATCTGGTTTTAGATGCATTAGCCCAAAACACATTCATATTGCCATGTCATAGCATGCATCATATTGTGCATTGCATTGATCGTGTTTTTCTGTATTGCCGGTAATTGTCCCCTCTCGATAGGCGTGTACCGACGATGTGATCGATGACACCGATGAAGAGCTATATTATCTTTAGAAGTGCCAGGCAAGCAAAACCCCCTTGTTCATTCCGATAAAATCCCACTCTCTCGCTCCTGCTCTCTTTTACTGCATTAGGACAACACCGATTTAACTGTTACATGCTGTGGTAGTTGAACCCCTTTACCCTCTGCATGACCTGTCATTGCCACAGTAAATAGATGAAACCCACTAGCATGAGTAGGAGTTGTTTGAGCCCTGTTGTGCCTACTCATTCATGTTTGTCTGTCATGCCTGCTATTGCTTAGAGTTGAGTCAGGTCTGATTCATCGGGGATGAATCAGAGGCGTGTGAACATGTCCTACTGTGTGTGAGCTAAGTGTGTGAACACGATTTGGTAAAGGTAGCGGTGAGAGGCCATGTAGGAGTACATGGTGGGTTGTCTCATTGCAGCCGTCCTCAGGAACTGAGTTCTGTGTTTGTGATCCATGACCAGCTACTACCACACATTGGAATGCTTAAGTGCCCCTCTCGACTTATTAATCAACATGATCTCTGTCCAGGAGTTGCAACTAGTTTCTGGTGTTTGTAGGTAGTGTTAGTAGTCTACCAAGTGGCACCCGGTACAGGTGGGCTTGGGACAGACTAGGCACAGTGGCACGGTGTACCAAGTGGCACCCGGATGGTGGGCTTGGGAACCCTGCTCACATCGTTTGGGGCCGTAAGCGACACCCCGGCCGGATCTCCTTGCGGATGGAACCCGAATAGGCGATAAACCTGGACTAGGGACTTGTTCGATTAGTCAGGTCGTGGCCGACTCCCTCGCCCGGCTTCCGCTTGAAGGTTGCCGAGGTACATGACGTGTACAGGGCGATAAGTGGCGAAAGCGTGTGTGAAGAAGTACACCCCTGCAGGGTTAACATCATCTATTCGAATAGCCGGATTCCTCGGATATGGAAACTTGGACCCCTTGCATAGTTCATAGACAAGTGAAAGTGGATACTCTAAAACACGCAAGATAAGCGTGAGTGCTATGGATGGCGTTCTCGTAGGGAGACGGGAGCGGATCCATAGTGGTGTCTTGGTTGGTGAATATGTGGACTCGTGTGCGCCACCTCAAAAGAGTTACTTGCAGTCGTAGTTCAGGATAGCCACCGAGTCAAAGCTGGCTTGCTGCAGTTAAACTCCACCACCCCTTTGTTGATAATGATGCATATGTAGTTAGTTCTGATGTAAGTCTTGCTGGGTACATTTGTACTCACGTTTGCCTATTTTATGTTTTTGCAGAGAGACTTCGGTCTCACTAGTAGTTCCACGTGGACTTCGACGTTTAGCTTGTTACCTCAGCTACGATCTTGTGCCTCGGCAGGATTGGTAGATAGTCAGGCTTCTCAGCCTTTTTCATTTATAGATGTCTGTACTCAGACATGATAGCTTCCGCATGTGCTTTGATTTGTATGCTCTGATTGTTGGGTCATGAGACCCATGTTTGTAATATCTCGCTCCTCGGAGCCTATTGAATAAATTACTTGAGTCGTAGAGTCATGTTGTGATGCCATGTTGTATTTGCACATATCGAGCATATTGTGTGTATGTTATTGAAATGCTTGGTATGTGTGGGATCTGGCCATCTAGTTGTTTATCCTTAGTAGCCTCTCTTACCGGGAAATGTCTCCTAGTGTTTCCACCGAGCCATGGTAGCTTGCTACTGCTCCGGAACACTTAGGCTGGCCGGCATGTGTCCTTCTTCGTTCCTGTGTCTGTCCCTTCGGGGAAATGTCACGCGATGAATACCGGAGTCCTGTTAGCCTGCTACAGCCCGGTTCACCGGAGTCCTGCTAGCCCAGTGCTACAGCCTGGATTCACTCGCTGATGACCGACACGTTCGATGCTGGGTCATGGATGCATGTCCCTGTAAGTCTGTGCCACTTTGGGTTTACGACTAGCCATGTCAGCCCGGGCTCCTTATCATATGGATGCTAGCGACACTGTCATATACGTGTGCCAAAAGGCGCAAACGGTCCCGGGCTAAGGTAAGGCGACACCCGTGGGAATACCGTGCGTGAGGCCGCAAAGTGATATGAGGTGTTACATGCTAGATCGATGTGGCATTGAGTCGGGGTCCTGACATATGATCAAAGTGTGAACTTGCCTGCAATGTTGATGAAGATGATTCGCACTCAAAACTCTTGATAGATCTACTCGTCACACTCCGGTCAATCTATCGTAAGCAAGCAATAGTAGCCACACATAAGCAATCACTCAAAAGATCAGAAAGAACGAAGAAGACGATTCGGAAAACTTCAAACCAAGCAAATAACTCGAGCAACATAAAACAATTTCTAACAGTACCAAAATTATGTGAATTTGGCCTTATTAGAATGTTTAGGTCAAGAGCTTCGATTTGCAAAAAGAATAAACTCAAACGGAGTTACGAAACTCAAGTTATGATCAAACGAAGTTTGAAATCAAATCTGGTCTAATTCAAATTTTAAACTTTTCAAAAACATGTTTGAGTTGGATTACTGGATAGAGGAGATCATAACGAAGAAGTGGCGTTGGTTTCGTTGGATTTGAACTAACGAGTAAAAAGTTATAGTCGTTTGAAAACCAGGGGCTGATCTGTAAAGAAATTATTCACGTATGGGTCCCTGGACTGAGAACTAAAGAAATAAAAGAAAAAGAGAAATCTAAAAAGGGAACATTCGTTACCGAACGCTAACTAACGAATTTGCTCGCTACGAAGAGGTAAACAGCGAGCGTTCGCTATTTAACAAATACCGGTTCGAAAGAAAAAAAACGACTAGATCTAATCCTAGCCGTTGACCCTAGATCTAACGGACGAGGGAGGAGCCGGGTTACCGCGGCGGTGGGCGTCGACGTCGCCGAAGAAGAAGGCGGCGGCGGCTCGGACGTCGAGGGCGGAGGCTGCTCCGGGGTCCTCTAGCCCGGGCGAGACCATGGGGAGGCGCGGCTCGACGAGGCGAAGGCGATGGCGGCGTCGGCGGTGGTCGAGGGCGACGGCTGCACGAGCGGGCGGCGGTGCGGATCTCGTCGGAGTTCTGTCTCCGGCGAGGTTTGTGCGAGGCTGCGGGAGGCGATGGCAGTTCCGGTTGGAGGAAAAAGAGGCCGGGGTCCGGGGCGGCTCTATTTATGGAGGAGAGGGGCGACGAGATGCATGGAGGAGGGGGCAAGGGCGGCGCGGAGTACGGCCATGGGACGGCGGCGGCGCGTACTGGCTTGGGACTTCATCCCGAGCATGGGGAAGGAGGAGCTGGGCCGTGGCCTGGCGCTGGGCTGGGCTGGCCCAGTCGGCGAGGGAAGTTCTTTTTTTTCTTTTTTTAACATTATTTTCCAGACAAATAAAATGATAAAAGCAAAATAAATAAAAATATAATATAGGCATATTATATATCAAAATTTTCAGAAAAAGATTTTCTACGACATGAACATTTTCCTAGAATTAAATAAAATACACACAAATTCAGATAAATCAAAGAGTGCTACTGGTCTATTAGAATCCAACAAAAATCATTTTAAAAATTCCAAAATGATTTCAAATAAATTTTTCTCCAATTTTCTATTGTAGGGAATCATGTTACCCTAATTTCCATGTATTTTATTTTTGGAGAAAAATAATTTGAATAAAACTCAAATAACTCCAAATTGAAAATAAATTCAAAAGAACTTTGAATTTGATCCTTGAAACTCACAACTCATATTTCATATAATTTGAAGAACTCATTTTATCTTCTCTCGTGAAAATTATTAAGTTGCATAAAGTTTCAGAATTGGAAACATTCTCAAATGAAATTCAAATATTTTCAACACCCCTTGTCATTTAATAAATGGAAGAAGTCATGTCATCTTCTCTCCAGGGTTTCGTGATGAAAAAGTATTTGAATTCACGGAGAGCATAAAGGCAAAATGAAAGTTTGGGAAAGTCCTTTTATTCCCTCTCATTTAACGTTCAAAAAGTTTCGAATTTCACTCACTTTCAGTCAATCAATCAAACAGTCAATCAAATATATCTATTTATTATAACATTCCAAAATGTAGAATTTTGGGATGTTACAAACCGACCACCCTTAAATGAATCTCGTCCTCGAGATTCGGAGAGGCTAGCAAGAAAAAGGTTAGGGTTTGGGGGTCTTCTCAAAATCCATCGATCATCACAGGGGGTCTGGGGTGCTACCACCCTTAGAAACATGGTTACGCTCCCATCAATACTCATATATTCCATCCTTATTCTTGACGGGGCCGGTCTTCTCAGATTCTCCACAAATTCCTTCTCTGGGCTCTTCCAGTAGTGGCATAACCTTTTCCTCAATTCTTATGTCCTTTCATCTTGGTAAGGTTATTCCGAGACTGGGTCTTCTTAGCTGACGGTCTGGCGCCAAGACTAAACAACTATCGATATCTCATCGTGGTCAACAATTTGTGGTTTCTCCTGCAGGAAATGGGTCTGGGTGATCCTCACCGTATAACCTACGGTTGGCAAAGCTACCGTATACAATGGAAAATTTTCTTATACCATTCTAAGGTTTAAACAAGGTTTTGATCGTCGTCTCTCTACTATAGGCAAGTCACTCAGATTTACCATCCCATATAGCAAGGCGAATAATAAGAGTAAGTCGGTATGGTGATCAATCCATCCCGCACCCAAATCATTACCCTGTATATGCTTTAGTGAATCTCGCATTCTAACACTCGGTCATCCTCACAAGCATTGCAGAATTTTTCTTGTCGACGAACGAAGTTCGGATATGTCCATAGATTCTGCAAGCCAGACAAACATCTATCGTTCCTTCACAACTCTCAGGTTTTGCGTTACTCCTATGAAATCGTCTATTGATAAGGGCATATCCTCTTCCAGGGTTTTTCCTTCAGCAAGAGTGTGCTTGCTTCTTGGCAGGTCCTGGGGCCTGTGGGTTATGGCCCATCTCATCACTTGTAGTCCTTGAACTTATCATCGGGCAACTGATCATTGTTCCAACTTCCAACTTCCTAACATCCTTAAAATTCATCCAATTGTACTGTCTTCCTTCCTTCTATTGGCACCAAACTAGGACATGATTACCCATACTCATCATGGAATTTCCATTGATCCATATTTCCAACATCATGCCTCCTTTATATCCAATAGTACTTCATCTCTTCATATTCTTGGGGTATCCAACATATCGAGATAAAACTCGCACCTATGAAGTACACTGCGTGGAACATCATTATCCTTTCCAGGGGTCAAGCGTCCTTACAGGGGAGTATTGGCCATCTCTGCATGGCACTTCTTCAATTGGGAAACGTGAAACACATCATGAACTCTTGACAGTACATCGGGTAATTCCAACTTGTAGGCCACTTCTCTCATACGCTCCAAAACTCGGTATGGTCCTACAAATCTCGGGGCTAACTGTCCCTTAACTCCAATCCGTTTAACTCCTCGCAGAGGGGTCACACGAAGACATGCTCTCTCTCCAATTTCATAGACTACCTCCTTGCGTTTTTAAGTCTGCATAACTCTTCTACCTGGACTGAGCTACTTTCAGTCTATCTCGAATCAACTTAACATTCTCTTCCGACTCCTTGATCACATTTGGTCCAAACTACTGACGGTCTCCAACTTCATCCCACATACTCTTGGGGCATCACACGTATCGAGACAAAACTCGTATTCATTTTTTTCCGAAATCCACTCAGTGGAGCATCCTTATCTTTTCCAGGGGTCAAAGGTTCTTACAGGGTACTACCACCCTTAAAATGCACAAATCTTCCATAGACCATATTTCTCATATCCTCAAAATGGTCAAAATCCTTCTTCATAGAGTAACAACTCATAAAATCCATATCAGCACCAACGATGCTACTTTATTCATTCTCAAATGATTACAATCTCTCGCTTTTCCATTACATGTCTCAACTCAACACCTCAATATAAAAGAAAATGTTCTCACTTCTACTACTCCATTTTTTTTGTTGCAAACTCAACTATCTAGCACAAGTTTCCTTCTCATTGGGGCATTCTCTGGCAAAGTGCCCTGCTCCATTACAACTAAAACATATTACTACTGACAGGTTTCGAGGTTTCCTTGTGATTACGTAGCCTACTTGGGTCCTTGGCTTCCTTTTTGGGCAATTGCTGAGGTAGTGCCCTGACTCCTTGCACTTATAACAGGTGACATGACCCAGATCCTTCCTGGAATCGAATCTACTTCTCTTTCTGGACTTTTCCATTCCCATCAGAGCTTCTATTTCCAGTGGGTCATACTCTACTTCCTCTGTCGGGAATTCTACTAAATCCCCATTCAAACAATTCTGGGAGATGTGTCCTTCTTCTCCACATGAATAGCATGACTTGGTGCAGGGTTTCATTGGCTCTTCTTTGGGTGTGTCCTCCACATCTTCCTTCATCACAGGTTCTTCTAAACTTTCCATAAGGGCTCCTCTCGTTGCTTCTTTCTTCTGCTGGATGGTTCTTTGTACCATGGGGTAAATGTGACACTGAGCAGGGTAGTGGGTAGTCCCTTCACACAAGAAACAAGTGATCTGCCTAGTTGGGCATTCTTCAGCTGGGTGACTTCCTTCACAATTAGGGTATTCATCCTTGTGTTCTTTATGGTTGTGTCCTATTTCTCCACAAAGCTTGCATGCACAAGTTTTTTTCATATCCTTTCCATAAGGCTTCAACTTCCTGGACACAAACCGAGACTTTAGCAAAGTCAACTTAAAATCTTTCCAAGTGGTTACTCCTTGCCATCCATTTATGGTTTGCTACATCCTCCACCAAGTAGCAGCACCTCTTTCAAAGCATTAAAGAGCATGCTGGGCCATATCCTTTCCGACTATAGGGTTGTTCTCCATATGATCCTCCATGTTCTGAATCCATCGGTCTGTCTCCAATTGACTCATTGGTCCCGAAAATACAAGCTCATCTCCATTCATCCTCTATTAGGTCCAAGGGTTTTGGGGTGAGATAAGAGGGATAGAGAGGGATACACACAATGCAAACAACAGTTTTTGAAAAGACAGATTTTATTGTGGCTGTCGAGAAAAACATCAAACAAATGACAGCTTACAATCGTCGCATCAAACATAGGTATATAACAGGGGTTTGGTCTTCTAAAGGTCAATAAATCTTCAACGTCTCCAAACTCTTCAAGCCTTGTTCAAGCCTCCAATGGCTTCTTCCGATCATGCTTGTCTTTCTCAAGTTCTTTTGCCAGATCAATCTCTGTTGACGTGAAATCTCTCATGACATCCTTTAATATTCCGGAGTTGAATTTCAACTTCTGGTTTCAACATCCTTCACATGAACCATGGTCATACTGTCCTTCAGTTCCTGACAATTCTCTGGTATCTCGAGGTTTTACTTCTCTAGCTTGGCTACTTTCAACTTTTGGGTCCTGTGTTCTTCACGAAATGCTTCCTTTCAAATACGGCTTCTTGTGGCTCCATCTTAACTTCTTGATGTAATACTCCAAATCCTGGTGATACACCGGCTGAGGTTAAAACTTCACCTGTTGCTGATAGATGCTCCATCTACCATCCAATCCATTCTGAAGAAATGCATTAACTCAGCATGGTGACAATAGCATAAGAGGGCCATAACACACTGGATAGCTGGGTTTCTGCTCTTGTCATTTCCATGCGCTATCATTCCATAGTTGATATCTCCTGCCTTAGGGTTTTCTTTAACAAAACTTTGAGTTGTCATGCTCCTTGTTTCAGTCTTTCTCCGATACACCTTGATCTCGGTTATTTGACAACTTCCATAGTCTGCCAAGTTCCATAAGGGTAGCCTCCCTAGGTCATACTAATCTGGAAATTCTTCAGAGCCTTCAAATTCTACTTGTCTTCGGCCTTCAACCGTTGTAGTTTCCATTATTCAGATGCACGGAAAATACTCTTCATTCCGAAGTGGTCTTAGTTGTCCGATATCTTGTACTTCTTGGAGTCGTCTCATCAGTGGAATCTTCGAGTGGTCAAAAGGGGAAAGGGGTATGGTCTCACTAAAAGGGAATATTTTAATAAACTCAGAAGAGAAGAGAGGTAAAAAGGTCTTTTTGAAAAGGAAAGTTGTAGGGAAAATCTTTCCTATGGGCTTGCCAGCTTCTAGGGTCACGTCCTGCAGTCAACATGTGCTCTGATACCATCTTGTAGCGACCTGACCCGAATGGGTCAAGTCTCTGTGCTTAAGTGTCATCCCTGGATCGGTATGCTGACACACACAGTACTCGAGGATTTATAACAGAGGTAAATCACATGTAAAAGTAACGTAAATACTATTACCTCAAATCCAAAATAGCGGAAGTAACAAGGTTGTGGATTCCCATCAACACCAACGGCAAAGTTAAGTGTAGAAATTGTAACCCTAATGTATCACTTACTCGTCGTAAGATAATCCTGCAACATGAGACGTTGCAGCCACAGAGGGTCAGTACATTGAATGTACTGGCAAATTCACACCATAGAGAATGATGAATAAAGACTATCACTACATGCATATTTGGCTGGTGGAAAAGCTCTATGGTTATAAGGTTTTTGCGTAAAGCCAATTTTTCCCTACTGCAAAGGAATAAATTTTATTTAACTATCATGGTGGTTGTTGAACATTGAGAATGGTTGACAGCATTCTCAATCCCAATTAAGTAACATCATTAAACCCAACAATATTCATTTAAAGTAACATGATGAGATCAACAGGATAATCCAAGAACTAGATACTCAAGATGTCCATAACCGGGGACACGGCTAATCATGATTAGTTTGTACACTCTGCAGAGGTTTGCGCACTTTTCCCCACAAGACTCGATCTCCTCCGTTGGTTTTCTCGCACTACATGGTGTTTGAGAAACGGATGACCAAGACATAGCCTTTCAGAAGCACTAGCACCTTACGTTGGATAGACCGGTACACCTACTTTCCCCTACATCTGCTAGTCTACCCTGTAAGAGTTCGCACGACTTAATCAACTATGCCAGAGCCCATAATGGCTTGTGGCTGCACACGGAAGTTTCTAGTATGAATAATCTCATGATCCCTTTGAGCCTGGGTGGCGGACCGTAGGATGATCACACGATATATCCCCGGGATCTCCTAGGACAACACTGGTATATCCCCAGGTGTCCGGGAAAGTCCACTGGTATATCCCCAGGGTGCCCCTAGCAATCCACCCAGATGTGTATTCAAGTTGCCACCTTAAGTTGAACCATTAAATAACAATCTCACATCTGTCATGGATTTCACTCATACCCAAACCACGTCTACGAGCATAGCATGGCAATATAAGCATAACGTAAAAGTAACTTCCAAGGTTTGAATGCAGGGCAATAGGTTCCTACCTCATCAACTACTTCCCAATACCCACAATTTAATTAGATCCTAATCATGCAATGTTTGAGGTTTGATCTAATGCAATAAAAACTGGGTATGAAAGAGGTATGATCAAAGTGTGAACTTGCCTGCAATGTTGATGAAGATGATTCGCACTCAAAACTCTTGATAGATCTACTCGTCACACTCCGGTCAATCTATCGTAAGCAAGCAATAGTATCCACACATAAGCAATCACTCAAAAGATCAGAAAGAACGAAGAAGACGATATGGAAAACTTCAAAACCAAGCAAATAACTCGTGCAACATAAAACAATTTCTAACAGTACCAAAATTATGTGAATTTGGCCTTATTAGAATGTTTAGGTCAAGAGCTTCAATTTGCAAAAAGAATCAACTCAAACGGAGTTACGAAACTCAAGTTATGATCAAACGAAGTTTGAAATCAAATCTGGTCTAATTCAAATTTTAAACTTTTCAAAAACATGTTTGAGTTGGATTACTGGATAGAGGAGATCATAACGAAGAAGTGGCGTTGGTTTCGTTGGATTTGGACTAACGAGTAAAAAGTTATAGTCGTTTGAAAACCAGGGGCTGATCTATAAAGAAATTATTCACGTATTGGTCCCTGGACTGAGAACTAAAGAAATAAAAGAAAAAGAGAAATCTAAAAAGGGAACATTCGTTACCGAACGCTAACTAATGAATTTGCTCGCTACGAAGAGGTAAACAGCGAGCGTTCGCTATTTAACAAATACCGGTTCGAAAGAAAAAAAACGACTAGATCTAATCCTAGCCGTTGACCCTAGATCTAACGGACGAGGGAGGATCCGGGCTTACCACGGCGGTGGGCGTCGATGTTGCCAGAGAAGAAGGCGGTGGCGGCTCGAACGTCGAGGGCGGAGGCTGCTCCGGGGTCTTCTAGCCCGGGCGAGACCATGGGGAGGCGCGGCTCGACGAGGCGAAGGCGATGGCGGCGTCGGCGGTGGTCGAGGGCGACGGCTGCGCGAGCGGGCGGCGGTGCGGATCTCGTCGGAGTTCGGTCTCCGGCGAGGTTTGTGCGAGGCTGCGGGAGGCGATGGCGGCTCCGGTTGGAGGAAAAAGAGGCCAGGGTTCGAGGCGGCTCTATTTATGGAGGAGAGGGGCGGCAAGATGCATGGAGGAGGGGGCAAGGGCGGTGCGGAGTACGGCCATGGGACGGCGGCGGTGCGTACTGGCTCGGGACTTCGTCCCGAGCATGGGGAAGGAGGAGCTGGGCCGAGGCCTGGCGCTGGGCTAGGCCGGCCCAGTCGGCGAGGGAAGTTCTTTTTTTTCTTTTTTTTTACATTATTTTCCAGACAAATAAAATGATAAAAGCAAAATAAATAAAAATATAATATAGGCATATTATATATCAAAATTTTCAGAAAAAGATTTTCTACAACATGAACATTTTCCTAGCATTAAATAAAATACACACAAATTCAGATAAATCAAAGAGTGCTACTGGTCTATTAGAATCCAACAAAAAATCATTTTAAAATTTCCAAAATGATTTCAAATAAATTTTTCTCCTATTTTCTATTGTAGGGAATCATGTTACCCTAATTTCCATGTATTTTATTTTTGGAGAAAAATAATTTGAATAAAACTCAAATAACTCCAAATTGAAAATAAATTCAAAAGAACTTTGAATTTGATCCTTGAAACTCACAACTCATATTTCATATAATTTGAAGAAGTCATTTTATCTTCTCTCGTGAAAATCATTGAGTTGCATAAAGTTTCAGAATTGGAAACATTCTCAAATGAAGTTCAAATATTTTCAACACCCCTTGTCATTTAATAAATGGAAGAAGTCATGTCATCTTCTCTCCAGGGTTTCGTGATGAAAAAGTATTTGAATTCACGGAGAGCATAAAGGCAAAATGAAAGTTTGGGAAAGTCCTTTTATTCCCTCTCATTTAACGTTCAAAAAGTTTCGAATTTCACTCACTTTCAGTCAATCAATCAAATAGTCAATCAAATCTATCTATTTATTATAACATTCCAAAATTTAGAATTTTGGGATGTTACACATTTGTCCGGGGGCTCATGTTCTACTACGGCCTGGATTTCCACGATCTGGCTCCGAACTTCATCCTCAACATCTCGGCGTTTATCGTCGTGTGCGAGGCTTTTCTCCGCGTCCGCCCTCATTTCGGCCTCTGGCTCAAGACCTTCAACGTCAAGCCCAAGGTGGTGCGCGGCAGCCAGGCGGAGTGTGGAGGCGCCATGGCAGGCAAGATGGCCAACGTCCTATGGTTCGAGGGCTCTTTCGTGGAGACCCTAAAGGGATGGCAATCCGGGTGGTTTTATATCACCGAGCCGCGCGATCCGAAATGGACCGCAACCCCCGAGTTCCGATCCGGACCCCCCACGCGGCTTATGTCCTGGAAAGAGACGGGCCTGTCGTGGGGTGACGAAAAAGAGGTGACCGAATTGCAAACATGCATCCAGTCCCTGGTGAACAAGCCAATCTGGCTTGTTAATGTAATCCAGGTTATGCTCGTTCGTCGGATCCTCCCGTGCCAACAACAGGATTTTAATCTGTGGGAGTTCGACCCGGCGCAGCACCAAATCCTTAGCAGGCTCTTCGACACGATGTACGAAGATGCCTGGAAGGTGCTATTCAAGGGCGCCGAGGCTCCCGCATCCGCTTCCGAGGACAGCGGATACAGCTCGCAGCGTCACGCTAGCAAGGTAAGCTATCATCACCTTTTATAGGATGTTCAGCTTTTTTCATAGTTTAACTCTATGCGGGATCTAAACTCCCTTACCTTTGACAGGCTTGGGGGGCGATATCCGGACCGATTAACTGTCTGGCTCCGCTGCCCGAAGACCCAGCCCTAGCTCTACTAGTGAAGCTGCTGGCTCCGGCGCCTTATGTGGTGCCGGAAAAGAAGGCCAAGAATAAGAAGACCACGGGGACTTGAAAGAGTGCCCGTAACATGGTGGTGTCGGACTCGTCATCCGACGAGTCCGAGACGCCCTCTTCTCATGAAAATGAGGAGGAGGAATAAGAAAACTCTCCCCCCTTAGCGGAGGGAGGAGAGAAGAGGAAGGCCGCCCCAACGGGGGAGGCCGAGGGGTCTAGGAAAAGGAAGACCCCTCCGCCGAACTACTCCCCCGACGCCGAAAAGGGCGAAGAGGAGTGGCCAAACAGGGCCAAGCGTCCGGCGAAATCGTAAGTTTGGATATCAGAGTAACTCATGATGTTACTTTGTCGCACAGCTTTCCCTAATGTCGAACGTAATTATGCAGCCCGCCCCTGGCCGAATTCAACGAATCGTCGGGCGGCTCCCTGGACTCATCGGACGTGAACTCAGTTCCGCCAGCTGTCTCCCCCTGCACTGCAGACGACGCCGAAGTGGCATCGCGACAAGCTCCGGGGCAGGAGGAGGTGGTCCCGGAGGAGCCGCAAGGAAACCTCCCGGACTCCAGGAGTGAAGGGGATAAGGCCCCCCAGGGCTCCAAGTCTGGCTTTGTGCCGGACACCGCGCCGGAATCTTCCACAGTTCCGGACCGCGGTAGGCGAACTCCTTCCAAGAGGAGCGAGCCTTCTGAGCCGGCGGCCTCCGTCCAACCGGAGGTGCCGGACAATCTGCTGGAGGTGCTTGACGGCGCCTCCATCGACGAGGGGCACCGTACTATTATGAGTACGGTGATCCAGAAGGTTCAGTCCGCCAAGAGCGGACTGACCGAAGCTTGCGCTAGCCTTCTAACAGGCTTCGAGGTAAGTGAAAATATGTAAAAATATTATCGCATACACAGTAGCCCTGATGCTCTGTTTGGCGTTCGGAAAGAAAAGCCGAATAGAGGATCTATTAAATTTCGCAGGGGTCTAACAAAAAAAGAGTCAATATGCGTATGCAGGCTTCGCTGCTATCCACCGCCGCACTGACTGCGGAGGTGGGTGTCCTGAAGCAGGACCTCGAGCAGACCGAGCAAGAGCTCGACCTTGCCAAGCGGCGGCTCGAGGAGAAAGAAGGTAAGAAATACCTTACAGAAAAGGTGCCTATAGAAAGGCGTGATTGCAAAAAAGAAAACAGGATTGTACTGCTTATTGTAGGGGCCACGACTGAGATGGCGACCCTTAAGCAGGCGTTGTCTGAGGCCGAAAAGAAAACGGCCACGGAGCGCACTGAGCGAGACAGACTTGGGGTTCAGGTCAGCGAGGTGCAGCAAGAGCTTCAGGCTCTTATGAAAAAACATGAGAGTTTGGAGCTTGAGTCAAAGGCGCAAGCATCCCAGCTCGCGACGTCCCTTGAGACTGCCAAGTCTGCCAAGGCCGAAGCCCAAAAGGCCCTCCAAGAGTTGGAGGAGATGAGGAAGATAGCAGCGGGTAAGGCATTCTTTATGCAAAGAAGAAATATAAAAGTAAACTACTTGTTACTTACCCGAATCCGGAGCTCTCCAGGGGTATTCGCAGATCTTCCCCGCAGCGTATCCGACGCCGCCGCATTCTATCGAGCTGAAGAGGGAAGCTTGACGATGAAGGTGTTCTGGTCTCAGTATTCTGAGGCCAGACACCCTGTGCCTTTGAGCGACTAGCTGAAACAGCTGGTCGAGCTCCACAAGGTGGCCGAACAGGCCATGAAGGGCCTCATAGTTCGGCTGTGGCCCAGAGAGGCCCTGCCTGGGAGCTATTTCAGGCTGGTGCGGCGGCTGGTGGAGGCCTGTCCGAGGCTCGAGGTCATCAAGCGCTCCGTCTGCATCGAAGGTGCCCGTCGGGCCCATGCCCGTGCAAAGGTGCACTGGGGTAAGCTGGATGGTGAGAAGCTTGTGAAGGACGGGCCGCCGCCGGGGAAGGAGCATCGCAAGCCCAAGAACTACTACAAGGATGTTCTTGCAGGTGCCCGCCTTGTGGCGGATGAATGTACCAAGGATGTGATTTTTGAATGAACTCGCTCGTGTTTATCCTGTGCGCTGAAAACTTGTTCATATGCGCTAAGCAATGCTTATTGAATTTAAAATATTACTTTCTGTGCGGCCGTTTATCAAAAAATTGAGAGATGGCCAGTCATCAGCTTCTGCCCCCATGCCACTAGTGCTGGGGTGTTCGGGATAAACCTGAGCGCTCTTTTTCCCATAGTTGGGTCCTTCAAGGGAGGCGCTCAGCACAACGAACTAGGCAATCGGACTATAATGCTTAAACACTCTCACTTAGCCATAAAACTCTATAATTTTAAATTTTGGCGAAGCCCCTAGTTCGGAAGACCGAGTTCGGGGCGCTATCCATGCCTTGGCCGGACAAAGCCAGCTCCTCGCTCGAAGCGGCATAAGCCTTTAGGGACTCGAAAAACCTCTCGAACAGCGACCGGTCTCTCGCCACATCATGACAGTCAGTTTTATCTTTCTCCACTAAGGTGCTTAACCCAGCTGAACCGGGGCACAATCGCAGTGGTTCTCCTAGTGCTACCTTAGCCGTTAGAGCGGAACGTAAGGCACCAAAACATAGGAGCCGGGCAAACCCAACTATTCGCCCAAATCATGATTCGGAGTCGATGCATATAGTGCTATAAGTTCGGGGTGCCGCACTTGTGAAAGTGTACGGACTTCTCACACCATTATGAGGGGTACTGAAGCCCCTGGCGTGTTTGCCGTACCTTGGTGTACGGGTGCAATCATGTCATTTGATAAACATAAATGTGAAAAGAAGATAATGCAAAAAATAGACAAGAAGCTAAGCATTGTTTATAGAGAGGCTATTTATCAAAGCCGAATGAAACAAATAGTGCGGTAAGCAAAAGATATTGGACTGTTCAGTATGTCCTGACCAGGGGCAGGCCGCGGAATTGTATTTAAAACAGGTATACCGCTTGTAACAGAGACCACCTGGGAGTTCCATAATGGGGCATGGCTTGTGTGTCTCCCTGGATCTCTGCATTGTTTGTGCGGCAGTCGAATTGCCGAACAGGTCGTCCGAAGTATGGAGTCCTGAAAGTAAGAAAAAATTAAAAAAAGAATCCGGCAGCCCCTAGTATGTTTTAAGACGTATTTTTGGCGAGCCGTTATTGTGCCCCTTCCCCTGTGCCCATGGTATTTCAAGGGCGTGGTTATGTACATGAGGTACTGGTTTCGCTATGTTGCAAAAGCTGGGTTTGGGGACGCATTGTTGCTCGGAGTGTGCCAGGCGGTCCTGCTGTGGGTTACTCCGGGCGCGCTTGGCAGTGTCTGGCTTTTTAACGGCCGGACTGGAGAATTGCCTGAGAAGGCTACTTTGTACCTCCGCTACGAGAGCCGCCGTATGCTCCTCCGTACGGAGGGAGCGTTCGGTGTTTCCATTGACCGTAATTACTCCTCAAGGGCCTGGCATCTTGAGCTTGAGATATGCGTAGTGCGGCACCGCATTGAACTTTGCGAATGCGGTTCGTCCGAGCAGGGCGTGATAGCCACTGCGAAACGGGACTATATCGAAGATTAACTCTTCGCTTCGGAAATTTTCCGGGGATCCGAAGACCACGTCAAGTGTTACTGAGCCTGTACAGTTGGCTTCTACACCTGGTATAACGCCTTTAAAGGTCGTTCTTGTGGGCTTAATCCTTGAGGGATCGATGCCCATTTTCCGCACTATATCCTGATAAAGCAGGTTCAGGCTACTCCCGCCGTCCATGAGGACTCTTGTGAGATGAAATCCATCGATGATTGGGTCGAGAACCAATGCGGCGAAGCCGCCATGACGGATGCTAGTGGGATGGTCCCTTCGATCAAAAGTGATCGGGTAGGAGGACCATGGGTTGAACTTTGGGGCGACTGGCTCCATCGCGTATACGTCCCGTAGCGCATGCTTCCGCTCCCGCTTGGGAATGTGGGTTGCGTATATCATGTTCACCGTCCGCACTTGTGGGGGAAAGCCCTTCTGTACATTGTTGTTCGGCGGCTTGGGCTCCTCGTCGTCGTTGTGCAGCCCCTTGTCTCTATTTTCGGCCCTTAACTTGCCTGCCTGCTTGAACACCCAACAATCCCTGTTAGTGTGATTGGCTAGCCTGCTTGAACACCCAACTTTGGGGCGACTGGCTCCATCGCGTATACGTCCCGTAGCGCATGCTTCCGCTCCCGCTTGGGAATGTGGGTTGCGTATATCATGTTCACCGTCCGCACTTGTGGGGGAAAGCCCTTCTGTACATTGTTGTTCGGCGGCTTGGGCTCCTCGTCGTCGTTGTGCAGCCCCTTGTCTCTATTTTCGGCCCTTAACTTGCCTGCCTGCTTGAACACCCAACAATCCCTGTTAGTGTGATTGGCTAGCCTTTCGGGGGTGCCATGTATCTGGCACAAGCGATCGAGTATTCGGTCCAAACTGGACAGGCCCTGAGTATTCTTTTTGAATGGCTTTTTCCGCTGACCGGATTTATGGCCTTTGAATCCGGCATTGACTGTCGTGTCTTCATTGCTGTCGCTGTTAACGCGGCGTTTTTACTTATTCCGACGTGTCCTGCCACTTTTGTCCTTGGTATCCAAATTACCAGGGTTCTTTGATAAGTTGTTACTACGAGCTAGCCAGCTGTCTTCTCCCGCGCAAAAGCGGGTCATGAGTGTCGTGAGGGATGCCATGGATTTTGGCTTTTCCTTTCCCAGGTGCCGGGCAAGCCACTCGTCGCGGATGTTATGCTTGAAGGCTACTAGGGCCTCTGCTTCCGGACAGTCGACTATCTGGTTTTTCTTTGTTAGGAACCATGTCCAGAATTGTCTGGCCGATTCCTCTGGCTGCTGAATTATGTGGCTTAAGTCACCGGCATCCGGCGGTCGCACGTAAGTGCCCTGGAAGTTGTCGAGGAATGCGGCTTCCAGGACCTCCCAAGAACCGATTGAGTCTGCTAGCAAGCTGTTAAGCCAATGCCGGGCCGGTCCTTTAAGTTTGAGCGGGAGGTATTTGATGGCGTGTAGATCATCGCCGCGTGCCATGTGGATGTGAAGGAGATAATCCTCGATCCATACCGCCGGATCTGTGCCACCGTATGATTCGATGTTTACGGGTTTGAAACCCTCTGGGATTTTATGATCCATTACTTCATTCGTGAAGCATAGCGGGTGTGCGGCGCCTCTGTACTGGGTTGTATCATGATGCAGCTCGGAAGAGCTATGTCTGTTGTGTTCGGCCCGGCCGGATTTGTTGTATCCGGTGTGAAGATCATTGTCACATGCCGTAGGGCGCCTGTGCGATCCGTAGATCGATCTTGTTTGTCTTGCCTTATCCTCCAGTATGTCTCGCAGGTCGGGCGCATTTTCCCATGCCTTAGTTGAGCGGCGTCGGGGCATGGCTTGGGTGGAGGGCCGAGAGGCCTCTCTGTCGCGGCCGCGAGGTGGCCGGTCTGCCATGTCATGCGCTGGTGATGTAGGTGCTTCCTCCTCTCATCGGGGTAGCGGCCTGCACTTTGGGTAACTCTTGGAGGGGCGTTCGAGTTCATACTCTTCGGTCGCAAGGACTTCAGTCCATCTGTCAGCTAGCAAATCTTGGGCAGCTCTAAGTTGTTGCTGCTTTTTCTTGAGGCTGCTTGACGTGGCTAAAAGCCTGCGTTTAAAACACTCTTGTTCGGCAAGGTCTGATGGTATGACGAATTCGTCGTCATCGAGGCTTGCCTCGTCTTCGGAGGGAGGCATATAGTTATCATTCTCGACCTCTCGGTCTGCCGCTCTCTAATGAGAACTGGCTTCTCCATCTTCCTGTGCCGAATCTTGCTAAGGTGGGTGTTCTTCGGCGCTATCCGCGGTAGTATTATCTCCCGTGCCAGAATCACCGTTTTTGCTTTGGCGGGATTTAGTGCGGCGCCGCTGACGCCGGCGCTTTGGCTGTTTCTTGGGGGCGTCATCCCCCACTGTTCCATCGCCATCTCCATCTTTTGGAGTATCCACCATATATATGTCATATGACGAGGTGGCCTTCCAGCGCCCTACAGGTGCTGGTTCCTGTTCGTCTCCTACATTGTCGTCCATGCCGTCGATGTCTTCGGAGCTGAAGTCAAGCATGTCGGTTAGATCATTGAGAGTGGCTACAAAGTGGATGGTGGGTGGGTTTTGAATTTCCTCATCGTCCGTATCCCACCCTCTCTGACCTTAGTCCGGCCAGGGCTCTCTTGATAAAGAGAGAGACTTAAGAGAATTCAGGATGTCGCCAAAAGGCGAATGCTGAAAGATGTCTCCGGTGGTGAACTCCATTATTGGCGCCCAATCGGATTCGATTGGCAGGGGCGCGGGGGGTTCGGAGTCTGGAGAGGAGTCCGGATCCTCGGAGTCACGGGTCGTGCAGAGTGCGGGGCTAGCGTTCGGCTCGATCGCTTTCGGGATCACAGCCCCCGAGGTGACGTCCAACCGCTCATCCTCGATTGGTGCAATAGGCTCCGAGTTAGGGGTCGGAACTGATGCGTGTGCGGCCTCCAGGACACTGTCCGGGGGCAGAGCTAGATCATGCCCCTCGAGATAGTGCGGCGTGCTTGGCCGTGGCTCGAGCCCGTCGAAGATCAAGTCTCCGCGGATGTCAGCCGTGTAGTTTAAGCTTCCAAACCTGACTTGATGGCCAGGGGCGTAGGTTTCGATCTGCTCCAGGTGGCCGAGCGAATTGGCCCACAGAGCAAAGCCGCCGAAGACGAAGATTGGTCCGGGGAGCAAAGTCTCACCCTGGACCGCATCGTTGTTGATGATCAAAGGAGTCATCGGGCCTAAAGGCGACGACACAGAGGAGCTCTCAATGAAAGCACCAATGTCGGTGTCAAAACCGGCGGATCTCGGGTAGGGGGTCCCGAACTGTGCGTCTAGGCCGGATGGTAACAGGAGACAGGGCACACAATGTTTTTTACCCAGGTTCGGGCCCTCTCGATGGAGGTAATACCCTACTCCTGCTTGATTAATATTGATGATATGGGTAGTACAAGAGTAGATCTACCACGAGATTAAGGAGGCTAAACCCTAGAAGCTAGCCTATGGTATGATTGTTGTGTATGGAGTTGATTGCCTACGGACTACAACCCTCCGGTTTATATAGACACTGGATAGGGTTAGGGTTACATAAAGTCGGTTACAATGGTAGGAGATCTTGAATATCCGCATCGCCAAGCTTGCCTTCCACGCCAAGGAAAGTCCCATCCGGACACGGGACGAAGTCTTCAATCTTGTATCTTCATAGTCCAGGAGTCCGGCTGAAGGTATAGTCCGGCTACCCGAACACCCCCTAATCCAGGACTCCCTCAGCGACCCTCAAGCAGGCGCTGTCCGAGGACAAGAAGAAAGCGGCCACGGAGCGCGCCGAGCGGGAGAAATTTGAGGCGCAGGTCGGCGAGGTGCGGAAAGAGCTTCAGGTTCTCATGCAAAAACATGAGAGTTTGGAGCTCGACTCGAAGACGCGAGCGTCCGAGCTTGCTGCGGCCCTTAAAACTGCCAAATCTGCCAAGGCCGAAGCCTAGAAGGCCCTCCAGGAATTGGATGCGGTGAAAAAGATAGGGGCGGGTAAGGCATTCTATATGCAAAGCAGACATATAAAAGTAAACTACTTGTTACTTACCCGAATCCGGAGCTCTCCAGGGGCATTCGCAGATCTTCCCCGCAGTGTATCCGATGCCGCCGCATTCTACCGAGCTGAGGAAGGCAGCTCGACGGAGAAGGTGTTCTGGTCTCAGTACGTTGAGGCCGGACACCCTATGCCCTTGAGCGACCAGCTGAAGCAGCTGGTCGAGCTCCACAAGGCGGCCGAACAGGCCCTGAAGGGCTTCATAGTTCGGCTGTGGCCTAGAGAGGCCCTGCCTGGGAGCTACTTCGGACTGGTGCGGCGGCTGGTGGAGGCTTGTCCAAGGCTCGAGGTCATCAAGCGCTCCGTCTGCATCGAAGGTGCCCGTAGGGCCCTTGCCCGTGCAAAGGTGCATTGGGGTAAGCTGGATGGTGAGAAGCTTGTGAAAGACGGGCCGCCGCCGGGGAAGGAGCATCGCAAGCCCGAGAACTATTACAAGGATGTTCTTGCTGGTGCCCGCCTTGTGGCGGATGAATGTACCAAGGATGTAATTTTTGAATGAACTCGCTCGTGTTATCCTGTGCGCTGAAAACTTGTTCATATGCGCTAAGCAATGCTTGAATTTAAAATATTACTTTCTGTGCGGCCGTTTATTAAAAAAATGAGAGATGGCCAGTCGTCGGCTTCTGCCCCCATGCCACAAGTGCTGGGGTGTTCGGGATAAACCTGAGCGCTCTTTTTCCCATGATTGGGTCCGTCGAGGGAGGCGGTCAGCACAACGAATAAGGCAATCGGACTATAATGCTTGAACACTCTCACTTAGCCATAGAACTCTATAATTTTAAATTTCGGCGAAGCCCCTAGTATTCGGAAGACCGAGTTCAGGGCGCTATCCACCCCTTGGCCGGACAAAGCCGGTTCCTCGCTCAAAGCGGCATAAGCCTTTAAGGACTCGAAAAACCTCTCGAACAGCGACCGGTCTCTTGCCTCATCATGACAGTCAGTTTTAGCTTTCTCCACTGAGGTGCTCGGCCCAGCTCAATTGGGGCACAATCGCAGTGGTTCTCCTAGTGCTACCTTAGTCGATATAGCGGAACGTAAGGCACCAAAACATAGGAGCCGGGAAAACCCAACTATTGACCCAAATCATGATTCGGAGCCGATGCATATAGTGCTATAAGTTCGGGGTGCCGCACTTGTGAAAGTGGACGGACTTCTCATGCCATATTGATGGGTACTGAAGCCCCTGGCGTATTTTGCCGTACCACAGTGTACGGATGCAGCATGTTATTAATAAACATATATATAAAAAGAGGGTAATGCAAAAAATAGACAAAAAGATATGCATTGTTTATAGAAAGGCTGCTATGAAAGCGGAACGATACAAATAGTGCGATAGGCAAAATAAATTGGACTATTTGACATGTCCTGGCCAAGGGCAGGCCGCGGAATTGTATTAAAAATAGGTATACTGCTCGCAATAGAGACCACCTGGGAGTTCCATAATGCGGCGTGGCTTGTCTGCTTCCCTGGATCTTGAATCATTTGTGCGGCAGTTGAATTGCCGAACGGGTTGTCCGAAGTATGGAGTCCTGAGAGTAAGAGAAAAAAGAAGGAATCCGGCAGCCCCTGGTGCGGTTTAAGCCATATTTCGGGCGTGTCGTGGTAGTGCCCCCTGTGCCCATGGTATTTCAAGAGCGTAGTTATGTACGCGAAGCGCTGGTTTCGCTATATCGCAAGGGCTAGGGTTGGGGCCGCATTGCTACGCTAGCTCGGAACGTGCCAGACGGTCTTGTTATAGGGTACTCCGGGCGCGCTTGACAGTGTCCGGCTTTTTGAAGGCCGAACTGGAGGACTGCCTAGAGAGGCTGCTTTGTACTTCTGCTGCGAGCGCTGCCGTGTGCTCCTCCATTCGGAGGGAGCGTTCAGTGTTCCCATTGACCGTGATTACTCCCCTAGGGCCTGGCATCTTAAGCTTGAGGTATGCATAGTGTGGTACCGCATTGAATTTTGTGAATGTGGTTCGCCCGAGCAGTGCGTGATAGCCACTACGGAACGGGACTATGTCGAAGATTAACTCCTCGCTCCGGAAGTTATTCGGAGATCCGAAGACCACTTCTAGTGTAACTGAGCCTATACAATTGGCTTCTACACCTGGTATGACGCCTCTAAAGGTCGTTTTGGTGGGCTTGATCCTCAAGGGATCTATGCCCATCTTTCGCACTGTATCCTGGTAAAGCAGGTTCAGGCTGCTGCCGCCGTCCATGAGGACTCTTGTGAGATGAAATCCGTCAATGATTGGGTCTAGAACCAATGCGGAGAAGCCGCCGTGATGGATGCTAGTGGGGTGGTCCCTTCGATGAAAGGTGATCGGGCAGGAGGACCATGGGTTGAACTTTGGGGCGACCGGCTCCATCGGATATACGTCCCGTAACGCATGCTTCCGCTCCCTCTTGGGGATGTGGGTTGCATATATCATGTTCACGGTCCGCACTTGCGGGGGAAATCCCTTCTGTCCACTGTTGTTCGGCGGCTTGGGCTCCTCCTCGTCGTCGCTATGCAGCCCCTTGTCTTTGTTTTCGGCTCTTAACTTGCCTGCCTGCTTGAACACCCAACAATCCCGGTTGGTGTGATTGGCTGGCTTTTCGGGGGTGCCATGTATCTGGCACAAGCGGTCGAGTATTCGGTCCAAACTGGACGGGCCCTAAGTTTTTCTTTTGAATGGCTGTTTCCGTTGACCGGATTTGTAGCCTCGGAATCCGACATTAACTGCCGTATCCTCGTTGCTGTCGCTGTTAACGCGGCGCTTTTGCTTGTTCCGACGCGACCTGTCACTTTTGTCCTTGGTATTCGAATTACCAATGTTCTTGGTTAAGTTGTTACTGCGAGCTAGCCAGTTGTCTTCTCCTGTGCAAAAGCGGGTCATGAGTGTCGTGAGGGCTGCCATAGATTTCGGCTTTTCCTGTCCCAGGTGCTGGGCCAGCCACTCGTCACGGATATTATGCTTGAAGGCCGCTAAGGCCTCTGCGTCCGGACAATCGACTATTTGGTTTTTATTTGTTAGGAACCGTGTCCAGAATTGCCTGGCCGATTCTTCTGGCTGCTGAATTATGTGGCTTAGGTCATCGGCGTCCGGTAGTCGCACATAAGTGCCCTGGAAGTTTTCAAGGAATGCGGCTTCCAGGTCCTCGCAAGAACCGATTGAGTTTGCTGGCAAGCTGTTAAGCCAATGCCGGGCGGGTCCCTTAAGTTTGAGTGGGAGTTATTTGATGGCGTGCAGATCATCGCCGCGGTGCATGTGGATATGAAGGAGATAATCCTTGATCCATACCGCGGGACCTGTTGTGCCATCGTACGATTCGATGTTTACGGGTTTGAAGCCCTCAGGGATTTTATGATCCATTACTTCATCTATGAAGCATAGTGGTTGTGCGGCGCCTCTGTATTGGGCTATATCACGACGCAGCTCGAAGGAGCTTTGTCTGTTGAGTTCGGCCCGGCCGGATTCATTGCGTCCGGAGTGACGATCACCGTCACGTGCCGTGGGGTGCCTGCGTGATCCGTAGATCGATCTTGTTTGCCTTATCTTGTCCTCCAGGATGTCGCGTAGGTCGGGCGCATTTTCCCGTGCCTTAGTATGCTTGACGCGGTGTCGGGGCATGGCTTGAGTGGAGGGCCAAGAGGCCTCTCTGTCGCGGCCACGAGGTGGCCGGTCGGCCATGTCATGCGCTGGTGATGTAGGTGCTTCCTCCTCTAGTCGGGGTAGCAGCCTGCGCTTTGGATAACTCTTGGAGGGGCGTTCGAGTTCATACTCTTCGGCCGCAAGGACTTCAGTCCATCTATCAGCTAGCAAATCCTGATCAGCTCTAAGTTGTTGCCGCTTTTTCTTGAGGCTGCTTGCCGTGGCCATGAGCCTGCGCTTAAAACGCTCTTGTTCGGTCAAGATCCTCTGGCACGACGAACTCGTCGTCGTCAAGGCTTGCCTCGTCTTTGGAGGGAGGCGTATAATTATCGTCCTCAACCTCTTGGTCCGCCGCCCTCTCGTGAGGGCTGGCTTCTCTGTCCTCCTGTGCCGAATTTTGTTGGAGGGGGTGTTCTTCGGCGCTATCTGGAGTAGTATTATCTCCCGTGCCGGAATCACCGTTTTTGCTTTGGCGGGATTTAGAGCGGCGCCGCTGACGCCGGTGCTTGGGATGTTTCTTAGAGGTATCGTCCACCGCTGTTCCATCGCCATCTCCATCCTTCGGAGTGTCCACCATATATATGTCATATGACGAGGTGGCCTTCCAACGCCCTACAGGTGCTGGTTCTTGTTCATCTCCTACATCGTCGACCATGCCGTCGATGTCTTCGGAGTCGAAGTCAAGCATGTCGATTAAGTCGTCGACAGTGGCTACGAAGTGGGTGGTGGGTGGGTTTTGAATTTCTTCATTGTCCGTATCCCAACCTTGCTGACCGTAGTCCGGCCAGGGCTCTCCTGATAAAGAGAGAGACTTTAGAGAATTCAGGATGTCGCCGAAGGGCGAGTGCTGAAAGATGTCCGCGGCGGTGAACTCCATTACCGGCGCCGAATCGGATTCGATCGGCGGGGGCGCGGGGGTCTCGGAGTTCAGAGAGGAATCCGGCTCCTCGGAGTCACAGGCCATGTGGAGTGCAGGGCTGGAGTTCGGCTCGATCTCCTCTGAGATCGCAGCCCCTGAGGCAGCGTCCAACCGCTGATCCTCGATTGGCGCAGTGGGCTCCGAATCAATGGTCGGAACCGATGCGTGTGTGGCCTCCAAGGCGTTGTTCGGCGGCAGAGCTATGTCATGCCCATCGAGACAGTGCGGCACGCTTGGCTGTGGCTCGAATCCGTCGAAGATCAAGTCCCCGCGGATGTCAGCCGTGTAGTTTAGGCTTCCAATCCTGACCTGATGGCCAGGGGCATAACTTTCGATCTGCTCAAGGTGACCAAGCGAGTTGGCCCGAAGTGCGAAGCCGCCGAAGACGAAGATCTGTCTGGGGAGAAAAGTCTCACCCTGTACTGCATCATGGTTGATGATCGAAGAAGCCATCGGGCCTAAAAGCGACGACACAGAGGAACTCTCAATGAAAGCACCAATGTCGGTGTCAAAACCGGCGGATCTCGGGTAGGGGGTCCCGAACTGTGTGTCTAAGCCGGATGGTAACAGGAGACAAGGGACACAATGTTTTACCCAGGTTCGGGCCCTCTCGATGGAGGTAAAACCCTACGTCCTTCTTGATTAATATTGATGATATGGGTAGTACAAGAGTAGATCTACAACGAGATCAAGGAGGCTAAACCCTAAAAGCTAGCCTATGGTATGATTGTTGTATGATGAAGTTGTCCTACGGACTAAAACCCTCCGGTTTATATAGACACCGGAGAGGGTTAGGGTTACACAAAGTCGGTTACAATGGTAGGAGATCTTGAATATCTGCATCGCCAAGCTTGCCTTCCACGCCAAGGAAAGTCCCATCCGGACATGGGACGGAGTCTTCAATCTTGTATCTTCATAGTCCTGGAGTCCGGCTGAAGGTATAGTCCGGCTACCCGAACACCCCCTAATCCATGACTCCCTCAGGGATCCCTAACACTACCCCATGATGGAAGTTTGCAAGCAGAAGTGAAATCCTCTAAGTCCATGGTATCAGATATGTCATAGAGATCAAACATGACTGAAGGAGAATTACGCGAATATGAATACTCAAACCTCCTCACAAATGAACTTGTGAGATCATGATACTGGGGCATTTGTTAGCCTCAAAATCCTCAAGACCGGCATTGCACAAATATGCTTTAAATTCTTCTTTAATTCCTGCTCGGTCCATAAAATTTTCCGACGGCCATTCGCAAGGCCGTACTGGAGCGTCTCTTGGTGGATCCTCGTCATCATCGCGCATAGCAATCCTGGGTCCTTGCTTCTTAGAAGAACCACCTTGGAACATCTTCCTAAGCATATTGTTTTTCTCTGAAAAATTCTGAAATTTTTAGTAACTTCAAACAAAACTGAACCAACTTCAATAAAACCGATAGCAACTACTCCTACAAGTGCCTAGAGTCTATATCAAGCATTAGAACTACTTAGAACCATATAAATTTGACATGCAAGCTCAAGAACATGGTCACCTATGCAGCACAAATTTGCAAAGAATAAAGCACTAGAACAAAAACTAATTGGACCAATGGAGGATTAACATACCAAGGAACAATCTCCCAAAGCAGTTTTGCGAGAGGTGCTTTGAGCAAGGAGATCGAAAATCACAGCAAAAGTGGCTGGAACTCGTGCTTGAGTTGGTTTTTCGGGTTTGTGTGAGACAGAGGAAGAAGATGGGTGCTGGGATAAGTGGAGGAGGGCCACCGTGGGCCCACAAGGCAGGGGGCGCGCCGTAGAGGGGGGGGGCGCCCACCACCCTCGTGGCCAGGTGGCAGCTCCTCCCGTGGTAATTTTTGCACAGTAAATCCTCAAATATTCCCGAAAAAATCATATTAAATTGGCATGTCATACTGAGGACTTTTATTTTCGGGATATTTTTAGATTGCACGGATAAGTCAGGAAACAGACAGAAAAATACTATTTTTACTTTATTTCTACTAATTGACAGAAAATAAAGAGAAGGTACAGAAGGTGGTGCTTCTAGTTTCATCCATCTCATGCTCATCAAAAAGAATCCACTAACAAGGTTGATCAAGTCTTGTTAACAAACTCATTTCGATAATCATGAAACCGGAGAAATTTCGAATAACACTAAGTTACCTCAACGGGGATATGCACATCCCCAATAATAAGTATACCATATTTCTTTTTGACAGTAGGAAGAGGGAATTCAAAACCTCCAAATATAATCGATGGGATTTTTCCAATGGAGTTGATACTATGAACTCGAGGTTGTTTCCTCGGAAAGTGTACCGTATGCTCATTACCATTAACATGAAAAGTGACATTGCCTTTGTTGCAATCAATAACAGCCCCTGCAGTATTAAGAAAAGGTCTTCCAAAAATAATAGATATACTATCATCCTCAGGAATATCAAGAATAACAAAGTCCGTTAAAATAGTAACGTTTGCAACCACAACAGGCACATCCTCACAGATACCGACAGGTAGAGCAGTTGATTTATCAGCCATTTGCAAAGATATTTCGGTAGGTGTCAGCTTATTCAAGTCAAGTCTACGATATAAATAGAGAGGCATAACACTAACACCGGCTCCAAGATCACATAAAGTAGTTTTAATATAATTTCTTTTAATGGAGCAAGGTATAGTAGGTACTCTGGGGTCTCCAAGTTTCTTTGGTATTCCACCCTCAAAAGTATAATTAGCAAGCATTGTGGAAATTTCAGCTTCCGGTATCTTTCTTTTATTAGTAATGATATCCTTCATATATTTAGCATAAGGATTTGTTTTGAGCACATCAGTTAATCACATACGCAAAAAGATAGGCCTAATCATTTCAGCAAAGCGCTCAAAATCCTCGTCATCCTTTTTCTTGGATGGTTTTGGAGGAAAATGCATGGGTTTCTGAACCCAAGGTTCCCTTTCTTTACCATGTTTCCTAGCAACAAAGTCTCTTTTATCATAACGTTGATTCTTTGATTGTGGGCTATCAAGATCAACAGCAGGTTCAACTTCTACATCATTGTCATTACTAGGTTGCGCATCATCATGAACATCATCATTAATATTTTCACTAGATTCATGTTCATTACCAAATTGTGTTTCAGCATCAGACATAGAAATATCATTTGGATTATCAGGTGGTTCAGCAATAGGTTCACTAGAATTTTGCACAGTTCTATCATTTTTCTTCTTCTTAGAAGAAGAACTAGGAACATCAATATTATTTCTTTGAGAATCTTGCTCGATTCTCTTAGGGTGGCCTTTAGGATACAAAGGTTCCTGAGTCATTCTACCAGTTCTAGTAGCCACTCTAACAGCATAATCATTTTTCTTACTATTCATTTCATCAAGCACTTCTTTTTTAGCCTTAAGTACTTGTTCTACTTGAGTGGTAACCATAGAAGCATGTTTGCTAACAAGTTTAAGTTCACCTTTAATATTAGCCATATAATCACCCAAGCGTCTAATAATATAAGCATTTTCTTTTAATTGTCTACCAAAATAAGCATTGAACTCGTCTTGCTTAAACATAAAGTTATCAAACTCATCCAAGCACTGACTAGCAATTTTAGTAGGAGGGACTTCAGCTTTATCATATCTATAGAGAGAATTTACCTTTACTACCTATGTCGGGATATCGGGATCAGGAGGTTCTTCAATAAATAAAGAATTAAGATCATATGTTTCTTCAACAGGCGGTGAATTAAGACCATGTATTTCTTCAATAGGAGGTAAATTCTTAATGTCTTCATCATTAATACCTTTCTCTTTCATAGATTTCTTTGCCTCTTGCATATCTTCGGGACTGAGAAATAGAACACCTCTCTTCTTTGGAGTTGGTTTAGGAATAGGCTCAGTAATTGTAGTAGGAGCTGGCTCAGGAGGTGGCTCAGGAGGTGCCCAATTATTTTCACTTGTCAACATATTATTCAATAGGATTTCAGCTTCATCCGGTGTTCTTTCCCTGAAAAGAGAACCAACACAACTATCCATGTAATCTCTGGAAGCATCGGTTAGTCCATTATAAAATATGTCAAGTATTTCAGGTTTCTTAAGAGGATGATTAGGCAAAGCATTAAGTAACTTGAGAAGCCTCCCCCAAGCTTGTGGGAGACTCTCTTCTTTAATTTGCACGAAGTTGTATATTTCCCTCAAAGCAGCTTGTTTCTTATGAGCAGGGAAATATTTAGCAGATAAGTAATAAATCATATCCTGGGGACTACACACACAACCAGGATCAAGAGAATTAAACCATATCTTAGCATCACCCTTTAATGAGAACGGAAATATTTTGAGTATATAAAAGTAACGCGATCTCTCATCATTAGTAAACAGGGCAGCTATATCATTTAACTTAGTAAGATGTGCCACAACAGTTTCTGATTCATAGCCATAAAACGGATCAGATTCAACCAGAGTAATTATATCAGGATCAACAAAGAATTCATAATCCTTATCAGGAACACATATAGGTGAAGTAGCAAAAGCAGGGTCGGGTTTCATTTTATCTCTAAGTGATTCTTTGTTCCATTTAACTAATAACCTCTTAAGCTCATATCTATCCTTGCAAGCTAAAATAGCGGCAGAAGATTCCATATCAAAAAGATAACCCTCAGGAATAACAGGCATATTTTCATCATCACTATCATCATCATATTCAGATTCAATAATTTCTTTTTTTCTAGCCCTACCAATTTGTTCATCAAGAAATTCACCAAGGAGCACAGTAGTATCAGGCATAGAAGCAGTTTCATCATAAGTATCATGCATAGCAGAAGTGGCATCATCAATAACATGTGACATATCAGAACGAATAGCAGAAGCAGGTGTAGGTGTCGCTAGCTTACTCATAACAGAAGGTGAATCAAGTGCAGATCTAGATGGCACTTCCTTACCTCCCCTCGTAGTTGAGGGATAGATCTTGGTTTTTGGATCTCTCAAGTTCTTCATAGTGTCCAGCAGATATAAATCCCAAGTGACTCAAAGAATAGAGTTATGGTCCCCGGCAATGGCGCCAGAAATTAGTCTTGATAACCCACAAGTATAGGGGATCGCAACAACTTTCGAGGGTAGAGTATTCAACCCAAATTTATTGATTCGACACAAGGGGAGCCAAAGAATATTCTCAAGTATTAGGAGTTGAGTTGTCAATTCAACCACACCTGGAAACTTAGTATCTGCACCAAAGTGTTTAGTAGCACAGTAATATGATAGTGGTGGTAGCGGCAACAAAAGTAAAGACAGCAAAAGTAATGTTTTTGGTATTTTGTAGTGATTGTAACAGTAGCAGCGGTAAAGTAAATAAGCGAGAACCAGTATATGGAAAAATTGTAGGCACCGGATCATTGATGGATAATTATGCCGTATGCGGTTCATCATGTAACAGTCGTAACATAGGGTGACACAGAACTAGCCTCAATTCATCAATGTAATGTAGGCATGTATTCCGTATATAGTCATACGTGCTTATGGAAAAGAACTTGCATGACATCTTTGTTGGAAATATGCCCTAGAGGCAATAATAAAAGCATTATTATTATATTTCTTTGTTCATGATAATTGTCTTTATTCATGCTATAACTGTATTCTCCGGAAATTGTAATACACGTGTGAATACATAGACCATAATATGTCCCTAGTAAGCCTCTAGTTGACTAGCTCGTTGATCAACAGATAGTCATGGTTTCCTGGCTACGGACATTGGATGTCATTGATAACGGGATCACATCATTAGGAGAATGATGTGATGGACAAGACCTAATCCTAAGCATAGCACAAGATCGTGTAGTTCGTTTGCTAGAGCTTTTCCAATGTCAAGTATCTTTTCCTTTGACCATGAGATCGTGTAACTCCCGGATACCGTAAGAGTGCTTTGGGTGTATCAAACGTCACAACGTAACTGGGTGACTATAAAGGTGCACTACAGGTATCTCCGAAAGTGTCTGTTGGGTTGACACGGATCGAGACTGGGATTTGTCACTCCATATAACGGAGAGGTATCACTGGGCCCACTCGGTAATGCATCATCATATTGAGCTCCAGGTGACCAAGTGGTTGATCACGGGATCATGCATTACGGTACGAGTAAAGTGACTTGCCAGTAACAAGACTGAACAAGGTATTGGGATACCGACTATCGAGTCTCGGGCAAGTAACATACCGATTGACAAAGGGAATTGTATACGGGGTTGATTAAATCCTCGACATCGTGGTTCATCCGATGAGATCATCATGGAGCATGTGGGAGCCAACATGGGTATCCAGATCCCGCTGTTGGTTATTGACCGGAGAGTCGTCTCGGTCATGTCTGCTTGTCTCCCGAACCCGTAGGGTCTACACACTTAAGGTTCGGTGACGCTAGGGTTGTGAAGATATGTATATGCAGTAACCCAAATGTTGTTCGGAGTCCCGGATGAGATCCCGGACATTACAAGGAGTTCCGGAATGGTCCGGAGGTAAAGAATTATATATGGGAAGTGCTGTTTCGGCCATCCGGACAAGTTTCGGGGTTATCGGTATTGTACCGGGACCACCGGAGGGGTCCCGGGGGCCCACCGGGTGGGGCCACCTATCCCGGGGGGGCACATGGGCTGTAGGGGGTGCGCCTTGGCCTGCATGGGCCAAGGGCACCAGCCCCAAAAGCCCATGCGCCTAGGGTTCCACAAAAGGGAAGAGTCCCAATGGTGGAAGGCACCTTTAGGTGCCTTGGGGGGGAGGGAAACCTCCCCTTGGCTGCCGCACCTAGGAGATTGGATCTCCTAGGCTGGCGCACCACCCCCCTTGGCCCTCCTATATATAGTGGGGGAGAGGAGGGACTTGACACACCAGCCCCTGGCGCCTCCCTCTCTCCCCGTTACGTCTCTCTCTCGTAGTATAGGCGAAGCCCTGCTACTGTGACGCCCTGCATCCACCACCACGCCGTCGTGCTGCTGGATCTTCATCAACCTCTCCTCCCCCCTTGCTGGATCAAGAAAGGAGGAGACGTCTCCCGTCCCGTACGTGTGTTGAACATGGAGGTGCCATCCGTTCGGCGCTTGGTCAGCGGTGATTTGGATCACGTCGTGTTCGACTACATCATCCCCGTTCTTCGAACACTTCCGCTCGCGATCTACAAGGTACGTAGATGCATCTAATCACTCGTTGCTAGATGAATTCCTAGATGGATGTTGGTGAAACGAGTAGGAAAATTTTTGTTTTCTGCAACGTTCCCCAACAGTGGCATCATGAGCTAGGTCTATGCGTAGTTCTCTTGCGCGAGTAGAACACAATTTGTTGTGGGCGTAGATGTTGTCAACTTTCTTGCCGCTACTAGTCTTATCTTGCTTCAACGGTATTGTGGGATGAAGCGGCCCAGACCAACCTTACACGTATGCTTACGTGAGACCGGTTCCACCGACTAACATGCACAAGTTGCATAAGGTGGCTGGCGGGTGTCTGTCTCTCCTACTTTAGTTGGAGAAGATTCGATGAACAGGGTCCTTATGAAGGGTAAATAGAAGTTGACAAATCACATTGTGGCTTTCACGTAGGTAAGAAAACGTTCTTGTTAGAACCCTACTTCAGCCACATAAAACCTGCAACAACAATTAGAGGACGTCTAACTTGTTTTTGCAACAAGTGCTTTGTGATATGATATGGCCAAAGTTGTGATGAATGATCTATATGTGATGTATGAGATGTTCATGCTATTGTACAAGGAATCACAACTTACATGTCGATGAGTATGACGGTGACAGGATGATCATGGAGCCCCAAGATGGAGATCAAAGGAGCTATGTGATATTGGCCATATCATGTCACTACTATTATTATTTGATTGCATGTGATGTTTATCATGTTTAGCATCTAGTTTACTTAGAACGACGGTAGTAAATAAGATGATCCCTTACAACAATTTCAAGAAGTGTTCTCCCCTAACTGTGCACCGTTGCTACAGTTTGTCGTTTCGAAGCATCACGTGTTAATCGGGTGTGATAGATCCTTACGTTCACATACAACGGGTGTAAGACAGTTTTACACATGCAAAAACACTTAGGGTTAACTTGACGAGCCTAGCATGTACAGACATGGCCTCGGAACACAAAGACCGAAAGGTCGAACACGAGTCGTATGGAAGATACGATCAACATGAAGATGTTCACCGGCGATGACTAGTCCGTCTCACATGTTAATCGGCCACGGCCTAGTTGACTCGGATCGTGTAACACTTAGATGACTAGAGGGATGTCTAATCTGAGTGGGAGTTCATTAATAATTTGACTAGATGAACTTAATTAACATGAACTTAGTCTAAAATATTTACAATATGTCTTGTAGATCAAATGGCCAACGTTGTATTCAATTTCAACGCGTTCCTAGAGAAAACCAAGCTGAAAGATGATGGCAGCAACTATACGGACTGGGTCCGGAACCTGAGGATCATCCTCATAGCTGCCAAGAAAGATTATGTCCTACAAGCACCGCTAGGTGATCCACCCGTCCCACAGAACCAAGACGCTATGAACGCTTGGCAGACACGTACTGATGACTACTCCCTCGTTCAGTGCAGCATGCTTTACAGCTTAGAGTCGGGGCTCCAAAAACGTTTTGAGAGACATGGAGCATATGAGATGTTCGAGGAGCTGAAAATGGTTTTTCAAGCTCATGCCCGGATCGAGAGATATGAAGTCTCCGATAAGTTCTTCAGCTGTAAGATGGAGGAAAATAGTTCTGTCAGTGAGCACATACTCACTATGTCTGGGCTACATAACCGCTTGACTCAGCTGGGAGTTAATCTCCTGGATGGCGTGGTCATTGACAGAATCCTCCAGTCGCTTCCACCAAGCTACAAGAGCTTTGTGATGAACTTCAATATGCAGGGGATGGTAAAGACCATTCCTGAAGTGTTTGCTATGCTGAAATCAGCAGAGGTAGAAGTCAAGAAGGAACATCAAGTGTTGATGATGAATAAAACCACTAAGTTCAAGAAGGGCAAGGGTAAAAAGAACTTCAAGAAGGACGGCAAGGAAGTTGCTGCGCCCGGCAAGCAAGCTGTCGGGAAGAAGTCAAAGAATGGACCCAAGCCTGAGACAGAGTGCTTTTATTGCAAAGGGAAGGGTCACTGGAAGCGGAACTGCCCCAAATACTTAGCGGACAAGAAGGCCGGCAACACCAAAGGTATATTTGATATACATGTAATTGATGTGTACCTTACCAGTACTCGTAGCAACTCCTGGGTATTTGATACCGATGCCGTTGCTCATATTTGTAACTCACAGCAGGAGCTGCGGAATAAACGGAAACTGGCGAAGGACGAGGTGACGATGCGTGTCGGGAATGGTTCCAAGGTCGATGTGATCGCCGTCGGCACGCTGCCTCTACATTTACCTACGGGATTAGTTATAAACCTCAATAATTGTTATTTTGTGCCATGTTTGAGCATGAACATTGTATCAGGATCTCGTTTAATACGAGATGGCTACTCATTTAAATCCGAGAATAATGGTTGTTCTATTTATATGAGAGATATGTTTTATGGTCATGCTCCGATAGTCAATGGTCTATTTTTAATGAATCTCGAGCGTATTACTACACATGTTCATAGTGTGAGTACCAAAAGATGTAAGGTTGATAATGATAGTCCCACATACTTGTGGCACTGCCGCCTTGGTCACATAGGTGTCAAACGCATGAAGAAGCTCCATGCAGATGGACTTTTAGAGTCTCTTGATTATGAATCATTTGACACGTGCGAACCATGCCTCATGGGAAAAATGACCAAGACTCCATTCTCAGGAACAATGGAGCGAGCAACCAACTTATTAGAAATCGTACATACTGATGTGTGCGATCCAATGAGTGTTGAGGCTCGCGGTGGCTATCGTTATGTTCTCACCCTCACTGATGACTTGAGTAGATATGGGTATGTCTACTTAATGAAACACAAGTCTGAAACCTTTGAAAAGTTCAAGGAATTTCAGAGTGAGGTTGAAAATCAACATGACAGGAAAATCAAGTTTCTACGATCAGATCGTGGAGGAGAATACTTGAGTCACGAATTTGGCACACACTTAAGAAAATGTGGAATAGTTTCACAACTCACGCCGCCTGGAACACCTCAGCGTAACGGTGTGTCTGAACGTCGTAATCGCACTCTATTAGATATGGTACGATCTATGATGTCTCTTACAGATTTACCGCTATCTTTTTGGGGCTATGCTTTAGAGACTGCCGCATTCACTTTAAATAGGGCTCCATCAAAATCCGTTGAGACGACACCATATGAATTATGGTTTGGGAAGAAACCTAAGCTGTCGTTTCTAAAAGTTTGGGGATGCGATGCTTATGTCAAGAAACTTCAACCTGAAAAGCTCGAACCCAAGTCGGAAAAATGCGTCTTCATAGGATACCCTAAAGAAACTGCTGGGTATACCTTCTACCTCAGATCCGAAGGCAAGATCTTTATTGCCAGGAATGGATTCTTTCTAGAGAAAGAGTTTCTCTCGAAAGAAGTAAGTGGGAGGAAAGTAGAACTTGATGAAGTATTGCCTCTTGAACCGGTAAATGGCGCAACTCAAGAAAATGTTCCTGAGGTGCCTGCACCGACTAGAGAGGAAGTTATTCATGATGATCAAGATACTTCTGATCAACCTCCTACTAAAATTCGAAGGTCCACAAGAACACGTTCCGCACCAGAGTGGTACGGCAACCCTGTCTTGGAAATTATGTTGTTAGACAACGGTGAACCTTCGAACTATGAAGAAGCGATGGCGGGACCGGATTCCGACAAATGGCTAGAAGCCATGAAATCCGAGATAGGATCCATGTATGAAAACGAAGTATGGACTTTGACTGACTTGCCCGTTGAACGGCGAGCCATAGAAAATAAATGGATCTTTAAGAAGAAGACAGACGCGGATGGTAATGTGACCATCTATAAAGCTAGGCTTGTCGCTAAGGGTTATCGACAAGTTCAAGGGGTTGACTACGATGAGACTTTCTCACCGGTAGCGAAGCTAAAGTCCGTCTGAATCATGTTAGCAATTGCCGCATTCTACGATTATGAAATATGGCAAATGGACATCAAAACGGCATTCCTTAATGGTTTCCTTAAGGAAGAATTGTATATGATGCAGCCGGAAGGTTTTGTCGATCCTAAGAATGCTGACAAGGTGTGCAAGCTCCAACGCTCGATTTATGGGCTGGTGCAAGCATCTCGGAGTTGGAACATTCGCTTTGATGAGATGATCAAAGCGTTTGGGTTTACGCAGACTTATGGAGAAGCCTGCGTTTACAAGAAAGTGAGTGGGAGCTCTGTAGCATTTCTCATATTATATGTAGATGACATACTTTTGATGGGAAATGATATAGAACTCTTGGACAGCATCAAGGCCTACTTGAATAAGAGTTTTTCAATGAAGGACCTTGGAGAAGCTGCTTATATATTAGGCATCAAAATCTATAGAGATAGATCGAGACGCCTCATAGGTCTTTCACAAAGCACATACCTTGATAAGATATTGAAGAAGTTCAATATGGATCAATCTAAGAAGGGGTTCTTGCCTGTGTTACAAGGTATGAAATTGAGCTCGCCTCAATGCCCGACCACGGCAGAAGATATAGAAGAGATGAGTGTCATCCCCTATGCCTCGGCCATAGGTTCTATTATGTATGCCATGCTGTGTACCAGACCTGATGTAAACCTTGCCGTATGTTTGGTAGGAAGGTACCAAAGTAATCCCGGCAAGGAACACTGGACAGCGGTCAAGAATATCCTGAAGTACCTGAAAAGGACTAAGGAAATGTTTCTCGTTTATGGAGGTGACGAAGAGCTCGTCGTAAAGGGTTACGTCGACGCTAGCTTCGACACAGATCTGGATGACTCTAAGTCACAAACCGGATACGTGTATATATTGAATGGTGGAGCAGTGAGCTGGTGCAGCTGCAAGCAGAGCGTCGTGGCGGGATCTACATGTGAAGCAGAGTACATGGCAGCCTCGGAGGCAGCACATGAAGCAATATGGGTGAAGGAGTTCATCACCGACCTAGGAGTCATACCCAATGCGTCGGGGCCAATCAAACTCTTTTGTGACAACACTGGGGCTATTGCCCTTGCCAAGGAGCCCAGGTTTCACAAGAAGACAAGGCACATCAAGTGTCGCTTCAACTCCATTCGTGAAAATGTTCAAGATGGAGACATAGAGATTTGTAAAGTACATATGGACCTGAATGTAGCAGATCCGTTGACTAAACCTCTCCCTAGGGCAAAACATGATCAACACCAGAATTCCATGGGTGTTCGATTCATCACAATGTAACTAGATTATTGACTCTAGTGCAAGTGGGAGACTGTTGGAAATATGCCCTAGAGGCAATAATAAAAGCATTATTATTATATTTCTTTATTCATGATAATTGTCTTTATTCATGCTATAACTGTATTATCCGGAAATCATAATACATGTGTGAATACATAGACCATAATATGTCCCTAGTAAGCCTCTAGTTGACTAGCTCGTTGATCGACAGATAGTCATGGTTTCCTGGCTATGGACATTGGATGTCATTGATAACGGGATCACATCATTAGGAGAATGATGTGATGGACAAGACCTAATCCTAAGCATAGCACAAGATCGTGTAGTTCGTTTGCTAGAGATTTTCCAATGTCAAGTATCTTTTCCTTTGACCATGAGATCGTGTAACTCCCGGATACCGTAAGAGTGCTTTGGGTGTATCAAACGTCACAACGTAACTGGGTGACTATAAAGGTGCACTACAGGTATCTCCGAAAGTGTCTGTTGGGTTGACATGGATCGAGACTGGGATTTGTCACTCCATATAACGGAGAGGTATCACTGGGCCCACTCGGTAATGCATCATCATTATGAGCTCAAGGTGACCAAGTGGTTGATCATGGGATCATGCATTACTGTACGAGTAAAGTGACTTGCCAGTAACGAGACTGAACAAGGTATTGGGATACCGACGATCGAGTCTCGGGCAAGTAACATACCGATTGACAAAGGGAATTGTATATGGGGTTGATTAAATCCTCGACATCGTGGTTCATCCGATGAGATCATCGTGGAGCATGTGGGAGCCAACATGGGTATCCAGATCCCGCTGTTGGTTATTGACCGGAGAGTCGTCTCGGTCATGTCTGCTTGTCTCCCGAACCCGTAGGGTCTACACACTTAAGGTTCGGTGACGCTAGGGTTGTGAAGATATGTATATGCAGTAACCCGAATGTTGTTTGGAGTCCCGGATGAGATCCCGGACGCCACGAGGAGTTCCGGAATGGTCCGGAGGTAAAGAATTATATATAGGAAGTGTTGTTTCAGCCATCGGGACAAGTTTCGGGGTTATCGGTATTGTACCGGGTTCACCGGAGGGGTCCCGGGGGCCCACCGGGTGGGGCCACCTATCCCGGGGGGCCACATGGGCTGTAGGGGGTGCGCCTTGGCCTGCATGGGCCAAGGTCACCAGCCCCAAAAGCCCATGCGCCTAGGGTTCCACAAAAGGGAAGAGTCCCAATGGTGGAAGGCACCTCTAGGTGCCTTGGGGGGAGGGAAACCTCCCCTTGGCTGCCGCACCTAGGAGATTGGATCTCCTAGGCTGGTGCACCACCCCCCTTGGCCCTCCTATATATAGTGGGGGAGAGGAGGGACTTGACACACCAGCCCCTGGCGCCTCCCTCTCTCCCCGTTACGTCTCTCTCTCGTAGTATAGGCGAAGCCCTGCTATTGTGACGCCCTGCATCCACCACCACGCCGTCGTGCTGCTGGATCTTCATCAACCTCTCCTCCCCCCTTGCTGGATCAAGAAAGGAGGAGACGTCTCCCGTCCCGTACGTGTGTTGAACGCGGAGGTGCTGTCCGTTCGGCGCTTGGTCATCGGTGATTTGGATCACGTCGTGTTGGACTACATCATCCCCGTTCTTCGAACGCTTCCGCTCGCGATCTACAAGGTACGTAGATGCATCTAATCACTCGTTGCTAGATGAATTCCTAGATGGATCTTGGTGAAACGAGTAGGAAAATTTTTGTTTTCTACAACATTCCCCAACAATCTTTTGTCCTACCCTCCCGTGGCAGCGGGGTGCTCTTGCAAATTAAGGGATATTAAGGCCTCCTTTTAATAGAGAACCGGATCAAAGCATTAGCACATAGTGAATACATGAACTCCTCAAACTATGGTCATCACCGGGAGTGGTCCCGATTATTGTCACTTCAGGGTTGCCGGATCATAACACATAGTAGGTGACTATAGACTTGCAAGATAGGATCAAGAACTCACATATATTCATGAAAACATAATAGGTTCAGATCTGAAATCATGGCACTCGGGCCCTAGTGACAAGCATTAAGCATAGCAAAGTCATAGCAACATCAATCTCAGAACATAATGGATACTAGGGATCAAACCCTAACAAAACTAACTAGATTACATGATAAATCTCATCCAACCCATCACCGTCCAGCAAGCCTTTGATGGAAGTACTCACACACGGCGGTGAGCATCGTGAAATTGGTGATGGAGGATGGTTGATGATGATGACGGCGACGAATCCCCCTTCCGGAGCCCCGAACAGACTCCAGATCAGCCCTCCCGAGAGGTTTTAGGGCTTGGCGGCGGCTCCGTATCGTAAAACGCGATGATTTCTTCTCTCTGATTTTTTTCTCTCTGAAAGCAAATATATAGAGTTGGAGTAGGCGTCCGAGGGCATCCAGGGGGCCCACAAGGTAGGGGGGCGCGCCCTAGGGGGGGCGCCCCCCACCCTCTTGAGAAGGGTGTGGGCCCCCTGGTCTTCATCTTTGGCGAGGATTTTTTATTATTTTTTCTAAGATGTTCCGTGGAGTTTCAGGTCATTTCGAGAATATTTGTTTTCTGCACATAAAACAACACCATGGCAACTCTGCTGAAAACAGCGTCAGTCCGGGTTAGTTCCATTCAAATTCGTAGGAGGCGTAGGATGAAGATGGTCTCTCTCAAGCAACCCTGCAACCAAATAACAAAGAGTCTCTTGTGTCCCCAACACACCCAATACAATGGTAGATTGTATAGGTGCACTAGTTCGGCGAAGAGATGGTGATACAAGTGCAATATGGATAGTAGATAAAGGTATTTGTAATCTGAAAATATAAAAACAGCAAGGTAACTAATGATAAAAGTGAGCACAAACGGTATTGCAATGCGTTGAAACAAGGCCTAGGCTTCATACTTTCACTAGTGCAAGTTCCCTCAACAATAATAACATAATTGGATCATATAACTATCCCTCAACATGCAACAAAGAGTCACTCCAAAGTCACTAATAGCGGAGAATAAAGGAAGAGATTATGGCAGGGTACGAAACCACCTCAAAGTTATTTCTTTCCAATCAATCCATTGGGCTATTCCTATAAGTTCCACAAACAGCCCTAGAGTTCGTACTAGAATAACACCTTAAGACACAAATCAACCAAAACCCTAATGTCACCTAGATACTCCAATGTCACCTCAAGTATCCGTGTGTATGATTATATGATATGCATCACACAATCTTAGATTCATCTATTCAACCAACACATAGAACCTCAAAGAGTGCCCCAAAGTTTCTACCGGAGAATAACGACGAAAACGTGTGCCAACCCCTATGCATAGGTTCATGGGTGGAACCCGCAAGTTGATCACCAAAACATACATCAACTGAATCACGTGATATCCCATTGTCACCACAGATATGCACGGCAAGACATACATCAAGTGTTCTCAAATCTTTAAAGACTCAATCCGATAAGATAACTTCAAAGGGGAAACTCAATCCATTACAAGAGAGTAGAGGGGGAGAAGAAACATAAGATCCAACTATAATAGCAAAGCTCGCGATACATCAAGATCGTGCCAAACCAAGAACACGAGAGAGAGAGAGAGAGCGAGAGAGAGAGATCAAACACATAGCTACTGGTACATACCCTCAGGTCCGAGGGAGAATTACTCCCTCCTCGTCATTGAGAGCACCAGGATGATGAAGATGGCCACCGGAGAGGGATTCCCCCTTCGGCAGGGTGCCAGAACGGGTCTAGATTGGCTTTCAGTGGCTACGGAGGCTTCTGGCGGCGGAACTTCCGATCTATTGTGCTCCTCGATCGTTTTAGGGTATATGGAGATATATAGGCGGAAGAAGTATGTCAGGGGGGCACGAGGGGCCCACGAGGGTGGAGGGAGCGCCCCCCTGCCTCGTGGCTTCCTCGTTGCTTCCCTTACGTGGACTCCAAGTCTCCCGGGTTGCTTTCCTTCCAAAAATAAGTTTCGTGAAGTTTCAGGTCAATTGGACTCCGTTTGATTTTCCTTTTCTGCGATACTCTAAAACAAGAAAAAAACATAAACTGGCACTGTGCTCTAGTTTAATAGGTTAGTCCCAAAAATCATATAAATAGCATATAAATGCATATAAAACATCCAAGGTTGATAATATAATAGCATGAAACAATCAAAAATTATAGATACATTGGAGACGTATCAGCATCCCCAAGCTTAATTCCTGCTTGTCCTCGAGTAGGTAAATGATAAAAACAGAATTTTTGATGTGGAATGCTACCTAACATATTTCTCTAAGTAATCTTATTTATTGTAGCAAGAATATTCAGATCTGAAAGATTCAAGATAAAAGTTCATATTGACATAAAAATAATAATACTTCAAGCATACTAACTAAGCAATCATGTCTTCTCAAAATAAAATGGCCAAAGAAAGTTCATCCCTACAAAATCATATAGTTTAGTCATGCTCCATTTTCATCACACAAGAATGCTCTCATCATGCACAACCCATATGATAAGCCAAGCAATTGTTTCATACTTTAGTAATCTCAAACCTATAAACCTTCACGCAATACATGAGCGCGAGCCATGGATATAGCACTATGGGTGGAATCAAATATGATGATGGGGGTTATGTGGAGAAAACAAAAAGGAGAAAGTCTCACATCGACGCGGCTAATCAATGAGCTATGGAGATGCTCATCGATTGATGTTAATGCAAGGAGTAGGGATTGCCATGCAACGGATGCACTAGAGCTATCAATGTATGAAAGCTCAATAAAAGAAACTAAGTGGGTGTGCATCCAACTTTCTTGCTCACGAAGACGTAGGGCACTTGAGGAGGCCCATTGTTGGAATATACAAGCCAAGTTCTATAATGAAAAATTCCCACTAGTATATGAAAGTGACAAAACAAGAGACTCTCTATCATGAGGATTATGGTGCTACTTTGAAGCACAAGTGTGGCAAAGGATAGTAGCATTGTCCCTTCTCTATTTTTCTCTCTTTTTTGGGCCTTATCTTTTTTATGGCCTTTCTCTCTTTTTTTGGGCCTTCTCTTTTTTATGGCATTTCTCTTTTTTTAATTGTTTCCTCACTTGGACAATGCTCTATAAAATGATGATCATCACACTTCTATTTATTTACAACTCAATGATTACAACTCGATGCTAGAACAAAAGATGACTCTATATGAATGCCTCCGACGGTGTACCGGGATATGCGATGAATCAAGAGTGAAATGTATGATAAATTATGCATGGTGGCTTTGCCACAAATACGATGTCAACTACATGATCATGCAAAGCAATATGACAATGATGATGCATGTCATAATAAATGGAACGATGGAAAGTTGCATGGCAATATATCTAGGAATGGCTATGGAAATGCCATAATAGGTAGGTATGGTGGCTATTTTGAGGAAGATATAGGGAGGTTTATGTGTGACAGAGCGTATCATATCACGGGGTTTGGATGCACCGGAGAAGTTTGCACCAACTCTCAATGTGAGAAAGGGCAATGCATGGTACCGAAGAGGCTAGCAATGATGGAATGGTGAGAGTGCGTATAATCCATGGACTCAGCATTACTCATAAAGAACTCACATACTTCTTGCAAAAATCTACAAGTCATTAAAAACCTCGGCACTACGCGCATGCTCCTAGGGGGATAGATTGGTAGGAAAATACCATCGCTCGTCCCCGACCACCACTCATAAGGAAGACAATCAAATAACACCTCATGTTTCAAATTTGTTACACAACGTTTACCATATGTGCATGCTACGGGACTTGCAAACTTCAACACAAGCACTTCTCAAATTCACAACTACTCAACTAGCAGGACTTTGATATTATTACCTCCATATCTCAAAACAATCATCAACCATCAAACTTCTCTTAGTATTCAATGCACTCTATATGAAAGTTTTTATTATATCCCTCTTGGATGCCCATCATATTAGGACTAGTTTCATAACCAAAGAAAACTACCTTGCTGTTCTAAAGACTCTCAAAATAATATAAGTGAAGCATGAGAGATCAATTATTTCTATAAAATAAAAATACCACCATGCTCTAAGAAGATATAAGTAAAGTACTAGAGCAAACGACAAACTACTCCGAAAAATATAAGTGAAGCTCAATGAGTAGTCGAATAATTATGCAACTATGTGAAGACTCTCTAACATTTAAGAATTTCAGATCTTGATATTTTATTCAAATAGCAAGCAAAACTAAATAAAGTGACTCTCCAAGCAAAACACATATCATGTGGTGAATAAAAATATAGCTCCAAGTAAAGTTACCGATGAACCAAGACGAAAGAGGGGATGCCTTCCGGGGCATCCCCAAGCTTAGGCTTTTGGTTGTCCTTGAATATTACCTTGGGGTGCCTTGGGCATCCCCAAGCTTAGGCTCTTGCCACTCCTTATTCCATAGTCCATTGAATGTTTACCCAAAACTTGAAAACTTCACAACACAAAACTTAACAGAAAACTCGTAAGCTCCGTTAGCGAAAGAAAACAAAACACCACTTCAAGGTACTGTAATGAACTCATTCTTTATTTATATTTGTGTTAAACCTACTGTATTCCAACTTCTCTATGGTTTATAAACTATTTTACTAGCCATAGGTTCATTAAAATAAGCAAACAACACAGGAAAAACAGAATCTGTCAAAAACAGAACAGTCTGTAGTAATCTGGATCAAACGTATAATTCTAGAACTCATAAAATTCTCAAATAAATTGGTGGACCTGAGTAATTTGTCTATTAATCATATGCAAAAATAATTAACTAAATAGCACTCTCCAGTAAAAAAATGGCAGCAAATCTCGTGAGCGCTAAAGTTTCTGCTTTTTACAGCATGATCGCAAAGACTTCACCCAAGTCTTCCCAAAGGTTCTACTTGGAACAACCACTAATTAAAACATAAAACCACATCTAAACAGAGGCTAGATGAATTATTTATTACTAAACAGGAAAAAAATCAAATAACAAAAATAAAGTTGGGTTTCCTCCCAACAAGCGCTATCGTTTAACGCCCCTAGCTAGGCATGATGATTTCAATGATGCTCACGTAAAGGATAAGAATTAAACATAAAGAGAGCATCATGAAGAGTATGACTAGCACATTTAAGTCTAACCCACTTCCTATGCATAGGGATTTTGTGAGCAAACAATTTATGGGAACAATAATCAGCTAGCATAGGAAAGCAAAACAAGCATAACTTCAAGATTTTAAGCGCATAGAAAGGAAACTTGATATTATTGAAATTCCTACAAGCATATGTTCCTCCCTCATAATAATTTTCAGTAGCATCATGAATGAATTCAACAATATAACCAGCACCTAAAGCATTATTTTCATGATCTACAAGCATAGAAATTTTATTACTCTCCACATAAGCAAATTTCTTCTCATGAATAATAGTGGGAGCAAACTCAACAAAATAATTATCATGTGAGGCATAATCCAATTGAAAACTAAAATCATGATGACAAGTTTCATGTATATCATTATTCTTTATAGCATACAAGCCATCACAATAATCATCATAGATTGCAACTTTGTTCTCATAATCAATTGGAACCTCTTCCAAAATAGTGGATTCATCACAAAATAAAGTCACGACCTCTCCAAATCCACTTTCATCAATATAATCACCATAATTAGGAGGCATGCATTCATCATAATAAATTTGCTCATCAAAACTTGGGGGAAAAATATCATCTTCATCAAACATAGCTTCCCCAAGCTTGTGGCTTTGCATATCATTAGCATCATGGATATTCAAGGAATTCATACTAACAACATTGCAATCATGCTCATCATTCAAATATTTAGTGCCAAACATTCTAATGCATTCTTCTTCTAACACTTTGGCACAATTTTCCTTTCCATCATACTCACGAAAGATATTAAAAAGATGAAGCGTATGAGGTAAACTCAATTCCATTTTTTTGTAATTTTCTTTTATAGACTAAACTAGTGATAAAATGAGAAACTAAAAGACTCGATTGCAAGATCTAAAGATGTACCTTCAAGCACTCACCTCCCCGGCAACGGCGCTAGAAAAGATCTTGATGTCTACTACACAACCTACTTCTTGTAGACGTTGTTGGGCCTCCAAGTGCAGAGGTTTGTAGGACAATAGCAAATTTCTGTCAAGTGGATGACCTAAGGTTTATCAATCCGTAGGAGGCGTAGGATGAAGATGGTCTCTCCCAAGCAACCCTGCAACAAAATAACAAAGAGTCTCTTGTGTCCACAACACACCCAATACAATGGTAGATTGTATAGGTGCACTAGTTCGGCGAAGAGATGGTGATACAAGTGCAATATGGATAGTAGATAAACGTATTTGTAATCTTAAAATATAAAAACAGCAAGGTAACTAATGATAAAAGTGAGCACAAACGGTATTGCAATGCGTTGAAACAAGGCCTATGGTTCATACTTTCACTAGTGCAAGTTCCCTCAACAATAATAACATAATTGGATCATATAACTATCCCTCAACATGCAACAAAGAGTCACTCCAAAGTCACTAATAGCGGAGAACAAACAAAGAGATTATGGTAGGGTACGAAACCACCTCAAAGTTATTCTTTCCAATCAATCTGTTGGGCTATTCCTATAAGTGCCACAAACAGCCCTAGAGTTCGTACTAGAATAACACCTTAAGACACAAATCAACCAAAACCCTAATGTCACCTAGATACTCCAATGTCACCTCAAGTATCCGTGGGTATGATTATATGATATGCATCACACAATCTCAGATTCATCTATTCAACCAACACATAGAACCTCAAAGAGTGCCCCAAAGTTTTTACAGGAGAATCATGACGAAAACGTGTGCCAACCCCTATGCATAGGTTCATGGGTGGAACCCGCAAGTTGATCACCAAAACATACATCAAGTAAATCACGTGATATCCCATTGTCACCAAAGATATGCACGCAAGACATACATCAAGTTTTCTCAAATCTTTAAAGACTAAATCCGATAAGATAACTTCAAAGGGGAAACGCAATCCATTACAAGAGAGTAGAGGGGGAGAAGAAACATAAGATCCAACTATAATAGCAAAGCTCGTGATACATCAAGATCGTGCCAAATCAAGAACACGAGAGAGAGAGAGAGAGAGAGAGAGAGAGAGAGAGAGAGAGATCAAACACATAGCTACTGGTACATACCCTCAGCCCTGAGGGAGAACTACTCCCTCCTCATCATGGAGAGCACCGGGGTGATGAAGATGACCACCGGAGAGGGATTCCCCCTCCGGCAGGGTGCCGGAACGGGTCTAGATTGGCTTTAGGTGGCTACGGAGGCTTCTAGCGGCGGAACTCCTGATCTATTGTGCTCCCCGATCATTTTAGGGTATATGGAGATATATAGGCGAAAGAAGTACGCCAGGGGGGCCACGAGGGGCCCACGAGGGTGGAGGGCGCGCCCAGGAGGTGGGCGCGCCCCTTGCCTCGTGGCTTCCTTGTTGCTTCCATTACGTGGACTCCAAGTCTCCCGGGTTGCTTTCCTTCGTTTGATTTTCAGGTCAATTGGAGTCCGTTTGATTTTCCTTTTCTACGATACTCTAAAACAAGGAAAAACAGAAACTGGCACTGGGCTCTAGGTTAATAGGTTAGTCCCAAAAATCACATAAAATAGCATATAAATGCATATAAAACATCCAAGGTTGATAATATAATAGCGTGGAACAATCAAAAATTATAGATACGTTGGATACGTATCACCCCTCTTAACGAGGGATTGCCTGCCGGAGTCCGGAACCACCGAAGGTTCCGGCGCAGTGTTCGGCTGGGGGCCGAACTTGAAGCCCGTGGGAGTCTTGCTCCCTTTGCGCCCAGGGTCCGGAAGGTCACCTCGAGGCACCCCCAGGACTACCTCCCCTCGGCTCGGTGCCTTTTGAGACAACACCTCGACGTTGTCCGTAGGGAAAGGGGTGGAGGCGGTCAGAAGTGAATCTCTATTCATATCCGACGAGTCCAAAGAACCGTCCGACAAAGATACGTCGAGACGGGCTCGGGACGGACTGCATAATCATATTCGGTGTAAGGAGAAGCAGTGCAATAAAACATACCATGAATTACTATGGTATCCGGATACTTACGACTTCACCAGGGGCTTGTACCTGGGTAACCACTCGTCGCCGCCGTAGGCGGCCATCGTGGAGTAGTCTAGAAGGAGGGTCCTTCCCTTCTTGGGCCCTTCGGCCTCCCTGGTTGGGGCAGCATTCCTTTTCTTGTCTCCCCGGCTGGGGGGGAGAACTTTCCTCTTCCTCCTCCTCGTTTTCGTGGGAGGAGTGCTCCTCGGAGTGATCGGACGATGAGTCCGATATAACCTTGCGCCGGAGACCCTTTCGGGTCCCCGTGGTCTTCTTCTTAGCCTTCTTCATAGGCACCTCGTAAGGCGCCGGAACCAGCATCTCCGCTAGGAGAGCATCTGCAGGATCTTCAGGAAGGGGGGCTGGGTAACCGATCTGCTCCGCTGTCTCTACCTAGTCCTGTTAAGGGCATGGAAGCTTAGATCCCGCACATGATTAAACTGGGGCAAATAAATATCCTGTGTGATATAAAAACTTACCAGATTGGCATGGCGCTTTGTGCTGAGTCCGCGGTCCTCGGTAAGGGGAGGAGGTACCTCGGCGCCCTTGAATAGCACCTTCCAGACGTCCTTGTGCGTAGTGTAGAAGAGCTCTCGCAGTGTGTGGTGCTTGCCCGGGTCGAACTCCCACAAATTGAATACCCATCGTTGACACAGGAGGATCCGACAGAAGAGCATGACCTGGACCATGTTGACGAGCTTGATTTTCTTGCTCATCATGTTCTTGATGCAGGTCCGGAGTTCGGTCAGCTCTACCGGGGAACCCCAGGACAGGCCCTTCTCTTTCCAGGAAGTGAGCCGCGTGGGGATTCCGGATCGAAATTCGGGGGCCACCACCCAGTTGGTGTCGCGTGGCTCGGTGATGTAGAACCACCCCGATTGCCACCCCTTTATGGTCTCCACATAGGATCCTTCGAGCCAGGTGACGTTAGGCATTTTTCCCACCATGGCGCCTCCGCACTCTGCTTGCTGGCTGACCACCACTTTCGGTTTAACATTGAAGGTCTTTAGCCACAGGCTGAAGTGGGGCCTGATGCGGAGGAAGGCCTCGCACACGACGATAAACGCCGAGATGTTGAGAATGAAATTGGGGGCCACATCATGAAAATCCAGCCCGTAATAGAACATGAGCCCACGGACAAACTGGTGAAGGGGAAATCCCAGTCCGCAGACAAAGTGGGTAAGGAAAACTACCCTCTCATGGGATTCGGGCATAGGGATGATCTGCCCCGCATCTGGCAGCCGGTGCGCAATGTCCGTAGCCAGATATCCGGCTTCCCGTAGCTTTGTGATATTCTCCTCCGTGATGGAGGAGACCATCGACTTGCCTCCCGCTCCGGACATGCTTGGAGTGGTTTGAGGAGAAAGACGCGAACTTGGGCGCTGGAGCTCGAGTGTGCGAGAATGGATAAGCAAGGAGGAAGAAGGTGTGGGTAAAAAGGGTGAATCTTTGTCCCTTTATTAGGGTAGAGGAGGCGATGCGCCTCCCCACTTACCTGGTAAAATTGCTTATTCCCCGAACGCCGTAATTGATGGTGCGGTTGGGTTAACCATACCGTATTGATGAGAATCCCGTGATAAGGGGACATGATCTCTGCTTCGACAAGACGTGTCAAGAAAACTGCCTCGCGATATGTGTAGTGCTGGTTGAGAAAAATGGTTCGAATAATGACCAGGCCATGGTATGATGTCATGCTGTCAAACGTGTCAGCATATTAGATTTGTGGAAATATTATTCTCTCTACATTGGTATATGGAACTTGTTTTGCAGAGCCAGACACTATCCTTGTGTTCTAAATCTTCTATGGAGTATTCGGAGGAAGAACCCGCCTTGCAATGCCGAAGATAAATCTGCGCGCCAGACTCATCGTCATTGAAGCCTGGTTCAGGGGCTACTAAGGGAGTCCTAGATTAGGGGGTCTCCGGACAGCCGGACTATATCCTTTGGCCGGACTGTTGGACTATGAAGATACAAGATTCAAGACTTCGTCCCATGTCCGGATGGGACTTTCCTTGGCGTGGAAGGCAAGCTTGGCAATACGGATATGTAGATCTCCTCCCTTGTAACCGACTCTGTGTAACCCTAGCCCCCTCTGGTGTCTATATAAATCGGAGGGTTTAGTCCGTAGGACAACATACAATCATACCATAGGCTAGCTTCTAGGGTTTAGCCTCTATGATCTCGTGGTAGATCAACTCTTGTAATACTCATATCATCAAGATCAATCAAGCAGGAGTAGGGTATTACCTCCATCGAGAGGGCCCGAACCTGGGTAAACATCGTGTCCCCTGCCTCCTGTTACCATCCGCCTTAGACGCACAGTTCGGGACCCCCTACCTGAGATCCGCCAGTTTTGACACAGACAATAGGCATCTTATAGGCAAACAAATTATCAAGGCAAGCAAAAACTAGCATATGCAAGGAAGCGGAAATAAACAATAGCAATCTCAACATAACGAGAGGTAATTTAGTAACATGAAAATTTCTACCACCATATTTTCCTCTCTCATAATAATTACATGTAGGATCATAAGCAAATTCAACAAAATAGCTATCACATAAAATATTTTCAACATGATCCACATGCATGCAAAGTTGACACTCTTCCAAAATAGTGGGATTAACATTAACTAAAGTCATGATCTCTCCAGACCCACTTTTACCAAAAAAATCATAAGATTGAACATTCTCCAAATATGTGGAATCTAAAGTTGACACTCTTCCAAACCCACTTTCAATAATATTGCAAACACTATTATCAATCTCATATTCATCATGGGGCTTAAATAAATTTTCAAGATCAAAAGAAGAATCACCCCAATCATGATCATTACAACAAGTAGTAGACATAGCAAAACTAGCATCCCCAAGCTTAGGGTTTTGCATATTATTAGCACAATTGACATCAAGAGAATTTATAGTAAAATCATTGCTATCATGCTTTTTACTCAAAGATCTATCATGAATCACTCCATAAAGTACTTCATCACAATTTTTAGATTCACGAATTTCAAGCAAAACTTCATAAAGATAAGCTAGTGCACAAAACTCACTAGCAATTGGTTCATCATAATTGGATCTCTTGAAAAGATTAGCAAGCGGATGAGGATCCATAGATCTTAGGTTCTCTGTTTAGTAATAAATAAACAACTATTCCAACCACACGAGCAAATGAGCCAAGAAAGACATAAAAGCAAATGGGAAAGAGGCAAATGGAAAATAGGGGGCGAATAAAATGGCAAGGGTGAAGTGGGGGAGAGGAAAACGAGAGGCAAATGGCAAATAATGTAATGCGGGAGATAAGGGTTTGTGATGGGTACTTGGTGTGTTGACTTTTGCGTAAACTCCCCGGCAACGGCGCCAGAAATCCTTCTTGCTACCTCTTGAGCACTTGCGTTGGTTTTCCCTTGAAGAGGAAAGGGTGATGCAGCAAAGTAGCGTAAGTATTTCCCTCAGTTTTTGAGAACCAAGGTATCAATCCAGTAGGTGGCCACGCACGAGTCCCTCGCACCTACACAAACAAATAAATCCTCGCAACCAACACGGTAAGGGGTTGTCAATCCCTACACGGTCACTTACGAGAGTGAGATATGATAGATATGATAAGATAATATTTTTGGTATTTTATGATAAAGATGCAAAGTAAAATAAAAGGCAATAAAAATAACTAAGTGTTGGAAGATTAATATGATGGAAGACAGACCCGGGGGCCATAGGTTTCACTAGTGGCTTCTCTCGAGAGCATAAGTATTCATGGTGGGTAAACAAATTATTGTTGAGCAATTGACAGAATTGAGCATAGTTATGAGAATATCTAGGTATGATCATGTATATAGGCATCCGAGACAAGTAGACCGCTCCTGCCTGCATCTACTACTATTACTCCACACATCGACCGATATCCAGCATGCATCTAGAGTATTAAGTTCATAAGAACAGAGTAACTCTTAAGAAAGATGACATGATGTAGAGGGATAAACTCATGCAATATGATGAAAACCTCATCTTGTTATCCTTAATGGGAACAATACAATACGTGCCTTGCTGCCCCTACTGTCACTGGGAAAGGACACCACAAGATTGAACCCAAAGCTAAGCACTTCTCCCATTGCAAGAAAGATCAATCTAGTAGTCCAAACCAAACTGGTAATTCGAAGATACTTGCAAAGATAACCAATCATACATAAAAGAATTCAGAGAAGATTCAAATATTGTTCATAGATAAACTTGATCATAAAACCACAATTCATCGGTCTCAACAAACATACCGCAAAAGAAGATTACATCGAATAGATCTCCACAAGAGAGGCGGAGAACTTTGTATTGAGATCCAAAAAGAGAGAAGAAGCCATCTAGCTAATAACTATGGACCCGCAGGTCTGAGGTAAACTACTCACACTTCATTGGAGGGGCTATGGTGTTGATGTAGAAGCCCTCCATGATCGATGCCCCCTCCGGCGGAGCTCCGGAACAGGCCCCAAGACGGGATCTCGTGGATACTGAAAGTTACGGAGGTGGAATTATGGTTTTGGCTTCGTATCTGGTAGTTTGGGGGTAAGTAGGTATATATAGGAGGAAGGAGTACGTCGGTGGAGCAACAAGGGGCCCATGAGGGTGGAGGGCGCGCCTAGGGGGGTAGGCGCGCCCCCTACCTCATGGCCTCATGGTTGATGTCTTGACGTAGGGTCCAAGTCCTCTGGATCATGTTCGTTCCGAAAATCACGTTCCCGAAGGTTTCATTCTATTTGGACTCGGTTTGAAATTCTTTTTCTGCGAAACCCTAAAATAGGCAAAAAAAAAACAACAATTCTGGGCTAGGCCTCCGGTTAATAGGTTAGTCCCAAAAATAATATAGAAGTGTATAATAAAGCCCAATAATGTCCAAAACAGAATATAATATAGCATGGAACAATAAAAAATTATAGATACGTTGGAGACGTATCACCCCCATGTCGGCCCCTCTATCCATGCCTCTCTCAAATACGTAATACACACACATACCTCTCTAGGCCCTGCCAAATGCATCAACTTCACATTCACACATGTTACATCACGTACCCCATTGATCTAAAAAGCCCTCTCTTCACGTTTATTTCGCATACAACATTCCTTTTGAATAAAGTGTGGCCAAAAAATGTTTAAGAATTTCTACATATATACAACATTACAATGTTATATGGAGGAGTATGAATGCTTGCATTGCATGGTGCCCACAATGATATTTATTTCGCACTATGAATTTGTATATTTTTATACTATATATAAAGTTAGTCATAATAAAGAGAAACGAAGAGCATCTCTCTCTCCATCGCATACCCCCCCCCCCCTCTATGCCCATTTCACGTACGCACACAAACTATCTCCAGGTCCTTTAAAAGTAAGCCCCCAGCACATTCACACATGTTTCATCTTTCTCTCGCGATATACACAGTGACGATCATTATATTTGAAGCAAAAGCATGATACGTACATTGGACTTCAGAATCCACTCATTACGTCACCATTTATGTTTTCTGGTTATTATATAGTCACGGGCTCACCGTATAACTCTGTATTTGCTCAAGACACGACTAGTTGACCAGTTAAACGCTCCATGTGGCACCTCTAGTGTTGCATCACATTATCTCACTACCATTGGGCCCACCTGTCGGCTTGTATCTACTCTACATCTACACTCTTATAAAATACTAGCAAGATGCCCATGCGTTGCACGGAACATCAAGATGCATTTGTATGAGTAGTTTATCTTGTGGGAGAAAAGGATGAACAAGGGAAGGCCTTATTTGCAAGTGTGGAGAGGGGTGTGGGTATCTTTTTGCAAAATTGCCATAGTTTCCTTCCTATCCGTCAGATATAGATCGGACGGCCTATATTGCAGGATGGCAAGCACACGATCATCTCCGACTATGCTTTTTATAAGAGTAGGGATAAAATACACTCTTATAAAAACAGAGTTGGTGATGATAGTGTGCCTGCCATCCTGCAATATAGGTTCTCCGATTTATATCTGACGGATAGGAAAGAAACTATGACAATTTTGCAAAAAGGTACCCACACACCTCTCCACATTTGCAAATAAGGCCTTCCCTCATTCATCCTTTTCTCTCACAAGATAAACTAGTCATACAAATGCATCTTGATGTTACGTGCAACGCACGGGCATCTTGCTAGTAATAATGAAAACAAACGACAAAAAAATATTGGACGGTGGTTCGAAGTCATGACCGCGGGCACAACGGACAAGGTGGCCTTGTATTGGTATGCTGAGCCGTCTGTTTTAACACACAGGAGCTGGTGTGGTTATTATAGACACATGCACGCATGCACATGAACTGCATGCACGCAACACTCACACGAACGCATGCACCCACGCACGCACGCAACACTCACACGAACACATGCACCCACGCACGCACGCAACACTCACACGTACACACGCAGCCATGCACGCACGCAACACTCACACGCACACACGCACGCATGCATGCACACACCAGTACACCACACGACCAACACACACTCTCACGCTCAAGTGCTCAACCTACACGTGCATGCGCACACATCAGGCCCTGACAGACACATACACAACCAGGTGATTCCCGCGCACGGGGTGGAGTCTTGTCGCGCTTGTGTAAATTTGTGTTTATCTGACCTTTTCCCTATGCGAACTGACAGGTGGGACCCACAAGGAACATGCTCAATTTAACTAGTCAACATGGTGCCACACAGACTATTTGACCGGTCAACAAAGTGCAATCCGATGCTGAACCGTGAGCAAGTGATCGTATAATCACCGCAAAACGTATATAGTGACCGTAATCAGCTTATTCTAAAGTTCGGTGAACGTATTACGCTTTTCTCTCTGTAGGCCCTCCAAAACTACATATCAACACGTTCTCGCATGTTACATCTAACAACTATGCAATACAGCACTACTAATACACTCTAACCCATTAAATCATATGTGTTTTTAGTTTTACTAGATATCATATTGTTACTTAATTATTTAGTTTGCATACATTAAAATTGCCTTTGAAATGTATGGCCAGTATCATATACTGCGCGGGAAAACCCCGCCCTTTCCTATTTAATCAGGGTTGTGATGATGGATTGTGCGAAACAACAAAACTATAGTACTATATACAGTACAAGTGACAATTCACTGGGTCGTCGTGTCGTGTACTCCTCCGTCGTAAGAGTGGAGCGCTTGCTTTCATAAATCTTCTAGTCCCTTTCGCCGACATGTGGGGCATTAAGCTACCGGTTCCACGTGCCATACGGGAATACAGTGCAGAGCAGCCGGGGTGAAGCGCCCAGTCATGGCGCCGGCGTAGTAATGAGCAATGAGGCGTCAAATCACAAAGCTGCACTGAGGGAGTCCTGGATTAGGGGGTGTCCGGATGGCCGGACTATACCTTCAGCTGGACTCCTGGACTATGAAGATACAAGATTGAAGACTTTGTCCCGCGTCCGGAAGGGACTTTCCTTGGCGTGGAAGGCAAGCTTGGTGATACGGATATGCAGATCTCCTACCATTGTAACCGACTCTATGTAACCCTAACCCTACCCGGTGTCTATATAAACCAGAGGGTTTTAGTCCGTAGGACAACATACACATCAACAATCATACCATAGGCTAGCTTCTAGGGTTTTGCCTCCTCGATCTCGTGGTAGATCTACTCTTGTACTACCCATATCATCAATATTAATCAAGCAGGACATAGGGTTTTACCTCCATCGAGAGGGCCCGAACCTGGGTAAAACTTCATGTCCCTTGTCTCCTGTTACCATCCGGCCTAGACGCACAGTTCGGGACCCCCTACCCGAGATCCGCCGGTTTTGACATCGACATTGGTGCTTTCATTGAGAGTTCCTCTGTGTCGTCGCCGTCAGGCTTGATGGCTCCTACGATCATCGATAGCGATGCAGTCCAGGGTGAGACCTTCCTCCCCGGAAAGATCTTCGTCTTCGGCGGCTTCGCACCGCGGGCCAATTCGCTTGGCCGTCTGGAGCAGATCGAAAGCTATGCCCCTGGCCGTCTGGTTAGATTTGGAAATTTAAACTACACGGCTGACATCCGCTGAGACTTGATCTTTGATGGATTCGAGCCACTGCCGAGCGCATCGCACTGTCACGACGAGCATGATCTAGCTCTACCGCCGAACGGTGCCCTGGAGGCCGCATCCGCATCGGCTCCGACCCTTAATTCGGAGCCAACTGCGCAGATCGAGGATGGGCGGTTGGACGCCACCTCGGGGGCTGCAACCCCAATGGCGGTTGAGCCAATCACCAGCCGCGTACTCTGCGAGACCCGTGACTCCAAGGAGCTGGACTCCTCTTCGGACTCTGAGCCCCCCGCGCCCCTGCCGATCGAATCCGATTGGGCGCCGATCATGGAGTTCACTGCCACGGACATCTTTCAGCACTCGCCTTTTGGCGATATCCTGAAGTCACTGAAGTCTCTCTCTTTATCAGGAGAGCCCTGGCCGGACTACGGTCAGCAAGGTTGGGGTACGGACGATGATGAAATTCAAAGCCCACCCACCACCCACTTTGTAGCCACTGTCGACGACTTAACCGACATGCTCGACTTCGACTCCGAAGATATCGACGGTATGGACACCGATGAAGGAGATGATGAAGAACCAGCGCCTACTAGACCCTGGAAAGCCACCTCGTCATATGACATATACATGGTGGACACCCCAAAAGAGGGAGATGGCGATGGAACAGCGGAGGATGACCCCTCCAAGAAACAGCCTAAGCGCCGGCGTGAGCGGCGCCGCTCAAAATCCAGCCAAAACAAACACGGTGATTCCAGCACGGGAGATAATAATACTCCGGAAAGCGCCGAAGAAAACCCCCTCCAGCAAGATTTAGCACAGGAGGATGGAGAAACCAGCCCTCATGAGAGAGCGACAGAAAGAGAGGTCAAGGCCGATAATTATATGCCTCCCTCCGAAGACGAGGCAAGCCTCGACGACAACGAATTCGTCGTGCCAGAGGATCCCGTCGAGCAAAAGCGTTTTCAACGAAGGCTTATGGCCATGGCAAGAAGCCTCTAGAAAAAACAGCAACAGCTTAGAGCTGATCAAGATTTGCTAGTCGACAGATGGACTGAAGTCCTTGCGGTCGAAGAGCATAAACTCGAACGCCCCTCCAAGAGCTACCCAAAGCGCAGGTTGCTACCCCAATTAGAGGAGGAAGCACTTGATGCGGCTGACCGACCACCTCGTGGTCGCGACAGAGAGGCCTTTCGGCCCTCCACTCAAGCCGCACCCCGTACCAAGGCATGGGAATATGCGCCGAACTTACGAGACATGTTGGAGGACAAGGCAAGGCAGATCGATCTACGGATCTCGTGGGCGCCCCACGGCTCGAGACGGTAACCGTCACGCCGGCCACAAATTCAGCGGGGCCAGACACAGTAGACAAGGCTCATTGGAGCTACGTCACGATATAGCCCAGTACAGAGGCGCCGCACACCCATTCTGCTTTACAGACGAAATAATGGATCATCAAATCCCCGAGGGTTTCAAACCCGTAAACATCGAATCATATGATGGCACAACAGATCTTGCGGTATGGATCGAGGATTATCTCCTTCATATCCACATGGCCCGCGGCGATGATTTCCACGCCATCAAATACCTCCCACTCAAGCTTAAAGGACCAACTCGGCATTGGCTTAACAGCTTGCCAACAGGATCAATCAGTTGTTGGGAGGACCTGGAAGGCGCATTCCTTGACAATTTCAGGGCACTTATGTGCGACCCCCAGATGCCGATGACCTAAGTCACGTCATTCAGCAGCCAGAGGAATCGGACAGGCAATTCTGGACACGGTTCCTAACAAAGAAAAATCAAATAGTCGACTGTCCGGACGCTGAGGCCCTAGCAGCCTTCAAACACAATATCCGTGACGAGTGGCTGGCCCGGCACCTTGGACAGGAAAAGCCGAAATCTATGGCAGCACTCACGACACTCATGACCCGCTTTTGCGTGGGAGAAGATAGCTGGCTTGCTCGTAGCAACAATATGACCAAGAACCCTGGTAATTTGGACACCAGGGACAGTAGTGGCAGGTCGCATCGCAACAAGCAGAAGCGCCGCATTAACAGCGACAATGCTAAGGATACGGCAGTTAATGCCGGATTCAAAGGCTCTAAATCCGGTCAGCGGAAAAAGCCATTCAAAAGGAATCCTAGGGGCCCGTCCAGTTTGGACCGAATCCTCGACCGCTTGTGCTAGATACATGGCACCCCCGAAAAGTCGGCCAATCACACCAACAAGGATTGTTGGGTGTTCAAGCAGGCAGGCAAGTTAAACGCCGAAAATGAAGACAAGGGGCTGCATAGCGATGACGACGAGGAGCCCCGGCCGCCGAACAACAGTGGACAGAAGGGTTTTCCCCCACAAGTGCGGACGGTGAACATGATATACGCAACCCATGTCCCCAAAAGGGAGCGGAAGCGCGCGTTAAGGGACGTATACGCGGTAGAGCCAGTCGCCCCAAAGTTTAACCCATGGTCCTCCTGCCCGATCACCTTTGATCGAAGGGACCATCCCACTAGCATCCGTCATGGTGGATTCGCCGCATTGGTTCTAGACCCAATTATTGACGGATTTCATCTCACTAGAGTCCTTATGGACGACGGCAGCAGCCTGAACCTGCTTTACCAGGATACAGTGCGGAAAATGGGCATAGATCCCTCGAGGATTAAGCCCACCAAAACGACCTTTAAAGGCGTAATACCAGGTGTAGAGGCCAACTGTACAGGCTCAGTGACACTTGAAGTGGTCGGATCTCCGGATAATTTCCGAAGCGAGGAGTTAATCTTCGACATAGTCCCGTTTCGCAGTGGCTATCACGCACTGCTCGGGCGAACCGCATTCACTAAGTTCAATGCGGTACTGCATTACGCATACCTTAAGGTCAAGATGCCAGGCCCTCGAGGAGTAATTACGGTCAATGGAAACACCGAACGCTCCCTCCGAACGGAGGAGCACACGGCGGCCCTTGCAGCGGAAGTTCAAAGCAGCCTCTCCAGGCAGTTCTCCAGTCCAGCCACTAAATGACCAGACACCGTCAAGCGCGCCAGGAGTAACCTACAACAAGACCGCCTGGCACGATCCGAGCAAGTGTAGCAATGCGGCCCCAACCCCAACCCTCACAAAAAGGTGACGCCAGTACTTTGCGTACATAACTACTCTCTAGAGATACCATGGGCACAGGGGGAGGGGCACCATCACGGCACGCCCAAAACACGGCTTAAACCATACCAGGGGCTGCTGATTTTTTAATTTTCTCTTACTTTCAGGACTTCATCCTTCGGAAGGCCTGTTCGGCAGTTCAATTGCCGCACAAATGATGCAAGAACCAGGGAAGCAGACAAGCCACACCGCACTACGGAACTCCCAGGTGGTCTCTATCACGAGCAGTATACCCGTTCCGCATACTATTCCGCAGCTTGCCCCTTGGAACGGACATGTTAACTAGTCCAACCTTCCACTTATCACATTATTTGTATCGTTCTGCTTTGATCGCAACCCTTTTTAATAAACAATGCATAGCTTTCGTCTATTTTTGCATTACCTTTTTTCTTTCTATATGTTCCTTAACGACATGTTGCACCCGTACACGTTGGTACGGCCAAAATACGCCAGGGGCTTTAGTACCCCTCAATATGGTGTGAGAAGTCCGAACACTTTAACAAAGTACGGCACCCTGAACTTATAGCATTATATGCATCAGCTCCGAATCATGTCTTGGGTCAATAGTTGGGTTTGCCTGGCTCCTATGTTTTGGTGCCTTACGTTCCATTATATCGGCTAAGGTAGCACTAGGAGAACCACTGCGATTGTGCCTCGGTTGAGCTGGGTCGACCACCTCAGTGGAGAAAGCTAAAACTGACTGTCATGATGAAGCGAGAGTTGGTCGTTGTTCGATAGGTTTTTTCGAGTCCCTAAAGACTTATGCCGCTTAGGGCGAGGAGCCGGCTCTGTCCGGCCAAGGCGTGGATAGCGCCCCGAACTCGGTCTTTCGAATACCAGGGGCTTTTCCGAAATTTAAAATTATAGATTCTATGGCTAAGTGAGAGTGTTCACGCATTATAGTCCGATTGCCTTGTTCGTTGGGCTGAGCGCCTCCCTCGAAGGACCCAAACATGGGGAAAAGGGCGCTTAGGTTTATCCCCGAACACCCCAGCACTAGCGGCATGGGGGCAGAAGCCGACGACTCGCCATCTCTCAGAATTGATAAACAGCCGCATAAAAGGTAATATTTTAAATTCTAACAGCATTGCCTAGCGCATATAAACAAGTTTTGAGCGCACAGGACAAAACGAGCAAGTTTCACTCAAAAATTACATCCCTAGAACATTCATCCGCCACAAGGCGGGCACCCTTCAGAACATCCTTATAGTAATTCTCGGGCTTGCGATGCTCTTTCCCCGGCGGTGGCCCGTCCTTCACCAGCTTCTCAGCATCCATCTTGCCCCAGTGCACCTTAGCACGGGCAAGGGCCCTACGGGCACCTTCAATGCAGACGGAGCGCTTGATGACTTCAAGCCTTGGACAGGCCACCACCAACCGCTGCACCAGCCCGAAATAGCTCCCAGGTAGGGCCCCTCCAGGCCACAGCCGAACAATGAGGCCCTTCATGGCATGTTCAGCCGCCTTGTGGAGCTCGACCAGTTGCTTCAGCTGGTCACTCAGGGGCACGGGGTGTCCGGCCTCAGCGTACTAAGACCAGAACACCTTCTCCGTCGAGCTGCCCTCCTTGGCTCGATAGAATGCGGCGGCATCGGATACACTCCGAGGAAGATCTGCGAACGCTCCTGGAGAGCTTTGGATTTGGGTAAGTAACAAGTAACTCACGTTTATGTGTTTGCTTTGCATAAAGAATGCCTTACCCGCCTCTATCTTCTTCACCTCATCCAACTCCTGGAGGGTCTTCTGGGATTCGGCCTTGGCAGACTTGGCATTTTCAATAGCCACCGCGAGCTCGGACGCTCGCATCTTTGAGTCAAGCTCCAAACTCTCATGCTTTTCCATGAGAGCCTGGAGCTCTTGCCGCACCTTGCCAACTTCGGCCTCATACTTCTCCTGCTCGGTGCGCTCCGAGGCCGCCCTCCTCTCGGCCTCGACCAGCGCTTGCTTAAGGGTCGCCACTTCAGACGTGGCCCCTACAATAGCCACGATAATCCTGTCATTTTTTGCAATTGCACCTTTTTTGTATATATTTAAACAAGGTATTTCTTACCTTCATTGTCCTCGAGCTGCTTCTTGGCACGACCGAGCTCTTGCTCGGACCGCTCGAGGTTCTGCTTTAACGTGTCCACCTCCGCAGTTAGTGCGGCGGACGCAAGCAGAGAAGCCTGCATACGCATATTGACTCCTTTTGTTAGACTCCTGTGAATTTTATTTGATCCTCTATTCGGCTTTTCTTTCCGAATGCCAAACAGAGCATCAGGGGCTACTGTTTATGTGGTACTATTATTTACACTTTCTTTACTTACCTCAAAGCCTGTTAAAAGGCTAGTACAAGCTTCAGTCGGTCCATCTTTGGCGGACTGAACCTTCTGGACCACCGCACTCATAATAGCGTGGTGCTCCTCGTCGATGGAGGCGCCTTGGAGCGCCTCCAACATATTGTCCGGCGCCTCCGGTTGGACGGGGGCCGCTGGCACGGTGGACTTGCTCCTCTTGGAAGGAGGTCCCCCGCCGGACTCTGGATCCTTTGAAGGATCCGGAGCGGTGTCCGGCCTAGAGCCGGACTTGGAGCCCTGGGGGGTTTCATCCCCTTTGCTCCTGGAGTCCGGGAGGTCGCCTTGCGGCGCCTCCAGGACCACCTCCTCCCGGCTTGGAACCTGTTGGGACAACACTTCGGTGTCGTCCGTAGGGCGGGGGGAGGAAGTCGTCGGAAGTGAGTTCACATCCGACGAGTCCAGTGAGCCGCTCGACGATGCATCGAGCTGGTCTTTGGGTGGGCTGCATAAACGTATTCAACATGAGGGAAAGCTATGCAATAAACGAATACTATGAATTACTCTGGTATCCGGATACTTACAATTTGGCCAGGGGCTTGGCCCTAGGCGCCCACTCCTCTCCGCCACCGTCGGTGTCGGTGGAGTTGTCCGGAGGAAGAGTTTTCCCCTTCTTGGACCCTTCGGCCTCCCTAGTTGGGGCGGCCTTCCTTTTCTTCCCTTCCCCCGCTGGAGGGGGAGGGGTCTCTTCTTCCTCCTCCTCGTCTTCACGGGAGGAGTGTGTCTTGGATTCGTCGGATGATGAATCCGACACCTCCGGGCGTCGGGCACTCTTTCGAGTCCCCGTGGCCTTCTTCTTGACCTTCTTCTCCGGCACCACATAGGGTGCCGGAACCAACAGCTTCACCAAGCGAGCATCCGCTGGGCCTTCGGGCAAAGGAGCCGGATAGTTGATCTGTCCGGAGGTCACCTGCCAATCCTGTCAAAGGTAAGGGAGTTTAGATCCCGCAAAGAGTCAAACTATGAAAAACTGATGCCCTGTAAAAGGAAAAAACAGCTTACTCCGAGAGCGTGACGCTGCGTACTGAATTCGCGATCCTCAGCAGCAAATGCAGGGGCCTCGGCGCCCTTGAAAAGCACCTTCCACGCATCTTCGTATGTCGTGTCGAAGAGCCTGTTCAGAGTTTGGTGCCGTGCCGGGTCGAACTCCCACAGGTTAAAAGCCCGTTGTTGGCACGGGAGGATCAAGCGGATGAGCATAACCTGGACTACATTGACAAGTTTGAGCTTCTTGTCCACTAGGGTTTTGACGCATGTTTGGAGTCTGGTTAGCTCTCCTTTTTTACCCCCACGACAGGCCCGTCTCTTTCCAGGACGTGAGCCGCGTTGGGGGTCCGGACCGGAACTCAGGGGGTGCGACTCATTCGGCGTCGCGCGGCTCGGTGATGTAAAACCACCATGATTGCCACCCCTTCAGGGTCTCCACAAAGGAGCCCTCGAGCCAGAGGACGTTGGCCATCTTGCCCACCATGGCGCCTCCGCACTCCGCCTGGTTGCCGCGCACCACCTTCGGCTTGACATTGAAAGTCTTGAGCCATAGGCCGAAATGGGGGCAGATGCGGAGGAAAGCCTCGCACACGACGGTAAACACTGAGATGTTGAGGACAAAGTTCGGGGCCAGATCGTGGAAATCTAGGCCATAGTAGAACATGAGCCCCCGGACAAATGGGTGAAGAGGGAAGCCAAGTCCGCGGAGGAAATGGGGGAGGAACACCACCCTCTCATGGGGCCTAGGAGTGGGGATGAGCTGCCCCTTCTCGGGGAGCCGGTACGCGATGTCGTTAGACAGGTATCCGGCCTTCCTTAGCTTTTTGATATGTCCCTTCGTGACGGAGGAGACCATCCACTTGCCTCCCGCTTCGGACATGGCTGGAGAAGGTTGAGGTTGGGAGTGCGGACTTGGGCGCTGGAGCTCGAGTGCGCAAGAATGGATAGGCGAAGGAGGAAGAAGGCGTAGGTGAAAAGGTGGGTCTTTATCCCCTTATATGGGTGGACGCAGCTACATGTCCCCACCAGCCCGATAAAACTCGCTTATCTCCAAGTGCCATAATCAATGGCGCGGTTGGGTTACCCACGCCCGTATTGATGAGAATCCCGGGATAAGGGGACACGATCTCTGCTTTAACAAGACGTGCCAAGGAAACCGCCTCGCATAACGCACTGAGATGGAACAGTAAAACGGTTCGAATAAAAGCTTGGCCGTGGTGTGATGTCACACTACGGAATACGTCAGCAGATTAGATATGTGTAAATATTATTCTCTCTATGGCAATATGTGGAAACTTATTTTTCAGAGCCGGACACTATCTTTGTGTTCAAAATCTTCTATGAAGTACTTGGAGGAGGAACCCGCCTTGCAATGTCGAAGACAATATGCGCGCCGGACTCGTCGTCATTGAAGCCTGGTTCAGGGGCTACTGAGGGAGTCCTGGATTAGGGGGTGTCTGGATGGCCAGACTATACCTTCAGCCGGACTCCTGGACTATGAAGATACAAGATTGAAGACTTTGTCCCGCGTCCGAAAGGGACTTTCCTTGGCGTGGAAGGCAAGCTTGGCGATACAGATATGTAGATCTCCTACCATTGTAACCGACTCTATGTAACCCTAACCCTACCCGGTGTCTATATAAACCAGAGGGTTTTAGTCCGTAGGACAACATACATATCAACAATCATACCATAGGCTAGCTTCTAGGGTTTAGCCTCCTCGACCTCGTGGTAGATCTACTCTTGTACTACCCATATCATCAATATTAATCAAGCAGGACGTAGGGTTTTACCTCCATTGAGAGGGCCCGAACCTGGGTAAAACTTCGTGTCCCTTGTCTCCTGTTACCATCCGGCCTAGACGCACAGTTCGGGACCCCCTACCCGAGATCCGCTGGTTTTGACACCGACATGCACCTTTCCCGCAGTTAAGTTGGAGGGACGAAGTAATAATGCTAAAAAAATAAGTTGGAGGGACGAAGCAACCATCATTTCACTCGTTGCTGAATCCGCTTCTCCCTCATCTTCTTCAAGTTAACCACGTGTTGCTTCTGCCGTTGTTCTGCCTCATGTGGGAAGCGGATCGTCTTGGTAAAGCACTGACACGTGGGACCGCATGTTAGCAAACTGCCAGGACAAAGTCCCCTAAAAATAAGAAACCTCCCCTGCCATCCACGTGGCAAAATCACCTCCTTTTTACTAATCTTGATTCTATAATTTTTTAGATCAATATAATTGAGATTTGTATAGATAGCACACAGGAGCAAAACCAAGTGGTACGGTTAAGGGCATCCACAATGTGTAGCCAAATGTGAAAATAGCTTTTGGCATCATGGGAACCATTGTGGACGGTGTTGCCAAAGCCAAAAGGATGGAACCGAAGCTCCCTAATTGATTGATTGAAGGAATAGAAAAATGTAACGTCTCTCCTCTTTCTCCCGTGCTTGGACGCATGTAGAGTATAGAGGACAGAGTCTACTCCCCTGTCCCTTCTATCACAAATCACAAAGAAGTGAGGCGTCAAATCACAAAACACGGATGAAGCAACCATCATTTCACGCTTCGCTGACTCCGCTTCTCCATCGTCTTCTTCGAGAAACCATCTCACTGCAGTAAGCTGGACGGACAACGCTATTGTGTACGAGTAGTACTAGTACATTTATGCGTCCTTTGGTTCAACAGACTTCCTGGATGCAAATAAGGCGGTTGTCTCGGCTTGCAGGCGGCACTTGTGAACGACTTACCGTGGTCTCACTCAATGGTGTTCTCCGTCGAACGCACTTCGCCAAACCACAACGTTCGAGATATCGTCGACGTCACCGCAATTGGAGACGGAAGTCAAATATAGTTACTACCTCCATTTTTTTGTACACAAGGCCAGTATATCAAAATTACAATTTGCAAAAGGCCACTAACACTAATCAAGGCAAAATTGATGGGGTTTGCCTCATACTAGCAACCAAGGACATTAATATCCCCTACATGCATGCGGAAGTGAGAAGGTTGGTTTGCATGGCACTGCATTAATCAAGCAATGAGGAGTGAGATGGTTAGCTCTTTGGGCCGCGTGGGAAAAAATACGCATTAATTGACACGTGAAACGAGGATTTGTATCGATTAATCCCGCGAAGGAAAACCCCGCCTTTCTTTTTTAACACTAGTACTCCTAGTACGTAGTACTACATACTTATCCTGTTTGGGTCTAGGCCTTGCATTGCCATACTTTGCCACACATTTTTGCCAACCTTGCCTAAAGTTTTCAAAATGAAAAGGAGGTACACTTGCGCACGGCTGTCGTGGTCGCACCGCACCCTCACACGGTCGCTCCTGCACGCCGCGGTCGCACCGCACCCTCACATGCACAGTCGCTCCTGCACGCCGCAAACCCAACCAAGGGAACGCACCCTCACTGACATGTGCTATCGCATGTGAACAAACCAAACTCAGCCATCATACCCCTGACATATAATTTTCGTTCATAGAGTATGTTTATCCAACCGCATGTTGGGGAGTATCCGTACGGCCCATGCGGTGGTCTGTTGGGGAATAAGAAGAAGCAAGGAAGAAGGGTTAGGAGACGTAGGATATTCATCCAACTGCCTGAAATGGTAGACTGACCCAAGTCAGGCGACTTGCATAACAATATACGTTTTTACTACACAACAAATGATCCATAAAAACAACAACATAAAGAAAAACTATCACTGCTCGCGGAACGGGATGGCCTCATCGTATTTGGCTGTCGGTGCGAACCAGTCGTAGCTGCCAACATGTGTCTCCGCACCGTGGTTGTCCTCGGCCTCCAGCTACTTGTTCACGTGGAGCGTGCGGGCGCTCTGCACGGACGAGAGCACCGCCCGGTTCAAGTCGAGGACATCCGGTTCCGCTTGCAGGAGGGCCTCGATGGCAGCGGCATCCGCGCGCTCCGCGTCGAGTTGAGCCTCCGCCGCCTGGTTCAAGTCCAGGACGTCCGGTTCCGCCTGCAGGAGGGCCTCGATGAGAGAGGCATCCATGCGCTCTGCGTCGAGTTGAGCCTCTGGCGCCCGGTTCAAGTCCAGGACGTCCGGTTTTGCCTGCAGGAGGGCCTCGATGGCAGCGGCATCCGCGCACTCCGCCTCAAGTTGTGCCTCCGCCGCCCGGTTCACATCCATGACATCCGGTTCCGCCTGCAGGAGAGCCTCGATGGTAGCGGCATGCGCGCGCTCCGCATCGAGTTGAGCCTCTGCCTCCCAGTCCTCCTTTAGTATCGCAGGTTGAACCGCTGGTCCGCCTACACCATGGGGGACTCGGACGCCGGCACGAAGTCGACGTCCATTGTCTCATACCCATCGGTGGCCTTCTGCGCCGCGACCTCCACCATGAACATTGATCAGCTTCGGCCTCCTCGTAGCTTGGCTCCAGAGAACTCGGGGATTGGCCCGCCACAAAGCGAGCTTGGGAACGGAGGTCTCTGGCGCCGACCGCCGCCGCGATTTCTGCACGGCGCTCCGGCGTCAGCATCTTGTAGTACGTGACCTTGCGGCGCACCATGGCTTTCCGACAAACTAGGGGACGCTTGATGCGGGCTAGGGGGTCGAAAGGTGGGGGAAGGGGCTGGAGATTAGGTGTGGTTTTAGGGAAATGGCTGGCGTAGGCCGAGCAGCGAAGGTTCTAGTGTGAATAATGGTTCCGGTGACGAATGGTCAATCAGTTTTGACTGTACATCGTTCTTGTCGCGTTCGCATTGCAGCCCGGCACGCTGCACCCTCCATGTCGCTCACCGAATGGAACACGCTTCATCTTGCATTTTCGCTCGCTTGTGGGACCGCAGTTGAGAGCAAACCAACGTCCCTCCCCCTCCCCCGCCCGCGTCATTTTATGCGGAGTAAATAAAAACAGAGCGAGTATACTACGGATGAGGATCCCCTGACGTGGCCGAACCCATTGAGTAACTGACATGCGGGGCCTAGTAAACATGGGGTCCGCCAGTAAGTGACCGAAAGGGAGGGTAAGGCAGTGATACGTATGTGAAAGGAGCTTCCAATGATATAATTTTCACATTATACATCTCATGTACTATTAATCTTGTCAATAGTCAAATGCGGTTTTGAAAAACGCATTAGAGCATGGTTAATAATATAGCCAGTCGATGGCTATAAGGAACTGCATGTCATCTATAGCCATCATCTATTATATGCACTCATACAGTAAGGTAGGCTATAAGGTTGGCTATTTCCCGCAAAAAAATTATAAGGTTGGCTATTGTATTAGTACTTTTTTCCATCTCCTCTTCATCTCTTTCTTCATATTTATTGTACGTATTTAACTAGGAATGCGTATATAGCTAGACTAGGCCCTATATAAATGGAAGGAGGGGGTACAACTATGAGCACTACATACTCTAGTACAGATGTTGTCAGTACTCCACTAGTACTATTGGACAGGGAGCTTAAAAAAGTTACTATTGGACTGGCTATACGTGGCGAAATCCTAGTAGGAAGAGCATGCGCGAGAACAAGCACATTCACGTGGTTGAAAACAAATTGGAAACCATCTCGAGTACAAATCTAGGAGTACGTACGAATCTAACAATATTGATTGGGAGTTGTTGAATGTTGATACTTTTTTATCAAAGTAGAGATACTTTGACTACACATAAAACTTATGTGTAAACTTGAAATGATAGGAGGGAGTATATTGTACGTTCAAAAACGAAACGAACATTGAATACCCTTTATATATGATTTGCGGATGCTATGATCATCGGTTCAAAATTTTGAATCCGCCTTAGGTATCACACATGCCCCCACTCGTTCTCTCTCGATTTCATCTCGGGGTCCGGAGATCGATTGAAAGAGGACTAGGGTGGGTACAATACGTTCATTTCGCTTATGAACGTACAATATACTCCCTCTGATCCCCACAGACCCCCCCCCCCACAGGTCATTTCTATCATACAAACATACCAAACCTTTATCTCCTTGCACAACACACAATTGATCTCTGAACAACAATAGATCTCGTCAACATGTGTCGGGGCATGAACCGAGTGGGTTGTCAAAACTAAGACGTGAAGCGACACGTAGTGGTGGCAAAGTGAAACTTCAAACAAACCGTTTGTTTGTATGCATGTCGGACAAATTACAAATAAACATTGGAAATTCAAGCATGTTCTAGGCCCACATGCGAATGATACTCGGCGGAATGTTAAAATGAGGCATGCGGGAGGATGGACTCGACCGGAGGGCGACATGATCGATGGAGAAGAGGGTTGGAGAGGAATGAGAAATAAGCAAATGCCACATGATTATGCTTGAATGGCTCAAATAAACAATAAGTTGTCTCGCTTGGCCTGCATAGTGAAAGGCCTAATGCACAACTCGGAGCACTGACGCTTGAATATGGCCGGGAAAACAGGGAAACCAACATGTGGGGCACACCTGTCGGGACGACGTAGCGCAAACTAGTCCAATGGAGGAGCTGGCCCACGACCTCCTCGCCACCGGCAACCGTTCATGTGGGTCGTGGGGGTCAACAACATGGCCCAGCTCCAGCACCGCCTCTGGACACGGCGACCACGGTGAGCGACACGCTCATCGTCGCTAGACACAGTCGGTTTCAGTGTGCCGAGGGTGGCGTTAGTGCTGTGGCACGACCAACAATATGTTTGGTTTGTGCCCAAGGTTGCCCCATCAAATCATTGGGTAGCCAAAATTTTGGTTGAGGTTTTGGTTGCTCATGATTTGGCCGACATTGTCAAGAAAAATGAACTAGAGTTGGCTAGAGTTCATTGGCATGCCAAAAAAATGGCAACCATCCATTTTTGGGTCATGACCAAAACCTCAAAAAAATGGAAACCATCCAAACACAGACCAATCTTTGGGTCATGACCAAATTTTTGGTAAGGTGCACTTTGGCCACAATCCAAACAAACCCCAACACCCGGCTCGTCGAGGATGCATGGGGCGCCGGGACGCGTCCGCGGAGTGGTGTAGTGCGGCCAACTACATCCTCAGGACCTGAGACCATGTCGAGTCGTCTTGCTTTTTCAATGACATGCGTCGATCGCATGTGAGCAAAGGGCATCACCAACGTTACCATGACCGCGGCTGAATACCCTGGCACACAAAAAACCCTCGTCCCTCGTACCGTCACGAGGTGCGTTCCCAGCCGGCGGCAGCTGCCCGCATTCATGCCATCCATCCGTATGCCGCCGTTAAGAGGCTCGGTGCCCGAGGAACCAACTCCGGCGACTTAATGATGCACCAAGATGCTTGGCCTCACCGGAATGCACTACTTAAAGTGGCAATGCCCAGCTAACCTCCACACCATAGCGCATCGTCCTCCTACCTGGCACCACATCCGCCATGACTGCAAGCGTGAACGCTCTGCGGGAGAGCTTGTCTTCGGGGATGGAGCTCGAGGTCGCCGCCCTCGCTCAAGTCGCCGCACAAGCGGTGGCCACGCTGGCGGCCGACGATGGGAGCACCGTCAGCCACGCGTCCTACTTGCCGCCGTCCAACGTCCGGCACCGCCGAGGTCGGGGACTCCCCCGAGGATGAGTAGGGCATGGGAGGCGGCAGGGCATGGTGTGCCAACTGGCCGGTCCATCTCCCGTGTTCTACTTTTCCTCGCCGGAGACCGCACCTTCACTTCACGGGTCTTGAACCCCGCCCCCGTACATGGAGATCGCAGATGGAGGACGTCGGTCGCCGCCGCAGAATAGGTTTAGTGTCGGTGTCAAAACCGGCAGATCTCGGGTAGGGGGTCCCGAACTGTGCGTCTAGGCCGGATGGTAACAGGAGGCAGGGGACACGAAGTTTTACCTAGGTTCGGGCCCTCTTGATGGAGGTAAAACCCTACGTCCTGCTTGATTAATATTGATGATATGGGTAGTACAAGAGTAGATCTACCACGAGATCAGAGAGGCTAAACCCTAGAAGCTAGCCTATGGTATGATTGTATGTTATGATTGTTGTCCTACGGACTAAAACCCTTCGGTTTATATAGACATCGGAGAGGGTTAGGGTTACACAAGGTCGGTTACAAAGGAGGAGATATCCATATACATATTTCCTAGCTTGCCTTCCACGCCAAGTAGAGTCCCATCCGGACATGAGACGAAGTCTTCAATCTCGTATCTTCATAGTCTAACAGTCCGACCAATGGAGATAGTCCGGATGTCTGGAGACCCCCTTATCTAGGACTCCCACAGTAGCCCCTGAACCAGGCTTCAATGACGATGAGTCCGGCGCGCAGTATTGTCTTCGGCATTGCAAGGCGGGTTACTTCTCCGAATACATCACAGAAGAATTTGAATATGAGGATAGTGTCCGACCATGCAAAATAAGTTCCACATTCCACCGTAGAGAGAATAATATTTTCGCAGATCTAATTTGCTGGCTTGTTTTGGTAGCATGACGTTATGTCATGGCCCAGTGATTATTCGAACCATTCCTTTTAACCAGCCCCGCACATAACGCGAGGCAGTTTTTCGACACGTCTTGTCAAAGTAGAGATCATGTCCCCTTATTACGGGATTCTCATCAATACGGGCGTGGGTAACCCAACCACGCCATCAATTGCGGCGCTTGGGGGATAAGCGAGTTTTACCAGGCAAGTGGGAACGTTTGGTTTCGTCCGCCCATATAAAGGGATAAGGATTCACCTTTCTATCCACGCCTTCTTCCTCCTTTGCTCATCCGCTCCCGCACACTCGAGCTCTAGCGCCCAAGTCCTCACTTCCACCTCAACCATGTTCGGAGCGGGAGGCAAGTGGATGGTCTCCTCCGTCGCGGAGGGAGACGTCAAGAAACTGAGGAGAGCCGGATACCTGCCCGACGACAACGCGCACCGGCTCCCAGATGAGGGGCAGCTCATCCCCACCCCCAGGCCCCATGAGAGGGTGGTATTGCTCACCCATTTCCTCCGTGGACTGGGATTCCCTCTTCATCCCTTCGTCCGGGGGCTCATGTTTTATTACGTCCTGGATTTCCACAATCTGGCCCCGAACTTCATCCTCAACACCTCGGCGTTTATCATCGTGTGCGAGGCCTTCCTCCGCATCAAGCCCCACTTCGGCTTATGGCTGAAGACCTTCAATGTCAAGCCGAAGGTGGTGGGCGGCCGCCAGGCGGAGTGCGGAGGCACCATGGTGGGCAAGAGGCCCAACATAACATGGCTCGAGGGCTCCTTTGTGGAAACCATAAAGGGGTGGCAATCGGGGTGGTTCTACATCACCGAGCCATGCGACCCTGCATGGGCAGCGGCCCCCGAGTTCCGATCTGGCATCCCCATGCAGCTCACCTCCTGGAAAGAGAAGGGCCTGCCCTGGGGTAATTCGAAAGAGCTGACCGGACTCCAAACATGTATTCAAAACATGCTGGACAAGAAGCTCAAGCTTGTCAACATAGTCCAAGTTATGCTCATCCGCCGGATACTCCCGTGCCAACAATGGGAGTTCACCTTGTGGGAATTCAATCCGGCGCAGCACCGGACTCTGAACAGGCTCTTCGACACGACTCATGAAGACGCCTGGAGGGTGCTGTTCAAAAGTGCCGAGATCCCTCCCCCTATTACTGAGGATCGCGGATTCAGCACGAAGCGCTAAGCCAGTGCGGTAAGCTGCTTTACCTTTCACAGGATACCTTTTTTATATAGATTGACTCTATGCAGGATCTAAACCCCCATACTTTTGGCAGGACTGGCAGAAGATGGCCGGACAGATCAACTGCCCGGCTCCTTTGCCCGAAGGCCCTGCAGACGCTCTTCTGACGAAGATGCTGACTCCGGCCCCTTATAAGGTGCCGTAGAAGACCAAGAAGGCCAAGGGAGCTCGAAAGAGTTCCCGACGCTAGGCGCCATCGGACTCACCGTCCGATGACTCTGCGGCGCATTCTTCCCCCGAAGACAAGGAGGAAGAAGAAGATGCTCCCTCACCGACTTGGGGAGACAAGAAAAGGAAGGCCGCCCCTACTGGGGACGCCGGGGGGTCCAAGAAGGGAAGGACTCTTCTTTCGGACGGTTCCACTGCCGCCGACGAAGGCGAAGACGAGTGGTTGCCCAGGGTCAAGCCCCCGGGGAGATGTAAGTATTCAGATACCAGAGTAACTCATAGGATTCCTTTGTCGCACTGCTTTCCCTAATCGCCGAACTTGATTATGCAGGCCGCCATGAGCCAATATCGAGGTATCATCGGACGGCTCCCTGGGCTCGTCGGACATGGATAGCGATCCGGTCCCGACCGCCACCTCCCCCCATCCTGCCGACGACGCCGAGGTGTTGTCTCAAGAGGCACCAGATCGAGGGGAGATAGTCCCAGAGGCGCCCCAAGGTGACCTTGCGGACTCCGGGAGCCGAGGGGACGGGGCCCCCGAGAGCTCCGAGTTCGGCCCTCAGCCGAACACCGTGCTAGACCCTCCAGCGGTTCCGGGCTCGGGCAGGCAGCCTCCTTCTAAGAGGGGCAAGACGCCTGTGCCAGTGACCTCTGTCCATCCAAAGGCACCGGATAATCTGCTGGAAGCGCTTCGCAGTGCTTCCATCGACGAGGAGCACCGCACTATTATGAGTGCGGCGATCCAGAAGGTTTAGTCCGCCAAGAGCGGAATGACTGAAACCTGTGCCAGCCTTCTAACAGGCTTCGAGGTAAGTATTTTAAAATGTAGTAGAAATATTACCGCATAGACAGTAGCCCCTGATGCTTTGTTCAGTGTTCACAAAGAAAATCCGAACAGAGGATCAAATGATATCGCAGGAGTCTAATATAAGTATGTCAATATGCATATGCAGGCTTCGCTGCTGGCGTCCGCCGCACTGACTGCGAAGGTCGCCGTACTGAAGCAGGCCCTCGAGGGGTCCCGGAAAGAGCTCGGCCTTGCTAAGAGGCAGCTCAAGGAGAACAAGGGTAAGTAATACCCCGTGTCGGTGTCAAAACCGGCGGATCTCGGGTAGGGGGTCCTGAACTGTGCGTCTAGGCGGATGGTAACAGGAGACAAGGGACACGATGTTTTTACCCAGGTTCGGGCCCTCTCGATGGAGGTAAAACCCTACTCCACTCCTGCTTGATTAATATTGATGATATGGGTAGTACAAGAGTAGATCTACCACGAGATCAAGGAGGCTAAACCCTAGAAGCTAGCCTATGGTATGATTGTTGTTCGTCCTACGGATTAAAACCCTCCGGTTTATATAGACACCGGAGAGGGCTAGGGTTACGCAGAGTCGGTTATAATGGTAGGAGATCTACATATCCGTATCACCAAGCTTGCCTTCCACGCCAAGGAAAGTCCCTTCCGGACACGGGACGAAGTCTTCAATCTTGTATCTTCATAGTCCAGGAGTCCGGCCGAAGGTATAGTCCGGACACCCCCTAATCCAGGACTCCCTCAGTAGCCCCTGAACCAGGCTTCAATGACGACGAGTGTGGCGTGCAGATTGTCTTCGGCATTGCAAGGTGGGTTCCTCCTCCAAGTACTTCATAGAAGATTTTGAACACAAAGGTAGTGTCCAGCTCTGCAAAATAAGTTTCCACATATTGCCATAGAGAGAATAATATTTACACAAATCTAATATGCTGACGTATTCCGTAGCGTGACATCACACCACGGCCAAGTCTTTATTTGAATCGTTTTACGATCCCACCTCAGCGCGTTTAGCGAGGCGGTTTCCTTGGCACGTCTTGTCAAAGCAGAGATCGTGTCCCCTTATTCCGGGATTCTCATTAATACGGGCGTGGGTAACCCAACCACGCCATTGATTACGGCGCTTGAGAGATAAGCGAGTTTTACCAGGCGGGTGGGAACGCATAGTCGCGTCCGTCCATATAAGGGGATAAGGATCCACCTTTTCATGCACGCCTTCTTCCTCCTTTGCCTATCCATTTCCGCGCACTTGAGCTCCAGCGCCCAAGTCCGCACACCCCACCTCAACCTTCTCCAGCCATGTCTGGAGCGGGATGCAAGTGTATGGTCTCCTCCGTCACGGAGGGACACATCAAAAAACTAAGGAAGGCCGGATACTTGTCTAACGACATTGCGCACCAGCTTCCCGAAGAGGGGCAGCTCATCCCCACCCCCGGGCCCCATGAGAGGGTGGTGTTCCTCCCCCATTTCCTCCGCGGACTGGGCTTCCCTCTTCACCCATTTGTCCGGGGGCTCATGTTCTACTATGGCCTGGATTTCCACGATCTGGCCCCGATCTTTGTCCTTAACATCTCGGTGTTTACCGTCGTGTGCGAGGCTTTCCTCCGCATCTGCCCCCATTTCGGCCTATGGCTCAAGACTTTCAATGTCAAGCCGAAGGTGGTGCGCGGCAACCAGGCGGAGTGCGGAGGCGCCATGGTGGGCAAGATGGCCAACGTCTTATGGCTCGAGGGCTCCTTTGTGGAGACCCTGAAGGGGTGGCAATCGGGGTGGTTTTACATCACCGAGCCGCGCGACCCCGAATGGGTCGCAGCCCCCGAGTTCCGATCTGGACCCCCTACACAGCTCACCTCCTGGAAAGAGACGGGCCAGTCATGGGGTAAAAAGGAGAGCTGACCATGACTCCAAACATGCGTCCAAACCCCGGTGGACAAGAAGCTCAAACTTGTCAACGTAGTCCAGGTTATGCTCATCCGCCGGATCCTCCCGTGTCAACAACGGGCTTTCAACCTATGGGAGTTCGACCCAGCGCGGCACCGAACTCTGAGCAGGCCCTTCGACATGACGTACGAAGATGCCTGGAAGGTGCTTTTCAAGGGCGCCGAGGCCCCCGCATCCGCTACCGAGGATCTCGGATTCAGCACGTGGCATCACGCTAGTGCGGTAAGCAGTTTTTACCTTTTACAAGTTATTAGTTTTTCATAGTTTGACTCCATGTGGGATCTAAGCTCCCTTACCTTTGACAAGATTGGCAGGAGACGTCCGGAGAGATCAACTGTCCGGCTCCTTTGCCCGAAGGCCCAGCAGACGCTTGCTTGGCAAAGCTGCTGGTTCCGGCACCCTATGTGGTGCCGGAGAAGAAGGCCAAGAAGAAGGCCACGGGGACTCGAAAGAGTGCCCAACGCCTGGAGGTGTCGGATTCATCATCCGACGACTCCAAGACGCACTCCTCCCATGAAGACGAGGAGGAAGAAGAAGAGACCTCTCCCCCTCCAGCGGGGGGAGGGAAGAAAAGGAAGGCCGCCCCAACTGGGGAGGCCGAAGGGTCCAAGAAGGGGAAGACCCTTCCTCCGGACTACTCCACCAACGCCAATGACGGCGAAGAGGAGTGGCCGCACAGGGCCAAGCCCCTGGCGAGATCGTAAGTATTCGGACACCAGAGCAATTCATAGTGTTCCTTTCTTGCACAGCTCCTCCTTACGCCGAATATGACTATGCAGTCCACCCAAGGCCGGGCTCGATGAGTCGTCGAGCAGCTCCCTGGATTCGTCGGATGTGAATTCGCTTCCGACGGCTACCTCCCCCCACTCGACGGACGACGCCGAGGTGGCGTCCCAACAGGTTCCAAGCCAGGAGGAGGTGGTCCTGCAGGCGCCGCAAGGCGACCTCCCGGACTCCAGGCGTAAAGGGGGTAGAACCCCCAAGGGCTCCAAGTCCGGCCTTGAGCCAGACACCGCGTCGGAACCTTCAACCGTTCCGGACTCCGGTAGGCAGCCTCCTTCCAAGAGGAGCAAGCCTACCAAGCCGGTGACCTCCGTCCAACCGGAGGCACTGGACAATTTGCTAGAGGTGCTTAACGGCGCCTCCATCGACGAGGAGCACTGCACTATTATGAGTGCGGTGATCCAGAAGGTTCAGTCCACCAAGAGCGGACTGACTAAAGCCTGTGCCAGCCTTCTAACAGGCTTTGAGGTAAGTAAAGAATATGTAAAAATATTACCGCATAGAAAGTAGCCCCTGATGCTCTGTTCGGCGTTCGGAAAGAAAAGCCAAATAGAGGATCTAATAACATTCGCAGGAGTCTAACATAATCAAGTCAATATGCGTATGCAGGCTTCGCTGCTGGCCTTCGCTGCACTGACTGCGGAGGTGGATATGCTGAAGCAAAACCTCGCGCGGCCCGAGAACGAGCTCGGCCATGCCAAGAGGCAACTCGAGGAGAAGGAAGGTAAGTAATACCTTGCGCAAGTATATAGAGAAGATGTGGTTGCAAAAAATGACAGGATCAACGTGCTATTATAGGGGCCACGACCGAGATGGCAACCCTTAAGAAAGCGTTGTCCGAGGCCGAAAACAGAGCGGCCGTGGAGCGCACAGAGAGAGGGAAGCAGGAGGCGCGGGTGGAGGAGGTGCAGAAAGAGCTCCAGGCTCTCATGAAAAAACACGAGAGTTTGGAGCTTGACTCAAAGACGCAAGCGTCCGAGCTTGCGGCAACCCTCGAAAGCGTGAAGTCTACCAAGGCCGAAGCCTAGAAAGCCCCCCAAGAAATTAAAGTGATGAAGAAGATAGCGGAGGGTAAGGCATTCATTATGCAAAGCAAGCACGTGAAAAGTGAATTACTTGTTACTTACCCGAGTCCGGAGCAATCCAGGAGCATTCGCACATTTGCCCCGCAGTGCGTCTGATGCCGCCGCCTACTATCGAGCCGAGGAGGGGAGCTCGACGGAGAAGGTGTTCTGGCCTCAGTATGCTGAGGCCGGACACCTGGTGCCTTTGAGCGACCAGCTGAAGCAAATGGTCGACCTCCACAAGGTGGCCGAACAGGCCATAAAGGGCCTCATAGTTCGGCTTTGGCCTGGAAAGGCTCTGCCTGGGAGCTACTTCGGGCTGGTGAGGCGGCTGGTGGATGCCTATCCACGGCTGGAAGTAATCAAGCGCTCCGTCTGCATCGAAGGTGCCCGTAGGGCGCTTGCCCGTGCTAAAGTGCACTGGGGCAAGATGGATGCGGAGAAGCTGGTGAAGGATGGGCCGCCGCCGGGCAAGGAGCATCGCGTCCCGGAAGCGTATTATGAGGGCGTCCTGAAGGGTGTCCGCCTTATAGCGGATGAATGCTCCAAAGATTTAATTTTTGAGTAAACTCGCATTTGTGATCCTGTACGCTGAAAACTTGTTCATATGCGCTAAGCAACGCTTTTGAATTTAAAATATTACCTTCTGTGTGGCCGTTTATCAAATTTGAGAAATGGCGAGTCGTCGGCTTCTGCCCCCATGCCACGAGTGCTGGGGTGTTCGGGATATACATGGGCGCTCTTTTTCCCATTCTTGGGTCCTTCGAGGGAGGCGCTCAACACAACGAACAAGGCAATCGGACTATAATGCTTGAACACTCTCACTTAGCCATAGAATTCTATAATTTTAAATTTCGGCGAAGCCCCTAGTGTTCGGAAGACCGAGTTCGGGGCGCTATCCATGCCTAGGCCAGACAAAGCCGACTCCTCGCTCTAAGCGGCATAAGTCTTTAGGGACTCGAAAACCTCTCGAACAGCGACCAGCTCTTGCCTCATCATGATGGTCAGTTTTAGCTTTCTCTACTGAGGTGCTTAGCCCAGCTCAACTGGGGCACAATCGCAGTAGTTCTCCTAGTGCTACCTTAGCCGATATAACGGAACGTAAGGTACCAAAACATAGGAGCCAGGCAAACCCAACTATTGACCCAAGACATGATTTAGAGCCGATGCATATAATGCTATAAGTTCGGGGTGCCGCACTTGTGAAAGTGTTCAGACTTCTCACACCATATTGTGGGGTACTTAAGCCCCTGGCGTATTGGCCGTACCAAAGTGTACGGGTGCAACATGTCATTAATGAACATATATTCGTAAAAAAGAGTAATGCAATAATAGACGAAAGCTGTGCATTGTTTATTTAAAAAAGCTGCGATCAAAGCAGAACGATACAAATAGTGCAATAGGCAAAAGATGGGACTATTAACATGTCCTTTCCAGGGGCGAGCTGCAGAATGGTATGTGAAACAGGTATACTGCTCGTTATAGAGACCACCTTAGAGTTCCATAGTGCGGCGTAGCTTTCTGCTTCCCTGGTTGTAACGTTTGTGCGGCAATTTTTACTGCCGGACAAGCCTTCCGAAGAATGGAGTCCTAAAAATAAGAGAAAATTAAGGAATCGGCAGCCCCTAGTGCGGTTTAAGCCGCGTTTCGGGCGTGCCGTGATGGTGCCCCTCCCCCTGTGCCCATGGTATTTCCAGAGCGTAGTTATGTACGCGCAACACTGGTTTCGCAAGTTCGCGAGGGCTGGGGTTGGGGCCGCATTGCTACGCTTGCTCAGAACGTGCCAGGCGGTCTTGTTGTAGGTTACTCCGGGCGCGCTTGACGGTGTCCACACGTTTAATGGCCGGACTGGAGAATTGCCTTGAGAGGCTGATTTGTACTTCCGCTGCGATAGCCGCCGTATGCTACTCCATTCAGAGAGAGCGTTCGGTGTTTCCATTGACCGTGATGACTCTTCGAGGGCCTGGCATCTTCAGCTTGATGTATGCGTAGTGCGGCACCGCATTGAACTTGGCAAATGCGGTTCGCCCGAGCAGTGCGTGATAGCCACTGCGGAACGGGACTATGTCGAAGATTAACTCCTCGCTTCGGAAATTATCCGGAGATCCGAAGACCACTTCAAGTGTAACTAAGCCTGTACAGTTGTCCTCTACACCTGGTATGACGCCTTTAAAGGTCGTTTTAGTGGGTTTAATCCTTGAGGGATCGATGCCCATTTTCTGCACTGTATCCTGGTAAAGCATGTTCAGGCTGCTGCCGCCGTCCATAAGGACTCTAGTGAGGTGAAATCTGTCAATAATTGGGTCTAGAACCAATGCGGCGAATCCTCCATGATGGATGCTAGTGGGGTGGTCCCTTCGATCAAAAGTGATCGGGTAGGAAGACCATGGGTTGAACTTTGGGGCGACTGGCTCCATCGCGTATACGTCCCTTAGCGCACGCTTCCGCTCCCTCTTGGGGACGTGGGTTGCGTATATCATGTTCACCGTCCGCACTTGTGGGGGGAAACCTTTCTGTCCACTGTTGTTCGGCGGCCGGGGCTCCTCCTCGTCATCGCTATTTAGCCCCTTGTCTCTACTTTCGGCATTAACTTGCCTGCCTGCTTGAACACCCAACAATCCCTGTTGGTGTGATTGGCTGGTTTTTCGGGGGTGCCATGTATCTGGCATGAGCGGTCAAGTATTCGGTCCAAACTGGACGGGCCCGGAGTATTTCTTTTGAATGGCTTTTTCCGCTGACCAGGTTTAGAGCCTCTGAATCCGGCATTAACTGTCGTATCCTCAGTATTGTCGCCGTTAATGCGGCGATTTTCCTTGTTGCGACGCGACCTGCCACTGCTGTCCTTGGTATCCGAATTACCAGGGCTCTTGGTCATGTTATTGCTGCGAGCTAGCCAGCTGTCTTCTCCCGCGCAAAAGCGGGTCATAAGTGTCATCAGGGCTGCCATAGATTTCGGCTTTTCCTGTCCTAGGTGTCGTGCAAGCCACTCGTCGCGGATGTTATGCTTGAAGGCTGTTAGGGCCTTTGTGTACGGACAGTCGACGATTTGATTTTTCTTGGTTAGGAACCGTGTCCAGAATTGTCTGGCCGATTCCTCTGGTTGCTGAATTATGTGGCTAAGGTCATCAGCGCCTGGTGGTCGCACATAAGTGCCCTGGAAATTGTCGAGGAATGCCGTTTCTAGGTCCTCCCAACAACCAATTGATTCTGCTGGCAAGTTGTTAAGCCAATGCTGAGATGGTCCATTAAGCTTGATTGGGAGGTATTTGACGGTGTGTAGGTCATCACCGCGGGCCATGTGGATATGAAGGAGATAGTCCTCGATCCATACAGCAGGATCTGTTGTGCCATCGTATGATTCGATGTTCACGGGTTTGAAACCCTCAGGGATTTGATGATCCATTACTTCATCTGTGAAGCATAGTGGGTGTGCGGCGCCTCTATATTGGGCTATATCACGACGCAGCTCAAACGAGCTTTGTCTATTGTGTTCGGCCCGGCCGGATTTACTGTATCTGGAGTGACGATTACCGTCTTGTGCCATGGGGCGCCCACGCGATCCGTTGATCGATCTTGTTTGCCTTGCCATGTCCTCCAATATATCTCGCACGTCTGGCGCGTTTTCCCGTGCCCTGGTATTTTTTGAGCTGCACTGCAGTGCGGCTTGAGTGGAGGGCCGAGAGGCCTCTCTGTCACGGCTACGGAGTGGCCAGTCGGCCGCATCATGCGCTGGTGATGTAGGTTTAGGTGCTTCCTCCTCTAATCGGGGTAGCAACCTGCGCTTTGGGTAGCTCTTGGAGGGGCGTTCGAGTTCATACTCTTCGGCCGCAAGGACTTCAGTCCATCTGTCGGCTAGCAAATCTAGATCAGCTCTAAGTTGTTGCTGCTTTTTCTTGAGGCTGCTCGCTGTGGCCATAAGCCTGCATTTGAAACGCTCTTGTTCGATGGGATCCTCCGGCATGACAAATTCGTCGTCGTCGAGGCTTGCCTCGTCTTTGGAGGGAGGCATATAATTATCGTCCTCGACCTCTTTGTCTGTCGCTCTCTCATGAGGGCTGGCTTCTCCATCCTCCTGTGCTGAATCTTGCTGGAGGTGGTTGTCTTCGGCACTGTCCGGGATGTTATTATCTCCCATGCCGGAATCACCGTTTTTGCTTTGGCGGGATTTAGAGTGGCGCCGCTGACGCCGGCACTTAGGCTGCTTCTTGGAGGGGTCATCCTCCGCTGTTCCATCGCCATTGCCTTCTTTTGGGGTGTCCACCATGTATATATCATACGACGAGGTGGCTTTCCAGTGCCCTATAGGCGCTGGTTCTTGATCGTCTCCTACATCGGCGTCCATACCATCGATGTCTTCGGAGTCGAAGTCGAGCATGTCGGTTAAATCATCGACAGTGGCTACGAAGTGGGTGGTGGGTGGGCTTTGAATTTCTTCATCACCGTATCCCAACCTTGATGACCATGGTCCCGCCAGGGCTTTCCTGATAAAGAGAGAGACTTTAGTGAATTCAGAATATCGCCGGAGGGAGAGTGCTGAAAGATGTCCGCGGCGGTGAACTCCATGATCGGCGCCCAATCGGGTTTGATCGGTAGGGGCGCGGAGGGCTCAGAGTCTGGAGAGGAGTCCGGCTCCTTGGAGTCACGGGCTTCGCAGAGAATAGGGCTGGTATTCGGCTCGATCACCGTAGAGATTGCAGCCCCCGAGGCGGTATCCAACAACCCATCCTCGATTGGCGCAGTTGGCTCCGAATTAAGGGTCGGAGCTGATGCGGGTGCGGCCTCCAGGGCACTGTTCGGCGGCAGAGCTAGATCATGCCCATCGTGACAGTGCGGCGCTCTCGGTTGCGGCTCGAATCCGTCGAAGATCAAGTCTCCGCGGAGGTCGGACGTGTAGCTCAAACTTCCAAATCTGACCTGATGGCCAGGGGCGTGGCTTTCGATCTGCTCCAGATGGCCAAGCGAATTGGCCCGTAGTGCAAAGCCGCCAAAAACGAAGATCTGTCCGGGGAGAAAAGTCTCACCCTGGATCGCATCATCGTTGATGATCGGAGGAGCCATCGGGCCTAAAAGTGACAACACAGAGGAACTCTCAATGAAAGCACCAATGTCGGTGTCAAAACTGGCGGATCTCGGGTAGGGGGTCCCAAACTGTGCGTCTAGGCGGATGGTAACAGGAGACAAGGGACACGATGTTTTTACCCAGGTTCGGGCCCTCTCGATGGAGGTAAAACCCTACTCCTGCTTGATTAATATTGATGATATGGGTAGTACAAGAGTAGATCTACCACGAGATCAAGGAGGCTAAACCCTAGAAGCTAGCCTATGGTATGATTGTTGTTCGTCCTACGGACTAAAACCCTCCGGTTTATATAGACACCGGAGAGGGCTAGGGTTACACAGAGTCGGTTACAATGGTAGGAGATCTACATATCCGTATTGCCAAGCTTGCCTTCCACGCCAAGGAAAGTCCCTTCCGGACACGGGACAAAGTCTTCAATCTTGTATCTTCATAGTCCAGGAGTCCGGCCGAAGGTATAGTTCGGCTATCCGGACACCCCCTAATCCAGGACTCCCTCACCCCGTCTATAGATATGTATATATAAAAGAGTTCGCGATTGCAAAATGACAAGATCATTGTATGTTTGCCAGGGGCCACGACCGAGGTGGCGACCCTGAAGCAAGTGCTAACCAAGGCCGAAGATACGACGGCCAAGCAGTGCACCGAGCGAGAGAAGCACGAGGCTAGGGTGGGCGAGGTGCGGCAAGAGCTCCAGGCTCTCGTGACAAAGCATGAGGAATTGGAGCTTGACTCGAAGACGCGAGAGTCTGAGCTTGCTGCGACCCTTGAGAGCGCAAAGAGTGCCAAGGCCGAGGCCCAGAAGGCCCTCTAGGAGATCGACGCAATGAAGAAGATAGCGGCGGGTAAGGCTTTCTATATGCAAAGCAAGCATGTAAAAGTAAATTACCGATTAATTACCCGGATCCGGAGCTCTTCCGGAGCATTCGCAGATTTGCCCCGCAGTGTGTCCGATGCTGCACAATGTTACCAGGCGGAGGACGAAAGCTCGACGGAGAAGTTGTTCTGGTCTCAGTATGCTGAGGCTGAACATCCGGTGCCGATGAGCGACCAGCTGAAGCAGATGGTCGAGCTACATAAGGCGGCCGATCAGGCCATGAAGGGCTTTAGAGTCCGGCTGTGGCCTGGCGACGCCCTTCTGAACAGCTTCTTCGGCCTGGTGAGGCGGCTTGTGGATGCCTGCCCACGGCTGGAGGTCGTCAAGCGATCCGTCTGCATTGAAGGTGCACGCCGGGCTTTCACCCGTGTAAAAATGCAGTGGGTCAAGCTAGATGCCATGAAGCTGATCAAGGAGGGGCCGCCGGAGGGCAAGGAGCACCACCACCCCGAGATGTACTACGAGGGTATTCTGCCGGGTGCCCGTCTTATCGCGGATGAGTGTTCAAAATATGTAATATTTGAATGAGACTTGCTCGTTTTATCCTGTATGTATGAACACTTGTTTCATATGCGCTATGCAACGCTTGTTGGAATTTAAAATATTACCTTATGTTTGGCTATTTATCCAATCTAAGAGATGGCTAGTCCTCGGCTTCTGCCCCCATGCCACGAGTGCTGGGGTGTTCGGGATAAACCTGAGCACTCTTGTTCCTATATTTGGGTCCTTCGAGGGAGGTGCTCAGCACAACGAACAAGGCAACCGGACTAATAATGCTTTATCACTCTCACTTAGCCATAGAATTCTATAATTTTAAATTTCGGTGAAGCCCCTGGTATTCGGAGGCCAAATTCGGGGCGCGATACACGCCTGTAAGCCGGACAGGGCCGGCCCCTCGCCCTAAGCGGCATAAGTCTTTAGGGACTCAAAAAACCTCACCGAACAGCGACCAGTCTCTCGCCTTATCATGACAGTCAGTTTTAGCTTTCTCTACTGAGGTGCTCAGCCCGACAGAACCGGGGCACAATCGCAGTAGTTCTCCTAGCGCTACCTTAGCCGATAGAGCGGAACGTAAGGTACCAAAACATAGGAGCCGGGCAAACCCAACATTTGACCAAAGACATGATTCGGAGCAGATGCATATAATGCTATAAGTTCGGGGTGCCGCACTTGCGAAAGTGTTCGGACTTTTCACACCGCATTGTGGGGTATGTAAGCCCTTGGTGTATTGGCCGTACCAGAGTGTACGGTTGCAAGGCGTCATTAATGAACACACACACACACACACACACACACACACACACACACACACACACATATATATATATATATATATATATATATATGTAACAAGAATGCAATAATAGTCGTAATGTCATGCATTGTTTATTAAAAAATTGCGTTAAGGCGGGGTGATACAGATAGTGCGATAAGCAAAGAGTATGACTATGTCCCTTCCAAGGGCAAGCTGAGGAATGATATTGAATTGAATGTTTCACTCGTTACTGTAATCAACCTGGGAATTCCGTGGTATACCGTAGCTGTCTGCCTCCTTGGTTGCTGCATCATGTGTTCGGCAATAGTGCTGCCGGACAGTGTTTCCAGAGATTAAGGTCCTGAAAGAAAAAAATAACCAAACGGGAAGCCCCTAGTGCGGTTTAGGCCGCGTTTTGGGGCGTGCCGCAGCTGTGCCCCCCTCCCAACCTGTGCCCATGGTATTTTTAATGCGTAATTATGTACGCGCGGTACGAATATCGCCGTTGGGTTGGGATTGGGGTGGCCGCCGCATTGCTACGCGAGCTCAGTTCGCGCCAGGCGGTCTATTTGCCGATTACCCCGAGCGCACTTGAAGGTGTCCGGGCTTTGAAGCGCCGAACTAGTTGATTGCCTTAAGAGGCTGCTTTGTGCTTCTGCTGCAAGGGCCACGGTGTGCTCCTCAGTTTGGAGAGAGCGCTCTGTGTTTCCATTGACTGTAATAACTCCGCGAGGTCCTGGCATCTTGAGCTTGAGGTATGCATAATGTGGTACCGCATTGAATCTAGCGAATGCGGTTCGCCCGAGCAGCGCGTGATAACCACTGCGGAACGGGACTATATCGAAGATTAACTCTTCGCTTTGGAAGTTATCCGGGGATCCGAAGACCACTTCCAGTGTAATTGAGCCTGTGCAATGGGCTTCTACACCTGGAATGACGCCCTTAAAGGTCGTTTTTGTGGGTTTGATCCTTGAGGGGTCTATACCCATTTTGCGCACTGTGTCCTGATAAAGTAGGTTCAGGCTGCTGCCACTGTCCATAAGGACTCGAGTGAGGTGAAATCCGTCGATGATTGGGTCTAGGACCAGTGCGGCGAATCCTCCATGACGGATACTAGTGGGGTGGTCCCTACGATCGAAGGTGATAGGGCAGGAGGACCAAGGGTTGAACTTTGGGGCGACTGGCTCCAACGCATATACGTCCCTGAGCGCACACTTCCGCTCCCTCTTGGGGATGTGGTTTGCGTATATCATGTTCACCGTCCACACTTGCGGGGGAAACCTCTTCTGTCCTCCAGTGTGCGGCTGCCGGGGCTCCTCCTCGTCATTGCTATGCGGCCCCTTGTCCTTGCTTTCGGCAATTAACTTGCTGGCCTGCTTGAACACCCAACAATCCCTATTGGTGTGATTGGCTAGCTTGTCTGGGGTGCCGTGTATTTGACACGAGCGATCGAGTATACGGTCCAAGCTGGACGGACCCGGCGTACTTTGTTTGAATGGCTTTTTCCGCTGACCGGGTTTAGAGCCTTTGAATCCAACATTGACTGTCGTATCCTCAATATTTTCGCTGTTAATGCGGTGCTTATGCTTGTTGCGACGTGACCTTCTATTGCCGTCCTTGGTATCTGAGGTACCATGGTTCTTTGATATGTTATTACTGTGAGCCAGCCAGCTGTCTTCTCCCACACAAAAGCGGGTCATGAGCGTCGTGAGAGCTGCCATAGATTTCGGCTTTTCCTGACCAAGGTGCCGGGCTAGCCACTCATCTCGGATGTTATGCTTGAAAGCCGCTAAGGCCTCCGCATCCGGACAGTCAACGATTTGATTTTTCTTTGTAAGGAACCAAGTCCAGAATTGTCTGGACGACTCTTCTGGCTGCTGAATTATGTGGCTTAAATCATCGGCGTCTGGTGGTCGCACATAAGTGCCCTGAAAGTTGTTGAGTAATGCGGCTTCCAGATCTTCCCAACAGCTAATGGAGTCCGCTGGCAAGCTATTAAGCCAATGTCGCGCTGGTCCTTGGAGCTTTAGTGGGAGGTATTTGATGGCGTGTAAGTCATCTCCGCGGGCCATGTGGATGTAAATCCTCAATCCATACTACGGGATCTGTTGTGCCGTCGTATGATTCAATGTTTACAGGTTTGAAACCTTCTGGGAATTGATGTTCCATTACTTCGTCTGTGAAGCATAAGGGGTGTGCGGCGCCTCTGTATTGGGCTATATCGCGACGCAGCTCGAATGGGTCTTGCCCGCTGTGTTCGGCCCGGCCGGATTTTCTTTTACTGTATCCGGCGTGACGTTTATCGTCTCGCAGAGTGGTGCACCCTCGTGATCCTTAGATCGATCTTGAATGCTTTGCCTTGTCCTCCAATATGTCTCGCAGGTCTAGCGTATCTCCCCATGCCTTTTTATTTGAATGGCGTTGGGGTGGAGGCTGAGCTTTTGGCTAGAATGCCTCTCTATCGCGGCCATGAGGTGGCCGATTAGCCATATCGTACGCTTCTTCCTCCAATCGGGGAAGTAACCTGCGCCTTGGGTAACTCTTGGATGGATGCTCGAGTTTATATTCCTCGGCCGCAAGGACTTCAGTCCATTTGTCAGCTAGCAGATCTTGATCAGCTTGAAGCTGCTGCTGCTTTTTCTTCAGGCTATTTGCCGTGGCCATAAGCCGGCGCTTGAAGCGCTCTTGTTCGACGGGATCCTCTGGGACGGCGAATTCATCATCGCCGAGGCTTGCCTCGTCTTCGGAGGGGGCATGTGATCATCCTCCTCCTCTCCGTCTGCCGCTCTCTTGGGAGAGCTGGCTCCTTCATCCTCCTGCTCTAAATCTTGCTGGAGGGGATTGTTGTTGTCTTCGGCACTATCCAAAGTATTATTATCTCCTATGCCGGTATCACCACTTTTGCTTTGGCGGGACTTAGAGCGGCGCCACTGACGTTGGCGCTTGGGTTGCTTCTTGGAGGGGTCATCCTCCGCTATCTCGTCGCCATTGCCTTCATTGGGTGTATCCACCATGTATATGTCATATGGCAAGGTGGCTTTCCAGTGCCCTATAGGTGCTGGTTCATGTTCGTCTCCTACATCGTCGTCCATACCGTCGATGTCTTCGGAGTCGAAGTCGAGCATGTCGGTTAATCATCGACAGTGGCTATGAAGTGGGTGGTGGGTGGGTGTCGAATTTCTTCGCCGTCCGCATCCCAATCCTGTTGGCCATAATCCAGCCAGGGCTCTCCTGACAAAGAGAGAGACCTTAGTGAATTCAGAATGTCGCCGAAGGGCGACTGCTAAAAGATATCCGCAGCGGTGAATTCCATGATCGGCGTCTAATCGGATTCGATTGGCGGGGGCACGGGCGGTTCGGAGTCAGAAAGAGAGTCTGGCACCTTGGAGTCACGGGCTGCACAGAGGATTATGCTGGTGTTTGGCTTGATCGCCGTTGAGACTGCAGCCCCTGAGGCGGTGTCTAACCACCCGTCCTCGATTGGCATAGTTAGCTCCGAACTAAGGGTCGAAGCTGCTGCGGGCGCGGCCTCAGGGGTACTGTTCGGCGGCAGAGCTAGGTCATACCCATCGCGACAGTGCGGCGCGCCTGGCTGTGGCTCGAATCCGTCGAAGATCGAGTCTCCGCGGATGTCAGCCGTGTAGTTCAAACTTCCAAATCTGACCTGATGGCTAGGGGCGTAGCTTTCAATCTGCTCCAGATGGCCAAGCGAATTAGCCCGCAGTGCAAAGCCGCCGAATATGAAGATCTGTCCGGGGAGAAAAGTCTCACCCTGGATCGCATCGCTATCGATGATAGTAGGAGCCATCAAGCCTAACGGTGACGACACAGAGGAACTCTCAATGAAAGCACCAATGTCGGTGTCAAAACCGGCGGATCTCGGGTAGGGGGTCCCGAACTGTGCGTCTAGGCCGGATGGTAACAGGAGGCAGGGGACACGAAGTTTTACCCAGGTTCGGGCCCTCTTGATGGAGGTAAAACCCTATGTCCTGCTTGATTAATATTGATGATATGGGTAGTACAAGAGTAGATCTACCACGAGATCAGAGAGGCTAAACCCTAGAAGCTAGCCTATGGTATGATTGTATGTTATGATTGTTGTCCTACGGACTAAAACCCTTCGGTTTATATAGACACCGGAGAGGGTTAGGGTTACACAAGGTCGGTTACAAAGGAGGAGATATCCATATACGTATTGCCTAGCTTGCCTTCCATGCCAAGTAGAGTCCCATCCGGACATGAGACGAAGTCTTCAATCTTGTATCTTCATAGTCTAACCGTCCGGCCAATGGAGATAGTCCGGCTGTCCGGAGACTCCCTTATCTAGGACTCCCACATTTAGGGTCGGGTTTCTTTTATTTTTCTGTCCTATAAAAGTTCGAAATGTAATAAAAATCTGTCATGTTTGCATTAATCTCGGCCGGTGTATATGAACTTTCACAATAATATAGTATATTGTAGGAGTACTAGCAAGATGCCCGTGCGTTGCACGGAAGATCAAGATCTTGTGGGAGAAAAGGATGAACGAGGGAAGGCATTATCTACAAATGCACATTCATGCATTTCACATTTTTTCTACATCTACGAGAACCTACGAAAGGGTTAACGTAAATTGCCTCTCTCTTTCCTACCCTGATTTTCATGGTGGTGGGCCCCTCCCTCCCCCCAATCTACAATCAACAGCTCACACGTTTCACATTATGTTAATTGTGTAACTAGGACTACGTAGGTGTAGCATTACTCGTCCTAAAAAACCCAACTAAGCCAACCTCCAAGCATATCGCGCGGGAAAAGACTCGGCCGCGCCGTTTTAGTCGGGATTACCGGATTACTAGTAGTAGTATCGATGGATCACGTGAAGCAACAAGTTTTTTTAGGGGGCGAAGCACCTAGTTTAAAAGGAAAAAAGGTGGTACACTCACAGCACCCCTGTCGTGGTCGCATTGCATCCCACACACGTTCGGTCCTGCACACGGCTCAGGCAAATAGAATGCGCTTCGGCTTGCCTCTTCACTAACACGTGGGACTGCACTTGGAGAAACCGACCATGCGCCAAACTCCCCCGCCCACCGCGTGAAAATCCTTCCCCCACCCAAAAATTCCCCCCAAATCCTAGATTCAACCGCCCTTCGGCCAACTAGCCAATAATATTCCCCAAACCCCCTCCCCCCATCCCCCTCCACTCCATTCGCTCCGCCAAAGCCGCCCTCCCCGCCACACTGATACGTCGGTGCCGCGGTTCGTCGAGGGGACGCACGGTGATCCTCTCGCTCCCACAGTACGCTCTCGTAGAGTGCCGTCCTCTAGCCGCGCTGCCACCGCTGGCGACGTTCTTGTGGAGGCGCACGGCGGTCAGCGCCGCCACCGTTGGCGATGTTCGTGTGGAGACGCACGGCGGTAAGCTTCTCCAATGATACGTGCTTTCTAGACTGAGGCCCCGTGCATGTCGGTGTAGCGCCGAATGTTAGCTGATAGATGTTGTTAATCTCACTGTTTGCCGAAGTAGTTTACATTCAATATGCTCTGCTTAAGAAGCTTCCTTGCCCTGTTCTGCACTCAATCTGCTTAGCTGCAATGGCATGCCAAGGCTGATAAGTTCCTAAAATATCCTGCCATATATTGATTGTGACATAGATTGCCATGGTCTAGTAGCCAATCCGTTAGGTGAAATAGCTCTACACCATTTTATACTCGATCTTTGTTGCTGCGATGGCCTTCGATAGTTCGATGGCTGTGTGCTCGACCTCATTGACGACTGAAATAGCCTGCCATAATTTAGCTCTCAAATCTGTTTGCTGAATTAGCTTTACATATATTTCGTTACTTAGATCTGCTCATCCAAATATCTTGTCATAGCTTTAGACATCGACCTAGGTATTTTCTTCTATACTTCATAAAAAGCATATATATTTTTCCTGTAATATATAGTAGAAGAACTAATTTGTATGTCTAAAAGATGGACACGACCTGGATAACTTCTGCTCGAAGATTCTCTGCTGCATATGTCGAGGGGGTTGAAAACTTCATGAACTTTATCAGAGCTGAGTAGGGTGGTCCGAAATCAGATGTGCTCTGCCCGTGTAGCAGTTGTATGAATTCAGTTACAAGACCCCAGTCAACCATGCAAAATCATCTACACTTGTATGGGATGTCGGTCACATATACTAGGTGGGTTCATCATGGTGAATCTATGAACGTCAATATTATTGACTACGTGGATGCAGCAGATCACCATCTTGATCTGCCTGATGCTCAGGTGGAAGAGGAGGAGGAGGAGGTGGTGGTGGCGGAGCCAGTGAGTTTGACCAACATTGAAACAATGCTACGAAATGCTCGTGCATTCCGTGAACTTTCACCTGCAGAAGAAAAAGCCCTGGAAAGGATTTTGATTTGTTCATGGAGCCTCTTGTGGAGGAACTTCAACAGCTATGGAGGGGTTTTCTCACTCGTGACCTATATAGCAGCCCACCAGCTGATTTCTCTCTGCGTGCTATTATAATTTGGTGCATCCATGATTATCCGGCTTTGGGCACTATGTCAGGGCGAACGACACATGGTTACAATGCATGTGTTCGCTGTGACAGGAATCCGCTGTCATACACAATACTTAGCAAGATCTGTTACATTGGACACTGTCGTTTCCTTGCCAAGGACAAGCCGCATCCTAGAAAATACCAAAGACATGTGTTCAATGCAAAGCATGAAAACCGCGATGCGCCAAAGAGGCTCACCGTCGATGAGTTGCAAGTGGAATTAGAGAAGGTCAGGCGTATTACACCAGGAAACCATCCTGATAATGGTAGTGGGAAAAGGAAGCGTGGCGGGGCAGAAGAGAAATTATTGTTTACCCGCAGATCCACTTTGTGGGACTTGGAGTATTGGAAAGATTTGGATCTGCGGCATAATCTTAATGTGATGCACATCAAGAAAAATATATGTGACAGCATTATCGGCACACTTCTTAATATTAAAGGCAAGACGCAAGATACCTTAAAATCTAGGATTGATTTGACACACCTCGGTATCAGACAGGATTTGCAGGTGCAAGATGAAGGTAAACACAGGATATGGCACCAGTTGTGTACGTCTTGGACAAGGTAAAAAGAAAAGAATTCTGCAAGGTCCTGTCACGTGTGAGATTCCCACATGGATTTGCTTCCAACCCTGAAAGGAGAGTCAGTGCAGATGGAGACAAGGTACAGGGTTGAAAACTCATGACAGCCACGTCGTACTTCAAAGGGTTTTACCTGTTATCCTTAGAGGATTGGGCCGCCCTGACTTATACAAAGCAATTACAGAGTTGGGACAATTCTTCCGGGAACTCTGCAGTAGAAATATCAGGACAGATGCTTTGGAGCGTCTTAGAGACAAGATACCAACTATCCTATGCAACCTTCAGAAGATATATCCTCCAGCCTTCTTTGATGTGATGGTGCATTTGGCTGTTCATCTACCTGATGAGGCACTACTTAGAGGTCCAGTACAGTATGGCTGGATGTACCCTATTGAAAGGCGGCTAGGCACTTTCAAGGGCTATGTTAGGAACAGAGCTAGACCCGAGGGTTCCATTGCCGAGGTCTACATTGCTATAGAAGTGTTGACATTCTGCTCAAAATACATTGAAATAGCTGATCAGCTTAGCAAAGACGTGGATGAAGACAATCCCGGGCTCAATGTTTTCGATTATTCTGTTCGAGTTACAGGGAAGAGTCGACAAGAGGACAAACCTAAAGATTTGGACAAAATGGTTTCGTATGTGTTGAATAACTGTCCTGAGATACTACCTTCCATCAAGTAAGTGCTAAATACTGCAGCTTATACATCGTAATCTACTAAACTTGCAGCACATTCTTATATATTTAGATGTTTGACGTGATCACTATGTTGTGTAGCATCTACAAAAAGGAGTTACTGCCGCAAAATCCAAGAAACGTTGATAAACTAGTTATGGCAGGATTTGCGAAATGGTTCAAGAGCCATGTAAGCTTTTGAATTGCACTATCAGTTTTTTTAATATATTGAGTACATAAGATGATCAGCTTGTCTATTTTCTAACCATAGGTTAAGAAGATGCGGGAGGATGGGAAGGCAGTTGATGATGCCCTTTACTCACTAGCAATGGGTCCTGATACTCGGGTAAGACATTATGAATCTTGTGTTGTTGGAGATGTGCGCTACAACACCCTTGCACGAGACGAAGGCAGGAAGACACAAAATAGTGCCATCATGAGCACGAATACGTATGACAAAGAGACAACTAAAATGTATGCTAACATAACAGACATTGTTCAGTTGCATTATATCTCCAGTTTCGAGGATCATCAGTGTGTGGTTCTATTGTGCTGTCGTTGGTATAACCTGTTTTCTAGGATCGCAAAACCCAGAGCTGATGATTATTTCAAATCCATCAATGTCAAGGCGGCATACCAGACCAACGAGCCTTTTATTTTGGCAAATCAAGCAACATAGATATTTTTCTTGGAAGGCACATTTGCACGTAGCGATGACTCGAGAGTAGTGCAAAGGTTTGAGCAGAGGAATTAGTTTAATGAAGTTGCATAACAAGATGATGCTTACACTGCTCTTGATGTACAAGATAACACAGATGTTCCTAATATCTTTGAGAACCATCACGTCAATGACGCCGGCTAAAAGATTGCCTGTCGTGCTGTGGACATATAAGAGTTGATCAAGAAGAAGCCAACGTTTGAGGACGTTGAGGACGAAGAAGAAGATGACACCGTGGGCAATTACGATTCAGACTGATACACATGGCGAAGATGTTGACGCTGCTACTGCGGACGATGATTACATTGCTTTTGTCGTATTTGCCTGTCAGAAGACGTTTTTATCTACTATGTGAAATTGTGTTTGCTATGACAACTGAAACCTGATGAACATGTTGTTCAGTATTTTCCTGTGAGAACATCACTTGTTATGTATGCTAATTTGTGTTTGGTGATTGTATGACGACTAAAACATGATGACATTGTTGTTTAGTTGTACTCATATTTGGCTGTGAAACTTGAATTTGATGACATAGTTTGTTGTTGGACTACAATTTGCTTGACGTCTTCGAATGAGAACAAAGCTGACCCGACAGGTCCTCTGCTAATTTATTTATTTATTACCAAAAGGGCCTCTACTATTTATTTATTTATGAGCAAAAGGGGATACCCCCTTGTCGGTGTCAAAACCGGCGGACCTCGGGTAGGGGGTCCCGAACTGTGCGTCTAGGCCGGATGGTAACAGGAGGCAAGGGACACGAAGTTTTATCCAGGTTTGGGCCCTCTCGATGGAGGTAAAACCCTACGTCCTGCTTGATTAATATTGATGATATGGGTAGTACAAGAGTAGATCTACCACGAGATCGGAGAGGCTAAACCCTAGAAGCTAGCCTATGGTATGATTGTTGTTGTGTATGTTGTCCTACGGACTAAAACCCTCTGGTTTATATAGACACCGGAGAGGGTTAGGGTTACACAAAGTCGGTTACAATGGTAGGAGATCTGCATATTCGTATCACCAAGCTTGCCTTCCACGCCAAGGAAAGTCCCTTCCGGACACGGGACGAAGTCTTCAATCTTGTATCTTCATAGTCCAGGAGTCCGGCTGAAGGTATAGTCCGGCCATCTGGACACCCCCTAATCCAGGACTCCCTCAGTAGCCCCTGAACCAGGCTTCAATGACGACGAGTCCGGCGCGCAGATTGTCTTCGACATTGCAAGGCGGGTTCCTCCTCCAAGTACTTCATAGAAGATTTTGAACACAAAGATAGTGTCCGGCTCTGCAAAATAAGTTTCCACATATTGCCATAGAGAGAATAATATTTACACAAATCTAATCTGCTGACGTATTCCGTAGTGTGACACACCACGGCCAAGCCTTTATCCGAGTCGTTTCATTATCCCACCTCAGCGCGTCATATGAGGCGATTTCCTTGGTACGTCTTGTTAAAGCAGAGATCGTGTCCCCTTATTCCGGGATTCTCATCAATACGGGCGTGGGTAACCCAACCGCACCATTGATTACGGCGCTTGGAGATAAGCGAGTTTTACCAGGCTGGTGGGGACACGTAGTTGCGTCCACCCATATAAGGGGATAAGGATCCACCTTTTCACCTACGCCTTCTTCCTCCCTTGCTTATCCATTCTCGCGCACTCGAGCTCCAGCGCCCAAGTCCGCACTCCCCACCTCAACCTTCTCCAGCCATGTCCGGAGTGGGAGGCAAGTGGATGGTCTCCTCCGTCACGGAGGGACACATCAAAAAACTGAGGAAGTCCGGATACTTGTCTAACGACATTGCGTACCGGCTTCCCGAAAAGGGGCAGCTCATCCCCACTCCTAGGCCCCATGAGAGGGTGGTGTTCCTCCCCCATTTCCTCCGCGGACTGGGCTTCCCTCTTCACCCATTTGTCCGGGGGCTCATGTTCTACTATGGCCTAGATTTCCACGATCTGGCCCCGAACTTTGTCCTCAACATCTCAGTGTTTACCGTCGTGTGCGAGGCTTTCCTCCGCATCTGCCCCCATTTCGGCCTATGGCTCAAGACTTTCAATGTCAAGCCGAAGGTGGTGCGCGGCAACCAGGCGGAGTGCGGAGGCGCCATGGTGGGCAAGATGGCCAACGTCTTATGGCTCAAGGGCTCCTTTGTGGAGACCCTGAAGGGGTGGCAATCGGGGTGGTTTTACATCACCGAGCCGCGCGACCCCGAATGGGTCGCAGCCCCCGAGTTTCGATCCGGACCCCCTACGCGTCTCACCTCCTGGAAGGAGACGGGCCTGTCGTGGGGTAAAAAAGGAGAGCTGACCAGACTCCAAACATGCGTCCAAACCCTGGTGGACAAGAAGCTCAAACTTGTCCACGTAGTCCAGGTTATGCTCATCCGCCTGATCCTCCCGTGTCAACAACGGGCTTTCAACCTGTGGGAGTTCGACCCGGCGCGGCACCAAACTCTGAGCAGGCTCTTCGACACGACGTACGAAGATGCCTGGAAGGTGCTTTTCAAGGGCGCCGAGGCCCCTGCATCCGCTACCGAGGATCGCGGATTTAGTACGCAGCGTCACGCTCATGCGGTAAGCTGTTTTTTCCTTTTACAGGGTATCAGTTTTTCACAGTTTGACTCCATGCGGGATCTAAGCTCCCTTACCTTTGACAGGATTGGCAGGTGATGTCCGGACAGATCAACTGTCCGGCTCCTTTGCCCGAAGGCCCAGCGGACGCTCGCTTGGCGAATCTGCTGGTTCCGGCACCCTATGTGGTGCCGGAGAAGAAGGCCGCGAAAAAGGCCACGGGGACTCGAAAGAGTGCCCGGCACCATGAGGTGTTGGATCCATGATCCGACAGTTCTGAGGCGCATTGCTCCCGTGAAGACGAGGAGGAAGAAGAACAGACCTCTCCCCCTCCAGCGGGAGGAGAGAAGAAAAGGAAGGTCGCCATCTCTAGGGAGGCCGGAGGGTCCAAGAAGGGGAAAACCCTTCCTCCGGACTACTCCACCGATGCCGACGACGGCGGAGAGGAGTGGCCGCCCAGGGCCAAGCCCCTGGCAAAATCGTAAGTATCCGGATACCAGAGTAATTCACAGTATTCGTTTATTGCACAACTTTCCCTTATGTCGAATATGTTTATGCAGCCCACCCAAAGACCGGCTCGACGCGTCATCGAGCGGCTCACTGGACTCGTCGGATGTGAACTCGCTTCTGACGGCTTCCACCCCCTGCCCTACGGACGACACCGAAGTGTTGTCCCAACAGGTTCCAAGCCGGGAGGAGGTGGTCCTGGAGGCGCCGCAAGGCGACCTCCCGGACTCCAGGAGTAAAGGGGATGAAACCCCCCAGGGCTCCAAGTCCGGCTCTAGGCCGGACACCGCTCCGGAACCTTCAAAGGTTCCAGAGTCCGGTGGGGGACCTCCTTCCAAGAGGACCAAGCCCACCGTGCCGGTGACCCCCGTCCAACCGGAGGCGCCGGACAATCTGTTGGAGGCGCTCCAAGGCACCTCCATCGACGAGGAGCACGGCACCATTATGAGTGCGGTGGTCCAGAAGGTTCAGTCCGCCAAGAGCGGACTGACTGAAGCTTGTACTAGCCTTTTAACAGGCTTTGAGGTAAGTAAAGAATGTGTAAATAATATTACCGTATAGACAGTAGCCCCTGATGCTCTGTTTCGCGTTCGGGAAGAAAAGCCGAATAGAGGATCAAATAAAATTCGCAGGAGTCTAACAAAAAGGAGTCAATATGTGTATGCAGGCTTCTCTGCTTGCATCCGCCGGACTAACTGCGGAAGTGGACACGCCAAAGCAGAACCTCGAGCGGTCCGAGCAAGAGCTCGGGCATGCCAAGAAGCAGCTCGAGGACAATGAAGGTAAGAAATACCTTGTTTAAATATATATATAAAGGTGCAATTGCAAAAAATGATAGGATTATCGTGGCTATTGTAGGGCCACGTCTGAGGTGGCGACCCTTAAGCAAGCACTGGTCGAGGCCGAGAAGTGGGCGGCCACGGAGCGCACCGAGCGGGAGAAGTATGAGGCCGAGGTTGGCAAGGTGCGACAAGAGCTCCAGGCTATCATGGAAAAACATGAGAGTTTGGAGCTTGACTCAAAGACGCGAGCGTCCGAGCTCGCGGTGGCTATTGAAAATGCCAAGTCTGCCAAGGCCGAATCCCAGAAGACCCTCCAGGAGTTGGATGAGATGAAGAAGATAGCGGCGGGTAAGGCATTCTTTATGCAAAGCAAACACATAAACGTGAGTTACTTGTTTCTTACCCGAATCTGGAGCTCTCCAGGAGCGTTCGCAGATCTTCCCCGGAGTGTGTTCGATGCCACCGCATTCTATCGAGCTGAGGAGGGCAGCTCGACAGAGAAGGTGTTCTGGTCTTAGTATGCTGAGGCCGGACACCCCGTGCCCCTGAGCGACCAGCTGAAGCAACTGGTCGAGCTCCACAAGGTGGCCGAACAGGCCATGAAGGGCCTCATAGTTCGGTTGTGGCCTGGAGAGGCTCTGCCTGGGAGCTATTTCGGGCTGGTGTGGCGGCTGGTGGAGGCCTATCCAAGGCTCGAAGTCATCAAGCGCTCCGTCTGCATTGAAGGTGCCCGTAGGGCCCTTGCCCGTGCTAAGGTGCACTGGGGCATGCTGGATGCTGAGAAGCTTGTGAAGGACGGGCCACCGCCGGGGAAAGAGCATCGTAAGCCCGAGAATTATTATAAGGATGTTCTGAAGGGTGCCTGCCTTGTGGCGGATGAATGTTCTAGGGATGTAATTTTTGAGTGAAACTTGCTTGTTTTGTCTTGTGCGCTGAAAACTTGTTCATATGCGCTAAGCAATGTTGTTGGAATTTAAAATATTACCTTCTGTGCGGCTGTTTATCATTTCTGAGAGATGGCAAGTCGTCGGCTTCTGCCCCCGTGCCGCTAGTGCTAGGGTGTTCGGGGATAACCCTGAGCGCTCTTTTTCCCATGTTTGGGTCCTTCGAGGGAGGCGCTCAGCCCAACGAACAAGGCAATCGAACTATAATGCGTGAACACTCTCACTTAGCCATAGAATTCTATAATTTTAAATTTCGGCGAAGCCCCTGGTATTCGGAAGACCGAGTTCGGGGCGCTATCCACGCCTTGGCCGGACAAAGCCGGCTCCTCGCTCTAAGCGGCATAAGTCGTTAGGGACTCAAAAATCTCTCGAACAGCGACCAGCTCTCGCTTCATCATGACAGTCAGTTTTAACTTTCTCCACTGAGGTGCTCGACCCAGCTCAACTGGGGCACAATCGTAGTGGTTCTCCTAGTGCTACCTTAGCCGATATAACGGAACGTAAGGCACCAAAACATAGGAGCCGGGCAAACCCAACTATTGACCCAAGACATGATTCGGAGCCGATGCATATAATGCTATAAGTTCGGGGTGCCGCACTTGTTAAAGTGTCCGGACTTCTCACACCATATTGAGGGGTACTAAAGCCCCTGGCATATTTAGGCCGTACCAAAGTGTACGGGTGCAATATGTCGTTAAGGAACATATATATATATAAGAGTAATGCAAAAATAGACAAAAGCTATGCATTGTTTATTAAAGAGGGCTGCGATCAAAGCAGAACGATACAAATAATGCGATAAGCAAAAGGTTGGACTATGTAACATGTCCGTTCCAGGGGCAAGCTGTGGAATAGTATGCGAAACAGGTATACTGCTCGTGATAGAGACCACCTGGGAGTTCCGTAATGCGGCGTGGCTTGTCTGCTTCCCCGGTTCTTGCATCGTTTGTGCGGCAATTGAACTGCCGAACAGGCCTTCCGAAGTGTGGAATCCTGAAAGTAAGAGAAAATTAAAAAATCGGCAGCCCCTGGTGCGGTTTAAGCCGTGTTTTGGGCGTGCTGTGATGGTGCCCCTTCCCCTGTACCCATGGTATTTCTAGAGCGTAGTTATGTACGCGAAGTACTGGTGTCGCATTTTTGCGAGGGCTGGGGTTGGGGCCACATTGCTACACCTGCTCGGATCGTGCCAGGCGGTCTTGTTGTAGGTTACTCCGGGCGCGCTTGACGGTGTCCGGTCGTTTAATGGCCGGACTGGAGAACTGCCTGGAGAGGCTGCTTTGTACTTCCACTGCAAGGGCCGCCGGGTGCTCCTCCGTTCGGAGGGAGCGTTCGGTGTTTCCATTGACCGTAATTACTCCTCGAGGGTCTGGCATCTTGAGCTTAAGGTATGCGTAGTGCGGTACCGCATTGAACTTGGCGAATGCGGTTCGCCCGAGCAGTGCGTGATAGCCACTGCGGAATGGGACTATGTCGAAGATTAACTCCTCGCTTCGGAAATTATCCGGAGATCCGAAGACCACTTCAAGTGTGACTGAGCCTGTACAGTTGGCCTCTACACCTGGTATTACACCTTTAAAGGTCGTTTTGGTGGGCTTAATCCTCGAGGGATCTATGCCCATTTTCCGCACTGTATCCTAGTAAAGCAGGTTCAGGCTACTGCCGCCGTCCATAAGGACTCTAGTGAGATGAAATCCGTCAATACTTGGGTCTAGAACCAATGCGGCGAATCCGCCATGACGGATGCTAGTGGGATGGTCCCTTCGATCAAAGGTAATCGGGCAGGAGGACCATGGGTTGAAATTTGGGGCGACTTGCTCTACCGCGTATACGTCCCTTAACGCGCGCTTCCGCTCCCTTTTGGGGACGTGGGTTGCGTATATCATGTTCACCATCCGCACTTGTGGGGGGAAACCCTTCTGTCCACTGTTGTTCGGCGGCCGGGGCTCCTCGTCGTCATTGCTATGCAGCCCCTTGTCTTCATTTTCGGCATTTAACTTGCCTGCCTGCTTGAACACCCAACAATCCCTGTTGGTGTGATTGGCCGGCTTTTCGGGGGTGCCATGTATCTGGCACAAGCGGTCGAGTATACGGTCCAAACTGGACGGGCCCCTAGGATTTATTTTAAATGGCTTTTTCCGCTGACCGGATTTAGAGCCTCTGAATCCGGCATTAACTGCCGTATCCTCAGCATTGTCACTGTTAATGCGGCGCTTTTGCTTGTTGCGACGTGACCTGCCACTACTGTCCTTGGTATCCGAATTACCAGGGTTCTTGGTCATATTGTTGCTACGAGCAAGCCAGCTGTCTTCTCCCGCGCAAAAGTGGGTCATGAGTGTCGTGAGTGCTGCCATAGACTTCAGCTTTTCTTGTCCAAGGTGCCAGGCAAGCCACTCGTCACGGATATTGTGCTTGAAGGCTGCTAGGCCTCGGCGTCCGGACAGTCGACTATTTGATTTTTCTTTGTTAGGAACCGTGTCTAGAATTGCCTGACCGATTCCTCTGGCTGCTGAATTACGTGACTTAGGTCATCGGCGTCTGGGGGTCGCACATAAGTGCCCTGGAAATTGTCGAGGAATGCGGCTTTCAGGTCCTCCCAACAACTGATTGATCCTGTTGGCAAGCTGTTAAGCCAATGCCGAGCTGGTCCTTTAAGCTTGGGTGGGAGGTATTTGATGGCGTGGAAATCATCGCCGCGGGCCATGTGGATATGAAGGAGATAATCCTCGATCCATATCGCATGATCTGTTGTGCCATCATATGATTCGATATTTATGGGTTTGAAGCCCTCGGGGATTTGATGATCCATTATCTCGTCTGTGAAGCATAGTGGGTGTGCGGCGCCTCTGTACTGGGCTATATCACGACGTAGCTCCAATGAGCTTTGTCTACTGTGTTCGGCCCTATCGAATTTGTGGCCCGCATGACGGTTACCGTCTCGAGCCGTGGGGCGCCCACGCGATCTGTAGATCGATCTTCTTTGCCTTGCCTTGTTTGCCAACATATCTCGTAAGTCCGGCGCATATTCCCGTGCCTTGGTACGGGGTGCAGCTTGAGTGGAGGGTCGAGAGGCCTCTCTGTCGCGGCCACAAGGTGGCCGATCGGCCGCATCAAGTGCTTCCTCCTCTAATCGGGGTAGCAACCTGCGCTTTGGGTAGCTCTTGGAGGGGCGTTCGAGTTTATGCTCTTCGGCCGCAAGGACTTCAGTCCATCTGTCGACTAGCAAATCTTGATCAGCTCTAAGCTGTTGCTTTTTTTCTTGAGGCTTCTTGCCGTGGCCATAAGCCTGCGTTGAAAACGCTCTTGCTCGATGGGATCCTCTGGCACGACGAATTCGTCGTCGTCGAGGCTTGCCTCATCTTCGGAGGGCGGCATATAATTATCGTCCTCGACCTCTCTGTCTGTCGTTCTCTCATGAGGGCTGGTTTCTCCATCCTCCTGTGCTAAATCTTGCTGGAGGGGGTTTTCTTCGGCACTTTCCGGAGTATTATTATCTCCCATGCTGGAATCACCATATTTGTTTCGGCGGGATTTTGAGCGGTGCCGCTGATGCCGGCGCTTAGGCTGTTTCTTGGAGGGGCCATCCTCCGTTGTTCCATCCCCATCTCCTTCTTTTGGGGTGTCCACCATGTATATGTCATATGACGAGGTGGCTTTCCAGGGCCTGATAGGCGCTGGTTCTTCATCGTCTCCTTCATCGGCGTCCATACCGTCGATGTCTTCGGAGTCGAAGTCGAGCATGTCGGCTAAGTCGTCGATAGTGGTGGGTGGGTTCTGAATTTCTTCATCGTCTGAATCCCAACCTTGCTGACCGTAGTCCGATCAGGGCTCTCCTGATAAAGAGAGGGACTTTAGTGTCTTCAGAATATCGCTGAAAGGCGAGTGCTGAAAGATGTCCGCGGAAGTAAACTCCATGATTGGCGCCCAATCGGATTCGATCGGCAGGGGCGCGGAGGGTTCGGAGTCCGGAGAGGAGTCCGGCTCCTTGGAGTCACGAGTCTTGCAGAGTACGGGGCTGGTGTTCGGCTCGATCGCCGTTGGGATCGCAGCCCCCAAGGCGGCATCCAACCACCCATCCTCGATCGGCGCAGTTGGCTCCAAATTAAGGGTCGAAGCCGATGCGGGTGCGGCCTCCAGGGCAGTGTTCAGCGGCAGAGCTAGATCATGCTCGTCGTGACAGTGCGGCGCGCTTGGCAGTGGCTCGAATCCGTCGAAGATCAAGTCCCCGCAGATGTCAGCCGTGTACTTTAAGCTTCCAAATCTGACCTGACGGCCAGGGGCATAGCTTTCGATCTGCTCCATATGGCCAAGTGAGTTGGCCCACAGTGCGAAGCCGCCGAAGATGAAGATCTGTCCGGGGAGGAAGGTCTCACCCTGGACTGCATCGCCACTGATGATCGTAGGAGCCATCAAGCCTGACGGCGACGACACAGAGGAACTCTCAATGAAAGCACCAATGTCGGTGTCAAAACCGGCGGATCTCGGGTAGGGCGTCCCGAACTGTGCATCTAGGCCGGATGGTAACAGGAGGCAAGGGACACGAAGTTTTACCCAGGTTCGGGCCCTCTCGATGGAGGTAAAACCCTACGTCCTGCTTGATTAATATTGATGATATGGGTAGTACAAGAGTAGATCTACCACGAGATCGGAGAGGCTAAACCCTAGAAGCTAGTCTATGGTATGATTGTTGTTGTGTATGTTGTCCTACGGACTAAAACCCTCCGGTTTATATAGACACCGGAGAGGGTTAGGGTTACACAAAGTCGGTTACAATGGTAGGAGATCTGCATATCCGTATCACCAAGCTTGCCTTCCACGCCAAGGGAAGTCCCTTCCGGACATGGGACGAAGTCTTCAATCTTGTATCTTCATAGTCCGGGAGTCCGGCTGAAGGTATAGTCCGGCCATCCGGACACCCCCTAATCCAGGACTCCCTCACCCCTGATTTCCGTTAATAAAAATCATTAGATGTTCACAACACTACGCCCAGCCTGCTTCACAGGTTTTATTCATTACTAGTTTCAGCAAAGTGCTCATGTCATAGCCACTGAATACATCACGAGTGCTACATACACTGCAAATAAAGAGACAATCATCCTACAGAGCACATCGATTTTGCTCATTATCTTCACAAGCTCTTTCATCTCCTCATTGCGGTCAAGGCCGTTCAGCTACTGTTCAACCAGCCCTCTCCACGGGCTCCTGTTCAACCACCCCTCCATGAGCTATTGTTCATCCTGCCCTCCACTGTCTACTGTTCATCCTGCCCTCCACGGGGTCCTGTTCATCTAGCCCCAACCGGCTCGATCGATCAGGGTACTGTTCATCCAGAGGCAACACCACCACGGGGTCCTGTT
>NC_041384.1:86544188-86566571 GCF_002162155.2 Triticum dicoccoides
GCGCGCAACGCTCACTGTTCATGCAGAGGCAGCATCGATCGGCTTCAGTTAGCAGCAGTAGCGAAGGAATCGCTCGCTCGGGTTCAGTAACGCATAGCTTGCAGTGCAATCGCCCGGGTTCAGTTAGAGCCCAACGCCTCGCTCGGGTTCAGTTAGAGCCCAACGCCTCACACACACGCACGTACATACGAGAGAAACACGCATCACTCGGCCCCCAACCACCCACCGTAACCAGGGACTCCCCGATATTTTCCGCGCCCTGGCTTCTACCACGGTTGTTTCTGTCATGGACGGCCCAAAGAATGTGATGCAGCTGCGTCTCCGGCCCGCCCAGGACAAAAGCCCATTTTCTATCATGATTTTTTTGAAATAGAAGTAGGACCCCACCACATCTATGATGATACAGGGTTTTGTCACAATTATCGTCATAAAAGTGTCATAAGTATGACAGAAAAAAATTCCGTTCAGCCCAAAATGTCACGGATGTGTCTTTTTTTTGTAGTGATAAGTCATGAAGAAAGCAATAGCAGTAAACTAAAACGATCAAGTGTTAAGCTAACGGAATGGGTCAAGTCAATTACATCATTCTCTAATGATGTGATCCCGTTAATCAAATGACAACTCATGTCTATGGTTAGGAAACATAACCATCATTGATTCAACGAGCTAGTCAAGTAGAAGCAAACTAGTGACAATCTGTTTGTCTATGTATTTACACATGTATTAAGTTTCCGGTAAAACAATTCTAGCATGACTAATAAACATTTATCATGATATAAGGAAATATAAATAACAACTTTATTATTGCCTCTAGGGCATATTTCCTTCAATTACATGCCACATCATCTATTTTGCCTACATAAGTGTGATGTTACCATCTATGTTACTATCACTATGTGTGAAAGTGCGTTATATCGACTAGAGGGGGGTGAATAGGCGATTTTTATGAAAGTCTTCAATACGTGGAAGTTATGAAGACAAACGATAGAAATAAACTTATTACCCTGTAGCGGAAGGTAGACTACACTAGGCAAGCCATAGTCAGGTATTCAATAGAGTGAAAGCACAATGACTAATAGCAGCAATGTAGTAAGGATCAGGTAGGAAGATATTGTGAAGCCACACAGAACACGCAGTCACTCAGTGAAGACAAATGATAGTGCAAACATACAATGACTTCACAAGGGGTAACAGTAAGTAAAGGGAAGGGAAGATGAAACTAGTGACTCGCTGAAGACAATGATTTGTTGGACCAGTTCCAGTTGTTGTGACAACTGCACGTCTGGTTAGGGCGGCTAAGTATTTAAACCTTAGGACACCCAGTCCCGGACACCCAGTCCTGAACACGCAGCTCAGGACACCCAGTCCTCACCGTATTCCCCTTGAGCTAAGGTCACACAGACCTCGCCCAATCACTCTGGTAAGTCTTCAAGGTAGACTCCCAAACCTTCACAGACTTCGTTCACCGGCAATCCACAATGTCTCTTGGATGCTCAGAACACGACGCCTAACCGGCTGGAGGATGCACAGTCCTCAAGTGTAATAAGTCTTCAGATCACACAGACAAGAAGACTTAAGTGATGCCTAATTCTCTTTGGCTCTGGGTGGTTAGGGCTTTATCCTCGCAAGGAATTCTCTCTCAAAGGCTTCGAGGTGGGTTGCTCTCAAATGACAAAAGCCGTACTCTGAATCTAAGCAGCCAACCGTTTATGGTTGTAGGGGGTGGGCTATTTATAGCCACTTGGCAACCCGACCTGATTTGTCCAAAATGACCCTGGGTCACTAAGGAACTGACATGTGTTCCAACGGTCAGATTTCAAACTCACACGGCAACTTTACTTGGGCTTCAAGCAAAGCTGACTTGCCCGACTCTGGACAAGATTCGCTCTCAAAGTCTTCACTCGAAGACATAGGTTTTGTTTAAGCATCACTTCAGTCATTCTGACTAGTTCTCTTGGACCCCACTTAACAGTACGGTGGTTCCTATGACTCAACACAGAAGAAAGAGAACTACGAAAGATCTAAGTCTTCGAGCTCCATAGGCTTCATGTGGTGTCTTCTCTTGTCATAGTCTTCAATGTGAATATCTTCATATACCACCTTTGACTTCAATGTCTTCATACATTTTTAGGGGTCATCTCTGGTAAGAAAACTGAATCAATGAGGGACTTCTACCTGTGTTATCCTGCAATTCTCACAAACACATTAGTCCCTCAACTAGGTTTGTCGTCAATACTCCAAAACCAACTAGGGGTGGCACTAGATGCACTTACAATCTCCCCCTTTTTGGTGATTGATGACAAACTAGTTGAAGTTTTCAACGGGGAATATAATATGTGAAATTGTAAAGGATAAGGAATTGTCTTCATAAGTTGCAAGGGCTCCCCCTGAAGATGTGCATATAAGTAATTTGCTTTTGGAATGCAAATGCACATGGCAGGTTGTACTTGTGGAGATCCACTTCAACTTATGATGACAGTCCACTATGCATGTGAAAGTATATGAAGATAATGACATGCATAATGGAAAATGGACGTCTGCAGAATGATCTAAGTGCGGAATTTATCATCGCAACACAAGGTGGCAGATAAGTAGCAGACGACCATCGAGTTTAAGTGTTACAACTCAAAGAACCAAATGTAGCAAAACGAGAGTTGTAAGCACGAAGCAAAATATAAAGCACCCGCCCATATGGACCCGCTTGAAGACTATCAACCTCATATGCTTCTCCCCCTTTTGTCAGTAAGGACCAAAAAGGTTTGAAGACATAGAGCATCTACTCGTTCCCATGAGGAGTAGGTGAAGCAGCAGGGTCGTTGGTGGTGTTTGGCGGTGTTGAAGAGCTTGGAGCAGAGTCGAAGCGTGCTGAAGGAGGTGGCGGTGAAGTAGCATCGTCTTCATCCTCGATCACTCGGGCATTCACAGTTGCAGCAGAGGAAGAGAACTCAGAGTCTTTAAGGGATGGAGTTCGTCGCAGCACTGCCCTTCGAGGAGGTGTGGAGTCAAACTTGAATCGCTCAGTGAAGCCATCCTCTTGAAGATCATCTTCAGAACACATCAGCGTTAGCCCTTTCCATGTGCGGCGAGAGGTTTCATGGGCAACAAAAGCATTCTTGGTGGCAAGATTGCGAATGCGATTAACATCCACCAAGAGGCTTTGCATCTGACGCTTCAGCCAGTCATGATGCCTATCCTGTTTCTGATGAAGAGACACAAGAAGCTCTCGGTCGTTGAGAACACGAGTGCGCTTCTTGGGTCGTGGAGCGGTTGTACTGTCAGTGGCTTTAGTGAGAGCAGGATGCGGTGCACGTGTAGTGCCAGCCAAAGGATACACACGAGTTACGGCTTCCACGCCTTCAACGTTCTGAGTGAAACTTTGATGCTCTGCATTCTGAAGACTGAGAGGTTCCTTGGCAGGCTCAGGATAGATGGCTTCAATTGACATATCCACATCAGGCAGAAAAATCCGATGATTGTGAGCAGATGGCTGATATGAGATAGTGGAGTGAAGTTTGATCAGCCGCATGACCCATGGGGCGTAGAACTTCAAGCTAAACAGATCAGAGCCTGATGCAGCAAGTTGGCGAATGAAGAAGTCTTGTGCATTGAAGCATTTTCCATGAAGAATATAGAAGACCAAAGTCTTCATTGCACCTTCAAGCTTGGCATGTGGAGAGTGTCCTTTGATTGGCCAGAGAGTTCGCCTTATGATGTGATAAATGGTTCTTGGCAGATACTCAAAGTCTTCAACGAAGAACTCTGTGGGATAAGCAGCATCTTGGGGCAATGGCTTCATCATACTGAGCATCTGACTCATATTAGGTTCAGTCTTCTGAAAGATGCTCTCAATAGCTTCACTATGAAGCTGACAGCCATGCTCGTAGAGATCGCCAGGAGTGGGAAAACCAGTGAGCTCAATGATGTCAAAGGCTTTGGCTTCGTGATGAACGTTTCCTGTCATCCACTCCAGGACCCAAGTCTTCAGATCTCTGCTATACCCGCGGATGTGAAGTGTGGCATAGAATTGGAGCAGCAACTCTTCATTCCAATGCTCTTGGTCAGTGACGAATGGCAGCAATCCAACTTCTTTGAAGCAATCCAGAGCTTCTTCCAGACAGGGCAGACCAGCTATAGCTTCAATGTCAAGACGCTTGTGGGGGAAGATGCGACCTTGATTGTATAGAATGCAGGAGTAATAGCTTCACTGCGGATAGCTCCAGAACCGATCAGATGATATCCTTTCCCTTGAGTAGGGGTTCCTGGAGCTATTGAAGAATGTGTTGTCTGCTCTGAAGCCATTGATATTGAAGGATCCAGGTGCTGATGCAGGACCTGGGAACCTGGGAAATCTTGGGATTGGCTTCTGTACCTGAGGCCTGTGCTCAACATGATAGTCGAACTGGGGACCGACAGCAGGTGCAGGAACAGAAGCAGTGGGATCAGTGGCTTCGCTGACTTCTGATGCTTTTGTTGGGGAGGGCTCCACATTAGCTTCAGCCATGACAGCGTCAGTGGCTTCATTGGTGGTGGTGGTGGCAGCCTCAAGATTTTCAACCTCCACTTGACGAGCTGGAGGGTCGGTCACAATCACGTTCTCCTCGAGAACCGCTTCTTGGTGGGACAGGGGAGTAGTAGCTTGTGGGACTTCTTCTTCATCAGCTGATGCAGCCGGAATGTCTTCAGCAATTTCAGCTTCAGACATAGAGACTGGAGGCCTAGGTCCTTTGCGAAGTCTGCGCAACGCAGGCGACGCCTGTGTAGTTGGAGTTGGCTGGGCCTCAAAGTCTTCTTCCTCTTATGGGCGATCAGCCCATGAAGCATCCTGAGCAATTGGCGTCAGAGGACGACCAATGCTGATGAGTTCGCTGTTCTCGAGCTGAGGAAGGACTGCACCATCTTATACATGGTCATGTTGACCAATGTCTTCAGTAGCGATGGGATCGGCTGCTGGAAAGTCTTCAGCTTCATGAGCCTCTATGAAAGCAGGCTCATGGATTGTTAGTTGGCGTTCAGCGTCAGGACGAACCATGGAAATGGGTTCAACTATCAAAGGCTCTGTGGGAGCAGCCCGATCTTTCTTGGTCTTCCTCTTCTTCTTGGAGGGGGCAATAGGAGAGGCTTCAGGATGTTTCCTCTTCCTGGCTTCAGCCTCAGCAGTCCTCGTCTTCTTGAGCTCTGAAGCGGTTGACCGGCTTTTTGGCTTCGAGCCAGTCATTCTAGTTGGGAAGACAATGGGATCTGCTTCCTGCCTTGGTGCGTCAGGTTCAGCCGTAGCGGGCTTCTTCATCTTCTTTGTTACCATCTTGGGGTCGATGCCAGGATGCCCAAGGGCCTTGCGCTTCTCAGCCTCATTGTAGGCATGCACACATTTGTCAGCCAGAACCTTCATGCGCTCACGAGAACCTTGAGCTTCTGCACGTTTCTTGAGAAAGGCTTCCTTGAGCTCGTGCAGCATAATCTTGAAGTTCTTCACCTCTTGCACGCTGAGCTTGGCCATATGCTTCTTGAACTGAGCCTTTTCATAGTCAATCTTTTGCTTCAGTTCAACAATGCGCTGGGCGATAGCTAACTCTGAAGCAATGGTGCCATGGAAGGCGACACTAAGGCCAATGGGTAGTTGCAGATCTTTGAAGCTGATGTTTGGCGTGTCAAACCATTCATCAATGAAGTTGTGGATGATTGTTACATCAAAGAGAGGCAGATCATTGAAGATTTCTGCTTCTTCTTTGCTCTTGATGAGTTGCTCAAGAGCGTCATCTGCAAGATCTTCATCACTTGACAGATCAATGGCATCATTGCGCAGAATGGCAGCAGCTGTTAGCTCTTGGCCGGTGTGTGGCAGAGGCATCTTGACCTTCTGGGGCTTGGAGATGCGTGATAAATCTTCGGACTGCACACTGTCTTCAGGAGGTGCAGTTGCCAGTGGCTTCGCCCGTGAGATTTTTGGTGAAGGGGCAGGCTTTGAAGCTTTAGGCTTCTTCAACTTCTTTGGCTTCGGCGCTGCAGGCGCTTCATCTGATTCAGCATAGCTGTAGGCTCATTCACTGCAGTCCCTTGAACCAAGATATGGGTGATGAGGCCTTCAAGGTTGTAGAAAGGACCGACGACATTGGGTTCTGCATCTCGTGTGCCATCAGCCCTTGGAGCTGAGGGACCAGGGTTGAAGTCTAGTCCCAATGTCTTCTTGTTTTGCTTCGTTGAGTTCTGGGCAAACTGGAAGTTGCGCTTGAACAGAATGTCGTCACGATACCATAGTAGTGATGATGGGTGTGCATCAACAGGCTGTGGCCCACGGACCATGCAGGGATAGAAGCCTTGTTCAATGGCTTCATCTCTGGACCTGGGTTGAAGATTCTTGTATAGGATGTCTCCCCACGGTCTCTTGAAGGCATTTTCTCAGCATATTCCTGGGTTACAAATCGGTATTTGAACCATTGTTCTGCCCAATATCTTCGAATCCATTGGATTCGGGTCTTACGCTGATTGTAATCCTCTTCAGGATCTGTCTTGTACAGTTCTGAGAGGTCATCTGGCAGATCTCTAGATGTTTCTCCACGACGCTTTCTGCCACCCTTCCTTGCTGATTTCTCTGAAGCCATGAACTTTAAACTGAAAGGCTTCAACATGTTCAAAGGCTTCAAAGATTTTCGCTTGCTGGACAAACAGGAACTTGCTTTGGGAGAATTTATATGATGCTGTAAGAATTCTGCAAATGAATGCAGACTATGAGAACCAAGGGATTCTCCCACGGACATGTACCTGTGACAGCATTAAGGTGCGAGGGAAGGGGAAGAGGTCATATGCATTCTCAGAAGATTTTGAATATAAATCAGTTTAGAAGACATTGACCTCATCGTGCGAAGATATTCACTCATAGATAAGGAGTTGGTTCCAGATTTGTACGAATCCAGAGATCAGTACAAGTGAGGAATCTAACTACTTTGTGAAGCATAAGTGAATATACTAGGCATGTTATGAGATGCAGTATGAGAGAGATCTAACTTGTGTGAATAGAAGCTGCTTGTGGTAGAAAGTGACAAAGCCATAGGATCAACGGTGCCGTAAAACGGAAGTTTTATTTACCACACTAAGAACTGCTAGACGGAGTGGAAGATGAGGTCGAGCAGTTCGATCTTCCGTGCCCTAACTTGGCGACGGCGGAGAGGACGATGTCCGCGGTCGGCATGAAGACGGCGTCGGAGAGGTTGCGGCAGCGAAGCGCTTCGTTGCCGGCGTCGTCGAGGGCTAGCGGTGGCGCTAGGGTTCGTGCGAGAGTGGAAGAAGAGATAATGACCGCCGTGAAGTGTGTATTTATAGGTACAGGGGCGGCACTGCATTATTACACAGGTGCCCTTGGCGATTCGCATCTGAGGAACACGTGGCCATTATGCAGAATTTTGGGGTTTGTTCCACGTCCCACGCACGCCTGGATTGTCGGGTGGTCGTTCCTACTTTTCCGGGTTTCATGTGGAGGAATGAGCATTGAAAGTGGACTTAAGGTTTGTCTTTGTATCTTCTGCTGACAAGGACGCAGAGAAGACATTCGACAGTTTCAATAGAATGCATATGATTTGGAGAGATAGAGTTTGAGATAGATAGCATAGAGAGGTTAGGGTCTGATCACATTCACTTAGTTCAAAAGATTCAACAAGAAGACATAGCTATAAGTGAATGCTGTAGAGGACAGAACACTAATATATATATATATATATATATATATATATATATATATATATATATATATATATATATATATATAATCAACATAGTGAAGATAATCATGAAGACATGTTGAGATTGAAGCCAAACCAAATGTGAAGACATAGCAAGGTAACGCCATGAGTGAAACACTTCAAAATAGAACATTTGGTGGTGGCGTTACCCACCGTATAAGAAGTATTAGACCCAGACACGACGCATGATTATCGTGGCGCTCCGAAGTCAAATTCCACATTAATGTATTCACACTTAGAATGTATGTCTTCATTGATTGAAGATATACTTTACTTCGTGTGTTGCACATCTAAGTCATCAATATGCATAAGGGTTAGGATGTGTGCTTGATCACAGGACATTTGAGGATTCCAGGATATTTAGCTCACACCGTAACTTGCAAAATCTCTTCTCATCCAAGGGCTTGGTGAAGATATCTGCCAATTGCTCTTCAGTGTTGACGTGTATAATACCAATATCTTCCTTCACAACATGATCTCTGAGAAAGTGATGACGAATTTCAATGTGCTTTATCTTCGAGTGCTGAACTGGGTTGTTGGCAATCTTGATGGTGCTTTCGTTGTCGCAGTAGAGTGGCACTTGCTTCAGATGAATGCCATAGTCTTTGAGCGTTTGCTTCATCCACAGAAGCTGAGCACAGCAAGATCTAGCAGTAATGTATTCAGATTCAGCAGTGGAGAGAGATACACAGTTCTTCTTCTTTGAAGACCAACATACAAGTGATCATCCCAGAAAGTGACATGTGCCTGATGTAGACTTGTGATCAACTTTTTCACCAGCATAATCAGCATCCGAGAATCCAACCAGATCAAACTCTGAGCCCTTTGGATACCATAATCCTAGAGTTGGGGTGTGAGCCAAATATCGAAGAATTCGCTTCACAGCTAAGTGATGCGACTCCTTTGGTGCCGCTTGAAATCGAGCACACATGCAAACACTAAGCATAATATCTGGCCTAGATGCACATAGATAAAGTAAAGAACCAATCATGGAGCGGTATACCTTTTGATCGAACTCTTTACCATTGTCGTCAGGACCCAGATGATGCTTGGCTGGCATTGGCGTCGTGAAGCCTTTGCAGTCTTGCATACCGAACTTCTTCAGGCAATCTTTGAGATACTTCTCTTGAGATATGAAGATGCCGTTGTGTTGCTGTCGTATTTGAAGACCGAGAAAGAACTTCATCTCTCCCATCATAGACATTTGATATTGCTCTTGCATCATATATCCAAACTCTTCACTGTACTTCTGATTGGTGCAGCCGAAGATAATGTCATCCACATATATTTGGCACACAAATAGTTCACCATCATATGTCTTCGTGAAGAGAGTGGGGTCGAGAGAACCAGGTATGAAGCCTTTGCTCTTCAAGAAGTATTTGAGTGTGTCATACCAGGCCCGAGGGGCTTGTTTGAGGCCATACAGTGCCTTGTTGAGCTTGTATACCATGTCAGGATGTTTTGGATCTTCAAAGCCAGGAGGTTGTGCAACATTGTAACGCCTTGGACACACCCGCCAGTGGTCGTTACTCCTGGCGGGATCTAGACTGGCCCCACAGATCAATACTAGTCTTTTCTGTGCACTTTGTCCTCACTCATGCGCACCCAGGAGCAACTTCCCGGTCGGTCACCCATCCAGGCACTACTCCAAACTGAGCATGCTTAACTTTGGAGTTCTGTCCAAATGGGCTCCCGGAAAAGAAGGAATTCCTTATTGATATGAGTAGTCTATCATCCCTAATAAGCCAGGCCATCACATACACCCCCACTCAGAGGAATCGACGTCCTCGTCGGGCCACAGGAACGTTCCCTCTTGGCACATACGTCTGTGCTTCCAGTCCAGTACATGTGCCATGTCGTGTGCCACGACGGGTCACAAACGTCATGAACAACATGACCACGCACCTATCCGCAACCATCCGTGTAACCGCGAGAGTCGGCTCTGATACCAACTTGTAATGCCTCGGACACACCCGCCGATGGTCGTTACTCCTGGCGGGATCTAGACTGGCCCCACAGATCAATACTAGTCTTTTCTGTGCACTTTGTCCTCACTCATGCGCACCCGGGAGCAACTTCCCGGTCGGTCACCCATCCTGACACTACTCCAAACTGAGCATGCTTAACTTTGGAGTTCTGTCCGAATGGGCTCCCGGAAAAGAAGGAATTCCTTATTGATATGAGGAGTCTATCATCCCTAATAAGCCAGGCCATCACAAACATACACTTCTTCTTCAATCTTGCCATTGAGGAAGGCGCTCTTCACATACATTTGATAAAGAAGTATGTTGTGATGATTTGCATAGGCCAGCAGTATGCGTATGGCTTCAAGTCTAGCCACAGGAGCAAATGTTTCATCGAAGTCAATGCCTTCCACTTGAGTATATCCTTGAGCAATGAGACGAGCTTTGTTTCTGACAACTTGACCATGCTCATCTTGCTTGTTGCGGTATATCCATTTGGTGCCAATTATGTTGTGCTTCCGAGGATCGGGACGCTTGACCAGTTCCCATACATTATTCAGCTCAAACTGTTGAAGCTCATCTTGCATAGCTTGAATCCATTCAGGTTCCATGAAGGCTTCTTCAACTTTCTTGGGTTCTGTTATTGAGACGAATGCGAAGTGCCCACAGAAATTTGCTAGTTGAGTTGCCCTTGAACGAGTGAGTGGACCAGGTGCATTGATACTATCAATTATTCTTTCAATCTGCACTTCATTGGCAACGCGAGGATGTACAGGGCGAAGATTTTGCTCTTGCTAATCATTGTCGTTGTTAGAAGGAATGTCTTCAGGCTGAGCATTGTCTTCATGTTGATCAGGTGCTGAGATGATAAGTTCTTCTTCAGGATGAGCTTTAGAAGGTATAATTTCTCCAGTTCCCATTAGCTTGATTGATTCACTAGATGGAACTTCATCTAGCACATTTGGCAGTTGCTCTCTTTGTGAACCGTTGGTCTCATCGAACCGCACATCCACTGTTTCAACCACTTTGTAATGAAAGAGATTGAAGACTCTGTAGGAGTGCGAATCCTTTCCATGTCCAAGCATAAAACCCTCATGTGCTTTTGGTGCAAACTTTGAGGTGTGATGTGGGTCCTTGATCCAGCACCTGGCGCCAAATACTCTGAAGTAACTGACATTTGGCTTCTTGCCAGTAAGGAGCTCATAAGATGTCTTGTTCAGAAGCTTGTGAAGATAAACACGATTGATTGTATGGCATGCAGTATCAATGGCTTCAGGCCAGAATTTTCTTGGAGTCTTGTATTCATCTAGCATCGTTCTGGCCATCTCAATGAGTGTTCTGTTCTTGCGTTCGACGACCCCATTCTGCTGTGGCGTGTACGGGGCTGAGAATTCATGTGTGATGCCCAAGGTATCAAGATATGTATCAAGGCCAGTGTTCTTGAATTCAGTGCCATTATCACTTCTGATATGCTTTATCTTGGCGCCATAGTTGTTCATTGCTCGATTGGCGAAGCGTCTGAAGACATCCTGCACTTCAGTCTTGTAAAGGATTATGTGCACCCAAGTATATCTAGAATAATCATCAACAATGACAAAGCCATAAAGACAAGCAGTAGTAGTAAGAGTTGAGTAATGAGTGGGACCAAAAAGATCCATGTGAAGCAGTTCGAAGGGTCGAGTAGTGGTCATGATTGTCTTCGAGGGATGTTTGGTCCTCGTCATCTTTCCTGCCTCACAGGCACCGCATAAGTGATCTTTCTTGAACTTGACGCCCTCGATGCCTATGACATGCTTCTTCTTTGCCAGGATGTGGAGGTTCCTCATGCCAGCATGCCCAAGCCTCCGATGCCAGAGCCAGCATTCTGAAGCTTTTGCTAGAAGACATGCGGCAAGCTGTGGTCCTGCTGAGAAATCTACCACGTACAAATCATCTTTTCGATACCCTTCAAATACTAGAGACTTGTCAGATTCCATTAGAACAAGGCAACGATATTTTCCAAATATTACGATCATTTTTAAATCGCAAAGCATTGAGACAGACATTAAGTTGAAGCCAAGGGATTCAACAAGCATGACTTTATCCATGTGTTGATCCCTTGAGATTGCAACTCTACCTAGACCCAATACCTTACTTTTACCAGTGTCAGCAAATGTGATGTGGCTCTTGTTGAATGGACGTAAGGTTGATTCCATAAGAAGGCTTCTTTTGTCAGTCATGTGATTTGTACACCCACTATCAATAATCCATTCTGAAGACGCTAGTGTCGTACCCTATAGTGCAGTTAGGGCGATAGGCTTCACGAAGAGCATTGTGAAGCAAAAACATTTGACGAACCAGTGGATTATGAAAGCTTAGATCCAGATTAGGACTAATAGGGAGAGTAGCAAGCGATTCAGGAACGAAGTACATAGTAAGACCATTCGGGCATTTGATCTTGCGCCCTACAAGATGTTTAAGGTCCCCAGCAATAGCGTCAGACGATTTTGGTTTTCTGTTGGAGACCTTTCCCTGCAAAAGAGAGTTAAGCTTTCTTAGCCACCCACATCTTCAAGGGTGGCTTAGAAGCAATAAGTCTAAGTGCAGCATCTGAGAACTTTGGCTTTGGAGCCCTAGCAATCAGTCTTGCAGGCAGACAATAGTACTCATAAGAATGAGCAGAATAGTTCTTGGTCTTATGAACATGGCGGTTTGATGAACCGCTCTCATATTCATATGCCTGAGTATGGTTTCCCTGCAAAACATTTGCGTTAGTGCGACTCAGGTGAGTCCTCTGTCTGTATGAAGCCTTTGGACCGTATGAAGCCTTTGGTCTGAGGTTTGTCTTCTTCACGTAAGGTGTCATGATGACATTTGTCTTCTTCACGTGAGGTGTCATGATGACATTCACAGGAAGATTCTCCAGACACCTTTTCGGAACCCAGATCTTCTTCATAGGCGGTCCATTCCTGCAGTTAGTACCAATGTACCTGGCAAACACTTCACCATTCTGATTCTTAAACAGTTTATAGTTTGCATCAAGGGATTCATCAATGATAATGGGGTTAGCACAAGTGAAGCCAGATAGATTGGATGGATATGCTGAAGGTTCCTTTGCAGCAACCCATGTGGTTTTGGGGTACTGCTCAGGTTTCCAGTAAGAGCCATCAGCATTCATTTTCCTTAAGAACCCAACACCCTCTTTACTCGGGTTTCGGTTCAAAGTCTGATTTTTGAGGACATCACATAGTGTCTGGTGCCCTTTTAAGACTTTTGTACATTCCTGTTTCAAGCAATGTCTTCAACCTAGCATTCTCATCAGCAATAGCAGTGGTATCCTCAGCAGAGGGGTTAGTTACCACATCAACAGTTGAAGATATTGCAACAGTAGTAGCAGTAGAACATTCAGCAACAGAAGTAGCATTATCACGCTCAATGCATTTAAGACATGGTGGTTCAAATCCTTCCTGAGTGGAACTGATCTGTTTGGCGCGAAGTGACTCGTTTTCCTTTTGAAGATCTTCATGAGCCGCTCTCAATTTCTCAAGATCTTGCTTCCTTTGAAGATAATCATAGGAAAGCTTTTCATGAGTTGTTGAGAGAGTTTCATGACGACTTTCAAGCTCCTCATACTTAACGTGAAGATTTTTATGTCTTCAACTAAGGATTCAGATCGAGTCATTTCAGCACCTAATAGATCATCGCTTCTGTCTAACAGTTTTTGAATATGTTCCATAGCTTTCTGTTGTTCAGTTGCAATTTTAGCAAGTGTTTTGTAGCTGGGTTTTGAACCACAATCAGAGTCATCGTCACTAGATATTTGATAGTGAGTAGTGCGTGTGTTTACCTTGGCACCGCGTGCCATGAAGCAGTAGGTAGAAGCGGAGTAGTCCTTGTCATTTGCATCGGTGTCGGTGATGAAGTCATTGTCTTCAGTGTTGAAGATGGACTTGGCAACGCATGCTGTAGCCAGACTTGCAACGCCTGAATCGGACTCCTCCTCAGACTCCACCTCCGCCTCCTCAGAAGCGGACTCCTCCTCTGAATCCATTTCCTTGCCAACAAACGCACGTGCCTTGCCAGATGAGCTCTTCTTGTGTGATGAAGACTTTGAGGAAGACTTGGAAGAAGACTTTGAGTATTTCTTCTTCTTCTTGTCGTCAGAGTCATATTCCTTGCTCTTCTTCTTCTTTTTGTTCTCATTGTCCCACTGTGGACACTCAGAGATGAAGTGGCCAGGTTTCTTGTAGTCGTGAGCAGAACCTTCATCATTCCTTGAGCTTGATCGGGAAGACTTTCTGAAACCTTTCTTCTTGGTGAATTTTTGGAACTTCTTCACAAGCATAGCAAGTTCCCTTCCAATGTCTTCAGGATCATCCGAACTGCTGTCAGATTCTTCTTCAGATGAGGAGACAGCTTTTGCCTTCAAGGCACGAGTTCGCCCATAGTTTGGACCGTAATATCTCTTTTCTCAGAAAGATGAAACTCATGTGTGTTGAGCCTCTCAAGTATGTCAGACGGATCGAGTGTCTTGAAATCAGGACGTTCTTGAATCATCAGGGCTAGGGGGTCAAACGAACTACCAAGTGATCTCAGTAGTGTCTTGATGACTTCATGTTTGGTGATCTCAGTAGCGCCGAGGGCTTGAAGCTCATTCGTGATGTCAGTGAGTCGGTCAAATGTGAGCTGGACATTCTCATCGTCATTTCGCTTGAAGCGGTTGAAGAGGTTGCGAAGGACACTGATTCTCTGATCTCTCTGGGTTGAGACGCCTTCATTGACCTTGGAGAGCCAGTCCCAGACCAGTTTAGATGTTTCCAAAGCACTCACACGGCCATACTGTCCTTTGGTCAGATGACCACAGATGATATTCTTGGCAGTAGAGTCCAGTTGAACGAACTTCTTGACATCAGCAGCAGTGACACCTTCTCCAGCCTTGGGAACGCCGTTCTTGACGACATACCATAGGTCGACGTCAATGGCTTCAAGATGCATGCGCATCTTATTCTTTCAGTAGGGATATTCAGTTCCATCGAAGACGGGGCACGCAGCGGAGACTTTAATTATCCCTGCAGTCGACATAGCTAAAACTTCAGGTGGTTAAACCGAATCACACAGAACAAGGGAGCACCTTGCTCTTATACCAAATGAAAGTGCGTTATATCGACTAGAGGGGGGTGAATAGGCGATTTTTATGAAAGTCTTCAATGCGTGGAAGTTATGAAGACAAACGATAGAAATAAACCTATTACCCTGCAGCGGAAGGTAAACTACACTAGGCAACCATAGTCAGGTATTCAATAGAGTGAAAGCACAATGACTAATAGCAGCAATGTAGTAAGGATCAGGTAGGAAGATATTGTGAAGCCACACAGAACACGCAGTCACTCAGTAAAGAGAAAAGATAGTGCGAACATACAATGACTTCACAAGGAGTAACAGTAAGTAAAGGGAAGGGAAGATGAAATCAGTGACTCGCTGAAGACAATGATTTGTTGGACCAGTTCCAGTTGTTGTGACAACTGTACGTCTGGTTAGGGCGGCTAGGTATTTAAACCTTAGGACACACAGTCCCGGACACCCAGTCCTGAACACGCAGCTCAGGACACCCAGTCCTCACCGTATTCCCCTTGAGCTAAGGTCACACAGACCTCGCCGAATCACTCTGGTAAGTCTTCAAGGTAGACTCCCAAACCTTCACAGACTTCGTTCACCGGCAATCCACAATGTCTCTTGGGTGCTCAGAACGCGACGCCTAACCGGCTGGAGGATGCACAGTCCTCAAGTGTAATAAGTCTTCAGATCACACAGACAAGAAGACTTAAGTGATGCCTAATTCTCTTTGGCTCTGGGTCGTTAGGGCTTTATCCTCGCAAGGAATTCTCTCTCAAAGGCTTCGAGGTGGGTTGCTCTCAAACGACAAAAGCCGTACTCTAAATCTGAGCAGCCAACCGTTTATGGTTGTAGGGGGTGGGCTATTTATAGCCACTTGGCAACCTGACCTGGTTTGTCCGAAATGACCCTGGGTCACTAAGGAACTGACACGTGTTCCAACGGTCAGATTTCAAACTCACACGACAACTTTACTTGGGCTTCAAGCAAAGCTGACTTGCCCGACTCTGGACAAGATTCGCTCTCAAAGTCTTCACTCGAAGACATAGGTTTTGTTTAAGCATCACTTCAGTCATTCTGACTGGTTCTCTTGGACCCCACTTAACAGTACGGTGGTTCCTATGACTCAACACAGAAGAAAGAGAACTACGAAAGATCTAAGTCTTCGAGCTCCATAGGCTTCATGTGGTGTCTTCTCTTATCATAGTCTTCAATGTGAATATCTTCATATATCATCTTTGACTTCAGTGTCTTCATACATTTTTAGGGGTCATCTCTGGTAGGAAAACCGAATCAATGAGGGACTTCTACCTGTGTTATCCTGCAATTCTCACAAACACATTAGTCCCTCAACTAGGTTTGTCGTCAATACTTCAAAACCAACCAGGGGTGGCACTAGATGCACTTACAATGTGTAGTTTTAGGGCCTGTTTGCTTCCAAACAAGTCACCAACTTATAAGTCAAAAAGTGGAAAAAGTGACTTATTTTGCCAAACAGACCCAACTTATAAGTCACCCCAACTTATAAGTCATAAGTTGCTCCACCCCAACTTAAAACTTATAAGCCACCCCCTTTTGTGTGGGTTCCACCACCTTTACATAAAAAAACAAGATGGGAAGGTGTGGTCAGGTGACTTATAAGTCAGGTGACAACCAAACAGGCGTGACTTATAAGTCCCTGGTTTTAAGTCACCTGACTTATAAGTCAGGTGACTTATTGGAACCAAACAGGTCCTTAGACTAGCCACAATAAAGAGTAACACACACATATCCCTAGACTATGTTACTACCTTTCATAGTGGGTAGTAACATAAGTACGGTAACATACAAAGCCTCATTTATCAGGTTATAGACTCATATTGCATTGGAATATGTGATGTTACAGTAACTAGCTAAGTTACTCAAACTACCTCTCTCCTCATTTACTCATTGCCACATAAGTAAATTTGTTGAGTTGGACTCGATGTTGCTGCTGAAGTTACTCTCACTATGACTAGTCTTACGTGTTATTTACCAGTTGTACGCACTAGCTTCGTGTGCTGTTTATTATACAACCAACGAAGTAATCCCACTGTGAGCATTTATTTCTTTCTATGATTCCGTGCGACCCACCTTAAGGTGTGTTTGGTTTCAATCACAGGCTGGAATGTCATAGGTCAGACCCGTTCCTGGGCCTTGTTCCTACGTTTGGTATGTAACTGGAACCGAAACCACATCGTTCCCACCGAGCAAAAATTCGGTTTATATCCAGAACATGCCGATACCTCCAAATCGGAGGAACGACGCGGAACGGCTCGTGCTCCCCTTGTGTCTCCCTCGGCGGCCCGCTCATCTCCCTCTCTCGTCTCTCTCCCTCTCTCTCTCTCTCATCCGACAGGAACAGGCAGGCGGCGCCGGCAGGAGGTGAGCGGCGGCAGCGGGAACCGGCAGGCGGCGGCGCTGGAAGAAGGCGAGCGGCGGCAGGCGGTGCCTGCTTGTACTTGTCCCTGCCTCCGCACCCACCATCGGCGCACCACGCAGTCGCCCCTCCTCCTACGCCTCGAGTTCTTGGCTGCTCGACCACTTCCTCGGCCGCAGATCAGGCCATGAGCCGCAAGCTCCACCCTTCACCGGAAGATCTTCTCTTCCATGCCCAGTTCAAGCCTCTCCTTCCTTTTTTTCCTCAGATCGGAAAGGAGCTAGCATCCTGATGCGCATCAGCAAAGGCAAGCAACGTCGTGGCTTTTTGGTTGTGCGCAATTAGTGGCGACTGGTGAAAATTGGCTGATGTTATATGTATGCATCGGATTCTTCGTAAAGAGGATTTCTTTGTGACTTACACAAACTCAATCACATATTGTAGTTCCGTGTGTTCAGACTAGATGATACGTATGTTTTCTGTTTAGAACTCCAATCCGACCTATTTGTTCTGAATTTGTTTGTTGCGTAGTAGAGCACTGATAGTAGTTTATTTTCGAGTGAAGTGCACGGTAGGTCTTTGAACTATTCCAGGGATGTCACGTAGGTCCTCGAACTATGAAAATCGTCATCTAGATCCTCAAAGTGCACTAAGTGTGTCATTCAGGTTCAAAATCTCCCTGACAGGCTCTAACTGGCCAGCTGGCACATAAACAGTAACCGTAACAGTACGCGGCAAACAGTCCTGAATTCCTGTGCGTGATGAACAGTACACGACAAAGAATAAATATAAAAAAAATATCAAAAAACTGAGATCCTCTGTCATCAAAAAGACCCTGGCGCGTGAACAGTAAAAATGTCATTAATTCAAAAAAAGTTCGCGAACGATGAATTTGGAAAAATATTTGTGACTTTAATAAAATGTTCGCGAACGATGAATTTGAAAAAAAAATATTCGCAACTTTAAAAAAATATTCGCGAGTTTAAAAAAAGTTCGCGAACGATGAATTTGGAAAAAATATTCACGACTTTAAAAAAATGGTCGCGAACGATGAATTTGGGAAAAATATTCGCGAGTTTAAAAAAAGTTCGCGAACAATGAATTTGGAAAAAATATTCATGACTTAAAAAAAATGTTCGCGAACGATGATTTTGGAAAAAATAATCGTGACTTTAATAAAATGTTCGCGAACTATGAATTCGGAAAAAATATTTGCGACTTTAATAAAAAGTTCACTAACATTTTTTAAAGTCACAAATTTTTGTAGTTCGCAAACATTTTTTCCATACCCACGAACAATATTTGTGGTTCGCGAACATATTTTCAAATTTATTGTTTGTTAACTTTTTTTAAAGTCGCGATTATTTTTCCCATATTCGCGAACATTTTTTTGAATTAATGAACATTTTTACTATTCACGCACCAGGGGTATCTTTGATGCCAAAGTTTTTCAGATTTTTTTGTTCATATTTTTTTATTTTTGGCACTGTTCACCATGCCAGCTGGCCATTTAGAGAGGGTTAGTGAGATTTTGGACCTGGATGACACACTTACCATACTTCAAGGACCTAAATGATAATTTTCATAGTTCGAGGACCTATGTGACACCCCTGAAATAGTTTAAGGACCTACAGTGCACTTCACTCTTTATTTTCCAAAAGGAAATCGGAGTTTAACTGATACTATGCAAGAGGGGAGCTGGATCAAATTCATTTCATTTTATCTCTTCAACCAAACACTCAATTGAAACCACTCCATTCCATCAAATTGCACTCTACCAAACACAAGAATGGAACCAACCCATTATAATGAAATGGAACCATGACATTACATTTCACTTCGTTCCTGAACCAAACACACCCTTAATTCCTTATTGACCAGTGCATGAACAAGAGCAACAGCAGCATCCTCGTGCCAGTGAGCCCAGTGCACGCCATCATCCACAACTTCCACCCCCTCCCTAAGAAAAGGAAAAAAAATCTTCAAAAAAGAAAAAAATCATTTATACTACTAGCTCTTTTTTTAATCTCGCAGTATAGTTTATGCCGTTGCTTTACGCCTAGAATAATTTACTGTATAATATCCTAATACGCTTCTATTTATCAAGAAACCGGGCGAAATAAAAATGAGAAATAAAAAAGAAAAAAAATGATTCATGGGAAATTAAGAAAATAGGGTTGTTTAGGGCACATCTAGATGTGCTCTAATTATTGCACATCTAAGTGACTCAATCAAACTAAAAAGAAAAGGATAAAAGATAAATCTTAGCATAAAATCAATGACATAGGATTTAGATGTGTAATACTTAGAGCACATCTAGATGTGCTTTAGCAAACCTGGAGAAAATATTAAGAAATTCTCATGTTTGAAAAAAAAGAACTATTCAACATATTACCTGCCATCGACTTAAAAAAGTGCTAGTGCATTTTTTAAAAATCAACATAATTTTCGAAAATTCTCACGTGTATTAAGAAATTGTAAATGTGTGTTTTCAAAAATGTCTGTCATGCATTCAAAAAATTAACAACATCTATTTCATAAAATTTTCTGTATGTATCAAAACAATTATTGTAAAATTATTCTTACATTTCTACAAACACATTTTACATGTGTTAACACATTTATAGTATTCATTGTTTCTACACGATGAGTTTTAATATAGGTTGAACAATTTTCAAAATACAACGTTGTTGATTTTTAATAATTATGCATTCTAAAAATACAACGAAGATACAGAATAATTCTGCGTGCTTTGTGGTCCTGAGTGAAGATGCAAAACAAATTTGTAATATTTTATAATATACATTGAAATGTTTAAACCAATATAAATTTTAGAAAAAGTTCATGGTTAAATCTGTCAACTACAAATAATAAAAATAGAAAAAAAAATTAAATAGACAATAATCACATATTGATAATTATTATATTTTATTATTAGAATATTGTATATCATAAAAACCAAACAATAACTTAAAAACAGAATAGAAATTGCAAAGCGATAGATAGACTTTCCAGCTAACAGCTGTACACAAAGTACTATTAGTTTTGGTGGCTAGCGTGGGTACTACTCCCTCCGTTTCAAAATAGATGACTCAACTTTGTACAACGGAGGGAGCTATTTAACCTGGATGTTCCAGGGTCAAAATCAATTCAAAGACCAGTTTAATTTTTTTCCTGTTATCAGCATATATAGAGAAAGGGCTTATTTGTGACTTTAATTCAATCTTAGGGGATTTTCTGCAAAAAAAATCATCCCATTTCACCTAGCGCAGGCATCGCTCACACCCCTGACTTGTGGGTCAGCCACCAGTTGTCACTCCACGTGGACCGCACATGCACCATGCGACAAGTTATATTAGCATTATTTTTGTGTGTTTTACAAGTTTAGACACTAAACTGATCACAAGAAACAAGTTAAGGCACCTGTGATTAACTCCGTCTCAAAAGCAAAAAAGAAAAGAAAAGGGCCTCCTCACCTGCGGTATCCGCACAGTTTGAACTGGACAACGCGCGGGGTCTTGCGAGTTTCACTCCGCTCCGTCTCTCGCCTCCGCGTCGCGTACGGGTCACAGCACGCCACGCCAACCCGGAGACAAACCCGGGGGACCCTCCCACAGTAACGCCGCCGCCGCTGCCACGCCTGCCCCACTCCCCCTACACGTACCCACCCTCCCACGCGCCCACTGCTCATACTAAACCCCACCCTCCTGGGCCCCACCCACCCCTCCTTCCTCCCCTTCCCTCCCCCTCGGCTCCGCCGTACGCGTCGAGCTGTGTGCGCGTTTATAGCTGGCCTCTGTCCTCCTCCTCCTCGCCGTCTCTCTCCCTCCCTCTGTCTCCGCACTCCACTCCACTCCCCTCTCCCCCTCTGACAGCGCCCGGAGATCTCGCCATTGTGGCTGGAGGAGATGAGATGAGGCGACTCGCGCTACTCCTGCTCGCCGCCCTCGCCGCCGCCGCCGGGGCCGCGGCGCCGGGCTTCTCCGGCGAAGGAGGGGCCGGCACGGCGGCGGCGGTGGATCCGTTGTGGCGGTTCCCGAGCCGCCGCATCGAGGACGCCTACGTGGCGCTGCAGACCTGGAAGCGCCACGCCATCTTCTCCGACCCGCGGAACCTCACCGCCGACTGGGCCGGCCCGGACGTCTGCAACTACACGGGCGTCTTCTGCGCGCCGCTCCCGTCCGACCCGCGCGTGCTCGCCGTCGCCGGCGTCGACCTCAACCACGGCGACATCGCCGGCTACCTCCCGCCGGAGCTCGGCCTGCTCGCCGACCTCGCGCTGCTGCACCTCAACTCCAACCGCTTCTGCGGCATGCTCCCGGGCACGCTCCGCCGGCTCGGCCTCCTCCACGAGCTCGACCTCAGCAACAACCGCTTCGTCGGGCCGTTCCCCGAGGTCGTGCTTGACATGCCGGCGCTCCGGTTCCTCGACCTCCGGTTCAACGAGTTCGAGGGCGCCGTGCCCAGCCGCCTCTTCGACCTCCCGCTCGACGCCATCTTCCTTAACCACAACCGCTTCCGCTTCGAGATTCCGGACAACATCGGCAACTCGCCGGTCTCCGTCCTCGTCCTCTCGCACAACACCTTCGGCGGATGCCTCCCCGCCAGCCTCGCCAACATGTCCGGCACGCTCAACGAGATCTTGCTCATCAACAACGGCCTCGAGTCGTGCCTGCCGCCGGAGATCGGCCGCCTGCGGGAGCTCACGGTGCTCGATGTCAGCCACAACCAGCTCGCTGGCCCGCTCACGCAGGAGGTGGCGGGGCTGAGGAAGCTGGAGCAGCTCAACGTCGCGCACAACCTGCTCTCCGGGCCGATACCCCAGGCCGTGTGTGCTCTGCCGCGGCTCAAGAACTTCACCTTCTCATACAATTTCTTCACCGGGGAGCCGCCGGCGTGCGCGCGCGTCGTGCCCCGGGGCAGCGACCGGGACAACTGCCTGCCGAATCGCCCTTCTCAGCGGACGCGGCAGCAGTGCGCCGCCTTCTACGCCCACCCGCCCGTCAACTGTGCGGCGTTCCAGTGCAAGCCGTTCGTCCCGCCTTCGCCGCCTCCATCCCCGCCCCCGCCGTTGCCATCACCGCCACCGCCGTTGCCTTCTCCGCCTCCACCATCCCCACCGCCGCCATCGCCTCCTCCGCCTTCGCCATCTCCACCACCCCCACCCCCACCTTCACCTCCACCGCCATCCCCGCCT